>NW_028324165.1:2727580-3038440 GCF_054372755.1 Phalangium opilio
CCCTTAAGGCATGGTTTTCACTTGACCGAAAAAAACTACTTTTCAGCTGGACGTGAAACGTCAGATTTGTTGTTTACGTTGTCGCCCAGCGTTATAGCGTTTTCACTTAGCGTAAGAAATTTGATAAATATAGTCGGGGAAATTTTAAAAATATAGTGGGGGAAATTTGATAAATATAGTCGGGGAAATTTGATAAATATAGTCGGGGAAATTTGATAAATATAGTCGGGGAAATTTGATAAATATAGTCGGGGAAATTTGATAAATATAGTCGGGGAAATTTGATAAATATAGTCGGGGAAATTTGATAAATATAGTCGGGGAAATTTGATAAATATAGTCGGGGAAATTTGATAAATATAGTCGGGGAAATTTGATAAATATAGTCGGGGAAATTTGATAAATATAGTCGGGGAAATTTGATAAATATAGTCGGGGAAATTTGATAAATTTAGTCGGGGAAATTTGATAAATTAAGTCGGGGAAATTTGATAAATTAAGTCGGGGAAATTTGATAAATATAGTCGGGGAAATTTGATAAATATAGTCGGGGAAATTTGATAAATATATACGGGGAAATTTGATAAATTTAGTCGGGGAAATTTGATAAATTTAGTCGGAGAAATTTGATAAATTTAGTCAGGGATTTTCATTCCAAAACTATTTTAAGAAACAGAGTAACATGGTACTACATTACTACGTGTCGCTTGGCAAATTTTTGCTTTCAAGTTGGCAAAATTTGGTGGGCTCCCCCCCAAAACCTTGTCCCTTCGGAACGCCCCTGGAAGGAGATGGACAAATAACGTCTCCAAACGTTTCTCTCATCCTGCCTTTGGACTTAAAACATGAATAATTTCATCCTATTTCACTTTTTTCTTCTTCTAGCGAGCCTTTTGTGCCCAGATTAGTTAGATTTCCCGCTAAATTATCGTACAATTATCGTACGCCGAAGCCGAATTATCGAATTTAGCGTACTAGTACAGCGTCATAACTATCGTACGCTTCGAAAAAACTCTTAAAATTATCGCATTGTACTATAATTATCGTACGTCTGGCAACGCTGTACTTATTAGTACTACCTGACACTACGACTAGCAGTAGAGATATTTAGGAAATAAGATTAAGACTCCTTACAATGTGAAAGGAGTCGAAATTTGACGAAAACCTTGAATTAATAAACTGGTCCCCTTTCAATATTTATCAAAAATTAGAATTAATAAACAAGTCCCTAGGACTCGTGACCCTCGGTTTTTGAATAAAAAAACTAGTCTGAGTAATTAATAAAGTGGTTTTGGACCTGTAAACCTGTGTTATTTCCATGGCTGCTAACACTATACATAGATAGATTTTAAAATGGTGTTATTATTGTTATGTATCATAGACAAACCACTGTAACACATTCTGGCAGCATTGTAACACATTCTCTGAACCTATACATATTCTTGGCTCTCGAGAAAATAGGAGAGGCGAGAGGAGTAGACCAGACAATGTGCTACGGCCTTACCGAAGAGTATTAAAAGATATTTGTTAGTTATAACTTCGTCTCATCGATTAAACTTGTCAAAATATAACATGGTGCCAGAAGTGAGGTGATGAGGTAAACAGTCAAGTATCTCATTACTAATTTTGAAGACTACCCTTCATCACCACCAAACGTAAATATATCTATAAATACGTCTTATAATAAGAAGCCAAGGCCTACGAAAAAGCGCGCCAAAACTACTGACTTCACGCCGCCACTCCATTGTCTCGTCTCTACTATTCTCCATGATTTGTTCATCTTGAAACAAAGGCCATGGCAGCGGTTACATCGTCAATTCCACCTCCAGCGCCTGTATCGTTAAAGGGCAATGCTTTTGAAAATTGGAAGCTATTTGAAGCACAATGGTCTAACTATGAAATAGCTACAGGAATTGATAATCTCGATGCTTCTGTAAGAATCGCCACATTCCTCTCCGTAATTGGGAAAGACTGTTTTCAAGTCTATCAGAGCTTAACACTACCAGCAGCGCAAGCAGCTAATCTGAATACCATTATAACAGAGTTGAGGCAACACTTTGCACCGCAAATAAATGTCATATATGAACGTTTCCTCTTTTACTCCGCTCAGCAAGGTACCTCAGAAACAATCGACCAATATGTACAACGCCTGCGACAGTTAGCTAACACCTGCAACTTTGGAGCTCTATTCGATGAATTTATACGTGACAAAATAGTTTTGGGTACGTCGGATGCGAAATCTCGATCGCAGCTGATAAGAGATCCCAAGCTAACTCTAAAAACTGCGATAGATATTTGTCGCACAAATGAACTAGCAGATAATCAGCTAAAACGCCTCGATGAGAATGGAAATGGAAAAGAACAACTTTCCATTAGCTATATCAATAAACAAACAAAACGCGGCAATGTTGCTGCTAGTAACAGTAGCCGTTCTTCCTCGATGCCCAAACAGGATACGCCTCTACTACAAAGGGACTGTTATTATTGTGGCACTCGTCATGCTCGTGATAGACGAAGTTGTCCAGCCTATGGAAAACTCTGCAAGCGATGTAGGCGTGAAGGTCATTTTGCAAGTCTATGCAAAGAACCTGAAAACAACAGGCCAGCACGCAAAAAGAAACCTCAGAAATCGAAGAAAAAAGAGCTACATCACTTGGAAAACACCCAAGAAAGCGAAGAAGAATGCTACACAGTCTCTTACGACATTGGCTCTATCACCACCAAGGGTGATAAATACTTTGCAAACCTTTATCTCCCTGAAAAGGCTAAAACCTTTAAGCCTGGTAATGCAACGCTCCGTTGTTACGATGGAACATACATGAAACCGATCGGGGAGACAACCATTAGTTGCAAATATAAAGTCAAAGAATGCCAGATTACGTGTCAGATAACAAAAGAAGACAGACCACCGTTATTATCAGGAACAACTTCTATACAATTAGGTCTCATCTCTCTCAACTCGCAATCTATAGATAACAGTCATACTCTCCACGTCTTGTCAAACCCTCCAACAAGCGATACATCGTGTACCACCGCTCTCACGAAAGAACAAGTGTTCACTGAGTATGCAGATCTTTTTACTGGCTTAGGATGTTTGCCTGGTACTTGTCACCTGGAAGTAGACAGCACCGTACCAGCAGTACAGCACCGCTCACGCAAAGTACCCGTCGCACTCCGTGATCCCCTAAAAGCAAAAATAGATGATCTTGTAGAAAAAGGTGTTCTAGCGAAAGTCACTGAACCCACGGAATGGATCTCTAGCATGGTAGTCGTCCAGAAACCATCCAAGATGAGAATTTGCCTAGATCCGAAAGATCTCAACAAAGCTCTTAAAAGACCTAAATATCCTATGCCAACCATTGAGGAAATACTGCCGCGGCTAGCTCAAGCAAAAATATTTACCGTCGTTGATGCCAAAGATGGGTTTTGGCAGATTAAACTTGACGACGCAAGCAGCCTACTCACTACCTTTTGGACACCATTCGGTAGATAAAAATGGTTACGCTTACCATTTGGATTAGCATCTTCTTCAGAAGAATTTCAACGCCGGCTACACGACATACTTGCGGGCTTAGACGGTGTTGAAACACTCTATGACGACACAATTATTGTCGGTCGTGGAGACACTCTCGATCTGGCCATCCGAGACCACGACAAGAACCTCAGAGCTTTCTTGAACAGAGCTCGTGAAAACAATCTTAAACTCAATCAGACAAAAATGCGCTTTCGCGTCACAGAGGTCAAATATGTTGGACATGTACTGACTAGTAACGGCGTCTCTCCAGATCCGGAAAAGGTTCGAGCAGTGAAAGACATGCCAATGCCACAAAATGTGTCCGCTGTCCAAAGCTTTATAGGGTACATAACATACCTTTCAAAATTTCTACCCAAGTTATCTGAATATACCGAGCCTTTAAGACAGCTTACTCACAAAGGCGCTACATGGGTATGGACGCAAGAACACACGGAAGCCGT
Organism: Phalangium opilio; assembly: GCF_054372755.1. NCBI lineage: Eukaryota > Metazoa > Arthropoda > Arachnida > Opiliones > Phalangiidae > Phalangium > Phalangium opilio. The sequence continues at coordinate 2,731,556 of NW_028324165.1, forward strand.
CGAAGCTGTGAAATCACTAACAGCTTGCGCCCCTGTTCTCCGTTATTACGACGTGAACCAACCTATCACGGTTCAGTGTGATGCAAGCGAATCAGGACTTGGAGCCACTTTGCTGCAGCAAGGACAACCTGTTGCTTTTGCATCTCGTTCACTTACAGCAACGGAAAGACGCTACGCACAAATAGAGAAAGAATGCCTTGCCATTGTTTTCTCCTGCCAACGCTTTGATCAATATCTTTGTGGCAGAGACAAAACCCGAGTTGAGTCTGATCACAGTCCATTGGAAACCATATTCAAAAAACCACTTCTCTCAGCTCCAAAGCGATTACAATGTATGCTTCTCAAACTCCAGAATTATAATTTGGAAGTGGTATACAAGAAAGGTTCCGAAATGTATGTCGCAGACTGTCTCTCACGCGTCTTTCTTCCCGAGACAGATAAGCGAGATACTTTACAAGAAGCAGAATCTTTGGTTTTTCATCTGACCGAGGACAGAGAATTCCCTGCTACACTTGAGCAAATTAATCATGCCGACTATGTACGAATTTCCAATTCTCGGTTTGCGAAAATAAAAGAACAAAGCTCAACAGATAAAACCATTCAAGTTCTCAAAGACACCATCAAACACGGCTGGCCTTCGAGTAAAGACGCTACGCCAGATTTGCTGCTAGCCTTATAACCACACGAGTTATTCCTCCTCCACAGGGAAACATTCCACTACAAACAGTTCACCAAGGAACCCCTGAGCAGGAAAATACTACCGAAGCAGCAGACCGAAGTCCAGGTCGCACAGATCATAAATCACGACCTAAAACTACGTCAACGCCAACGATTGTGAGACTGCAGAAACAAGAAATGCCGCGACGATCCACCAGACATAAAGCCCCTCCAGCCAGATTTGCCAACTATGAACAATAATTCAGTACACATGTCATGTCTTAAATTTAAATTACTACCAAACATTCAGCTAAATGTTGTTTATATTTCTTTAACAAAACGGGATGTTATGTATCATAGACAAACCACTGTAACACATTCTGGCAGCATTGTAACACATTCTCTGAACCTATACATATTCTTGGCTCTCGAGAAAATAGGAGAGGCGAGAGGAGTAGACCAGACAATGTGCTACGGCCTTACCGAAGAGTATTAAAAGATATTTGTTAGTTATAACTTCGTCTCATCGATTAAACTTGTCAAAATATAACAATTATCTATCTCGAAATTTTGTTCTTGTATTCATAATTTTCATCTTCTTCTTGGCTTCACAACAAACTAGATTTACGTCTCGAAATAACCGTATGTGAATATTTATTAGCTAAATCAGGAATCTTCTATTTCTTTACGACAGACGGCTAAGCAGACTACACTAGTTTCCCAATTCCAACGACCATATCAAAGTACTAAGATCTGCCGTACCTTGTCCGTGAGCAATAGTGTCTGAATATGGTATTTGGCGGTTCGAGGATGTCTCGCGTGTTTTAACGTTATGCCTATGGCGCCTTGTATACTTCCCTCCCGTAGGGAGGTTTCTTATATTACTTCTGATAATACTTCATACTGCCTTTAATGTATAGGGAAGGTTTTTTTTACTAAGAGATTGATTTTATAAACATGGGCTTCTTAGTCATTCTTTTGTAGCATGTCAAAGAAAAGAGGTCAATGGATAAAGGGCGGGCGTGATATCTAATGGATGTGCAACTCCCTGTACTAAAAAGTAGACAAGTTGATACTAGCCACGCCTGACTAAAAGCGCTGGAAAGCCTTGCCCTTGCGTGATAAATTAAAAGTACTCGAGCCCACTCATCAAGCGCTCAACGAAGCAAGCTGCTCGCATTAGAGGCAACACTAGTAGGCGGGATGTTGCTTTGCTTCTTGGCGCGAGGGAAGTACGCTGAAAAGGAGACTTCCCACCTGTGTGTTGGTTTCTCTTCAAGTAAACAATGGAATGGTCTATTCATATACTAAATCTTTAATACAGTCCTGCACCGCTCAAAAACTTTTCATTTGTTAATATCTCATAGGAAAAACAAGACGGCCCAAGGGCTCGTAATAGTAGCCACATCATACGAGTGAATAGCCCCTCTATACCCTACCCTAATGAGTGGATAACCCCTCTATACCATACCATAATGAGTGAATAGCGCTATCTTTTACAATGCTTAAATGATTTAGATTTACTGTACATGAAAATCAGAGTGAATAGCCCCTCAATGCCCTACCCTAAACAGTGATAACCGTAATACGGTAGAGCCTCAGCCAGTCAAGGCCGGCGCCCGCGGGAAGGGGAAATAAAACAAGCTATACCTTTCTTTCCACTTACCTTTAAAAAATTTAGATTATTAATGGTTATTTTAAGAATAAAAGTCGCCACTTCCTCTTTAATGAAGTCTGCTGGAGTATACGACCCCAAAGATACAAATTCAGAAGTATCCGACCCGAAAGATACAAATTCAGCTAGCTAGCTAATTGGACCAAGTCATCTTGCGACTTATTTCCACTTATCTACCGCCTTTACAATGCATAGAGGGGTGGTGGCTAGCCCCTATGCCACAGCTAATTCAGAAGTATCCGACCCCAAAGATACAAATTCAGAAGTATCCGACCCGAAAGATACCAATTCAGAAGTATCCGACCCGAAAGATACCAATTCACTAGTATCCGACCCGAAAGATACCAATGCAGAAACCCCAAAGATACAAATTCAGAAAATATTAAGAAAAGAAACATAAAGACCAAAAGACACAAATTCAGAAGTATCCGACCCCAAAAATACATAAGTATCCGACCCCAGAAATAACTAGGGCCCTCCGTCATTCCCGACCCTTTATTGTCAAGCCTTCGTGGTATAGTGGTAGAGTGTCTTACTGCTGCGTGAACGACCCGGGTTCGAATCACGGCTGCGAACAAAAACAATTTTAATGAAAATAAAATCTCTAACCAAGCTCAGTTACCCCTATGGGTGGTTTGAGGTACTATCGAATTCCTTTTAAGCTAAAATCTAACGATAACGAAGCGACAACCCCGGCCACTACTACTACTACTACTACTACGACGGCTCGGGTCAAACTAAGAGCCTCATCGTATACTACGATGTGGATAAAAAGCGGCACTTCAATTGAATTACCATCTGAAAATTGATATTCTTTAAATAGATTTTATGAACTTTAATATTCTTTTGGATATTAAATGCTTGTACAACTAACTTTCTTTCAATAAATGAAATGGGTCGAAGTTACAAACTCAAACAATTAAAATCCACTTATAATAAAATCAGAGTATTAAGTAAAAAATTAAAATTGTTAAAAATTTAGTACTATTAACTTATAATGAAGATTATACATTAGCATCCTTCACTACTGTTTCTTAATAGTTTTCATTTAGAATTCTTTTGAAAATTTAGTTATGGTAAAATCACACTGATCACATTAGAAGGGTTTTTCTCTACTGTGAACGCGTTGACGGGTCTGATAAATCTACTGTTTAAGCTCACCTAAAATCACAATGATCAAATACGAAGTTTTTCACCACCATGAATTCGTTGATGTTTGATCAATAAACAGTTCCACGCGCTAACGTAGTCACCTCACTGATCACATTTGAATGGTTTTCCCCCACTGTGAATGCGTTGATATTTGATCAAACCACTCATTTGCGTAAATCTATATCCACACTGATCACATTTGAATGGTGTTTCCCCAGTGTGAATGCGTTGATGTGTAATCAAATTGCATTTCAGCGTGCAGGCATAATCACACTGATCACATTTGAATGGTTTTTCCCCAGTGTGAAAGCGTTGATGTCTGGTCAAATTACTCTTCCGCTTACATGCATAGTCACACTGATCACATTTGAATGGCTTTTCCTCACTGTGAATGTGTTGATGTCTGATCAACCTACTCTTGTGCGAACATTTATTTTCACACTGATCACATTTGAATGGTTTTTCCCGACTGTGAATAAGTTGATGTGTGATCAAAAGACCATTCTCTTTGCTGGAAAAGTCACACTCATCACATTTGAAAATCTTTTCAACGTTATTCTTTCGCATTTGACATTCTTGATCATTTTTAGAATATTTGCATGGAGTTGAAATTTCATTCTTGGTATTTTCTACTGAAAGAAAATTAACCCATCATTATAAGTTTAAATCGAAGTTAGCACAAAAAACTGAACCCTCTGTTAATCTGTGTCTACTTGATACAAATTTTCCAGATAATATAGCGTTCGGTTTGTTTCCGAAGTTTTAGCGAATTTCATTTCAGTAAACTTGAAGAAGTTTAATTAACATGATAATGATAGTTGCAGGGAGCCATGTGAGACAAAATGTGTTTTTACAGGAAAATATAGGACTAAAAATGCTCATTACTTTGGTTAATTTAAAACTATATAGAAAAATCTCAAAAAATAACAAATTGGATTTTACTTTGAAAAGACAAATTTAAATATAATTTAATATTTAAAAAATCCTGAGGAAGCGAATGGAGCTCCGCAATTTCGGTGTCTAGCCAAATGGAATCTCGATAACGGAGCTAAATTTTGATAAACTTGATGCAGAAAACCTCCTAACATTAGGATATTATATGTTAATACGAGATTTTATGGGAATTGTAGAACCGCTAGGTTCTCTGTAGTTGGACGCTGGTCAGTGTTATTTAATACCCCAAATAGAGTTAATTAAATATAACAAATAGTTTTTGAAATTGGCATAATAGCAATTAAAATTTATTTAGTGACGCAGAAACTGAAAATGTAAATCAATTTGTGCCATAGAAGCGCATCGCTTCCATTTTAAATGCCAACGACTAGGTCCTTTCATTAAACAACAATTGAAAGTTTTTTATAGAAGGTGCCAAAAACTACGATGATTATAAAAACAAGGTAAAAAGATAATTTAATATTTGGTACTAGAGTTAGCACCTGCTACTTTATGAGCCTATTCACCGCTTGTTCCCCGTGCTTCGGTTGGAAAGATAATCATACGTAGAGGGGGTCAACACTATTTTTGTATAAAGGAGGGCTTCTCATATTACACGGCACAAACAAGTTTCAACGAATTGTACTTTTAGTTTTTATCTATATACTTTTGATTTAAGGTTGTTTTTCCATCTGATCATGCATAAAAGATGATGAACGGTATAAAAATACTCTTCGGACGATATTTTCAGATGGAAAATCGTCGGCTATTGCAAGATATCCCTGACCAGTTTGGGCCCAACAACACTTGGCTACGGAGATACGGACACCAAACTTTACCAGCGTCAGTGGATATACTGCTCAGGCCATCTCAGGCTTATTTTCAAACACGGTAGCAGTATGACTCGGGCTATTCTCTCTCTAGGTACTCACACTATTTGAGAATAAAATTACTTACCAATTTTCGAACTAGCAGACGAATAGTTTGACGTGAAAGGTTCAAGGGCATCTAAGTTGGCCACTGAAGTATCGTTTTCAAGTTCAAGCTGTATAACCGGTAAGTCGCTTTCCAGATCAACCGGGATCAGTTCAGGTGAACCGCAGCTAGGTTCAATATCTCCATTTTCAAGAAGCTTATTTTTAGATTCCTGTGCTTCTAGTTTTTCAAACAAAGAGTCTATAATTGAATCGATCGCCATATTTTTTCAAGGGACAATTCCAAATGTTTTTGACTTAGACATTCAGTTGAGGAACTGACACTTTCCTGGACTGCGATTTAATATCTCGATTTTCTCTCTTTGTCAAGGACCTTTGACACGGAAAATTTTAATATAGTAAAAATAAATGTAAATCAAGATTTAGCATTGATAAGTTTTGTACAACGGAATTCTAAGTCGAAGCTTAAAAAATGTACTTTGTTAATAATTATGTTATCATAAATTTTAAAGTTATTTATGATCATGGTTAAGTGATTTTTTACCTATTCTTCTGCTAACTATAAGACCAATCTGGATGGTGAAACACCCAGGAAATATCTCAGAGTGATTTTAAAATTACAATTATGTTGAGATTTTATGGACAATTTGAAATACATATTTTCCAGGCATCTAGGATTCCTACCATTAATAGAAGGAGATCAGGCGACTAAGAGCGTAAAATCGTCTGCTATTTTACACTCTAAGTCGCCTGGTCTCCTTGTTTTAATGGTAGCAAATCTCCATTCCTGTAAACTATGCATATGCACCTCCGGCCAATCGCGTAACGCCCTGCCTTCTTGATAACAAAATTCTCGTGGCACGCTCCATGCCGAATTAAATTTAGCGCGAGATTTGATAAAATTGCTCGAGACGTAGAGCGTGCAATGGCAATTTTGATAATCCACCTCTGATAACAGTCGGAGGTGCTTATTTAAAACTATCCATAAAACCTCAACCTAATATATAAAAACGTCTTGGTTTGGACCAAGGCCGAAAAAACAAACGATATGTTTGAGGTTTATCAATTGACTGAAGTTTCAGATATTGAAATTTTTTCTAGTTATTTTTATACACTCAATCCTTAATCAATATTTAATTCAATCAACTGATTTTACTGTTAATCGACCTAGTCCCTCTAAATTAATTGAAAAAATTACATATCTACGCTTTTTCAAGAACAATTACATTTTCCGAAAACATTCTATCGTGAAATTAATTTATCATGTTGAGGATACAGTATTGAATATTTGAAATGTTCTACTGGATGTCTAAAACAAGCAAGCGAACTTTGGCATAACTCGAATGGAAAATGTAAATATTTGATCGTGGATGCCAAACAAGGGTGTTGCGCGAATTTATACATTTAATTTCGTATATCGAAATGCTACATTTCAATTGTCGCCTCTTTGATGGTAAAGTTGCACTGGAACTTCCTTTTCCGTACTTAAGAATTTCTTGGTCATAACTCAGTCTATGGTAATATTGGCTGAGTGTGTTGCGACGGCTCAGATGACCCATACACTGAAACCACTGGTGATTATAAAATGCCATATATTGGGAAAATAGAGGAAGGGAGGGGGTGTCGGAGTTAAATGTGACCTTCTTGGCATAACTAGTAATGAATGATTTGTTTAACCATATTATTTCCGCGGGAAATGAATATAACAAGTCTGAGAAGTATTTCTGTTTATGTGATCTTTACCCTTTACCACACAGGATAAACTTTGTTGCTTTGTCTTAAGTAGACGACATTCACTCTAAACGACAGTCTTATCAACAACTTAAAACAGATTTAAACTTCTTTTGGTGCAAACTTGAAAATTTGTCAAGGCAGCAACAATTAAAACTATGTCGGTCAAGATGCTCACAAGTTAGTGAGTATCGACACGAAATCCCTTCAAAATAATTAATTTCATGATAAAATGTTTTCGGAAAATGTAATTGTTCTTGAAAAAGCGTAGATATGTAATTTTTTCAATTAATTTAGAGGGACTAGGTCGATTAACAGTAAAATCAGTTGATTGAATTAAATATTGATTAAGGATTGAGTGTATAAAAATAACTAGAAAAAATTTCAATATCTGAAACTTCAGTCAATTGATAAACCTCAAACATATCGTTTGTTTTTTCGGCCTTGGTCCAAACCAAGACGTTTTTATATAATATCTGTCGCTTCAGTCTTAATGTAATTAAATTTTGAGTAATTATGTTTTCTTTACCGCTTATTATTATGTCCAATTACGATGGTCAAAACATGTATCTAGCAGGGCCCAAACGTTGCACCTTCCGCGTGTTAGGCGGACGAGATAACCACTACACTACACATACCTGGTAATACTGAGATTCCTAAGAGATCTAGCTTATTATTATGTCCAATCACGATGGTCAAAACATGTATCTACCAGGGCTCGAACCCGGGACCTTCCGCGTGTAAAGCGGACGTGATAACCACTACACAATGAATACTTGGTTATTTTGAGTTTTCGAAGAGATCTAGCTTATTATTGTGTCCAATAACGATAGTCAAGTCATGTATCTACCAGGGCTCGAACCTGGGACCTTCCGAGTGTAAAGCGGATGTGATAACCACTACACCATAGATACTTGGTTATTTTGAGTTTTCGAAGAGCTCTAGCATTATTATTATGTCCAATCACGATGGTCGAAACAAGTACTTCTGTAATTAACTAAAATTAACATACTTAGACTTAATTGTTTCTGAATTAGACTAGCCGATCGCACACCCTGAATACTTAATTGTTAAATTAAGAGTATTCCGAAAAGTAACTTCGCTCTAGTTTTTCAGTTAGAGGTGGTTAAATATCACGAAAAACCCCTTGTTAATCTCCATAGGAAAATTGGTAAAAGCATGTGAATTTTGATTTAACGTTACAAAAGAGTATCAAGTCATATCTACAAGGGCCTACCGGCCCTGTAGAATTTGAATTTTAAAATCATTCGGAGACTGTATTTCCTGAATGTTTCATTATGCAGCCTGGTCTTACAATTAGTAGAAGAATCGACAAAAAATCGCTTGATTTTCCTTTTCACCCTGCTTTTAACAGAAGCTTCCGAGCACGTGGGTGGCAGTTGGAAAAGAGCCACGAGCTCGAAAGTTTCTGTTAAATGTTTTGAACTTTTATTATAAAGATTTAACCTGGGTATTTCTTCAATTTTTGATTAAACTCTATAAAAATAATGTTATCAGTTATCGCTTACACTGTTATGATTATTTTCCTCTTTGAAGAAGTAGTTCCCCCTTTCATTTACCGTTATCTCTAGCAGACAGTTTTAGTTTTTCGACCCCAGCGCCTGGGGCGTCCCATAGCCAACTCGATCATGCGCTCGCGGACACAAGCTGCGACTGCGAGCACTGAGCATGGCACTGAGTGCTCGCAGTCGCAGCGGCTACCCGGCTAGTTCCATTTTCCTACGAGAGCTAGCTGCTTCCGACTAACTTTCGTGAGTGTACAGCATATTTGGTGGTTAGAATTAGCCCCCGAATCCCCGATGGTGACTGTCATTTTTCAATTAACCCAAGATTTAGTAATATTATCCAAAAAATGATAATTAGCTTGTTATGTATCGGTCACGCGGTGGCGCTAAAGAAATAGCGTCCGCCTAAAGCGAACAACGGATAGTTTTCAAATTCTATGTAACGATGCTTTAATAGTGGTTGATCATAAAACTCAGATGTCACGGATCCAGAATAGTATGTTCTTACCAGTCTATAGAAGAACTCAATCAAATCAGTTTTAAAATTTCCCAATAGTGTTACCGATATAAACCAGGCAGCTCGGTCAAATTCGGAAAAAATAAACATAAACAAAGAAACAACTTTCGAAAATATATTTAGATTAAAATTTGATCACTGAAACGGTCCTAAGACAATATACGGAATGCAAACGTATCCTAATGAACGCATAATAAAATATACGTGACAATATGAACAAACAGTAAAATTCAGCCATTAAACCTCTATACGTGATAAACCTAATAAATACTGAAAACACAACAAGCCTGATTTCAACGGTAAAGTCAGGGTTAGCGACAATTTTCCTGTCTCTGTTGAAACCATCCAGTACATGAGCTGATGACAAAGTTAAAGTAATTAAAGACGCAAATGACGATCCAAGACATTTAGCAAGAACTACATCAAAACCTGAAGAAACTTCCTACAATTTATATGCTAATGAAAGCTCCGAGGGGACTGATAACGGAAATGGAAATCGCTCGAAAGAAAACACCTCAAACGTTTGGAAACAAGTTTGGAACAATTCGAAAAACGTATCCAAAATTTATTATGGCTTATTTTTGCATCGTCTATGTGAATATTATTACATTTAATATAAAATTAGGTATGAAAATGGCGGTGTTACAATTGGGTATTGTGCCCCAAGAGTCTTGTCTCTGAAAATGAGCGGCGCTTCCGTTAATACAATTTCTAATGGAGAAATTTAATGGATTGTTACATACACAGTGTCGGCCCATTCATTAAACAAGCCGATGAAATATGGTTATAGTCCTACACATTTAAAATGTAAATCCATCCATTCATGTGACTTCTAAGTTTATGTACTATCAAATGACACTTCTGTCTGCATATACATAGTCCCACCGATCACACTTGAGGCGTTTTTCACCATTGTATCATCAAAATACTCAAACGATTACTAGCATATTCGCACTAATTAAATTCTGAGGGGTTTTCACCACTGTGAATAAATTGATGTCTGATAAAATTATTCTTCCACGCACTTGCATAGTCACACTGATCACATTTGAAGGGTTTTTCACCACTGTGAATATGTTGATGTGCGATCAAACTAATCTTCCACGTACTTGCATAGTCACACTGATCACATTTGAAGGGTTTTTCACCACTGTGAATGCGTTGATGTGTGATCAAATTATTCTTCTGCGTGCTTGCATAGTCACACTGATCACATTTGAAGGGTTTTTCACCACTGTGAATATGTTGATGTGCGATCAAACTAATCTTCCACGTACTTCCATAGTCACACTGATCACATTTGAAGGGTTTTTCACCCCTGTGAATGCGTTGATGTGTGATCAAATTATTCTTCTGCGTGCTTGCATAATCACACTGATCACATTTAAAGGGTTTTTCACCACTGTGAATATGTTGATGTGCGATCAAACTAATCTTCCACGTACTTGCATAGTCACACTGATCACATTTGAAGGGTTTTTCACCACTGTGAATGCGTTGATGTGTGATCAAATTATTCTTCTGCGTGCTTGCATAGTCACACTGATCACATATGAAGGGTTTTTCACCACTGTGAATATGTTGATGTGCGATCAAACTAATCTTCCACGTACTTCCATAGTCACACTGATCACATTTGAAGGGTTTTTCACCCCTGTGAATGCGTTGATGTGTGATCAAATTATTCTTCTGCGTGCTTGCATAATCACACTGATCACATTTAAAGGGTTTTTCACGGCTATGAACGCGTAGATGTATTTTTAAATCATAGTTCCGAGTACTTGCAAAGTCACACTGATCACATTTGAAGGGTTTTTCACCACTGTGAATGCGTTGATGTGCGATGAAATGAACCTTCTGCGTGCTTGCATAGTCACACTGATCACATTTGAAGGGTTTTTCACCACTGTGAATATGTTGATGTGCGATCAAACTAATCTTCTGGGTACATTTATAGTCGCACCGATCACATTTGAAGGGTTTTTCTTCGTTACCCTTTTTAATGTGACGTTGTGGACCCCTTTTAAATTCAGCAGAATATTTGATCCGAGTTGAACGTTTCTTCCTGAATTTCCCTACACGAATTTATTAATGAAATATAAAAACGACACATACATCATTAACAATATAGTATCAAAAATACAGTAACATTCAAGCGCATTACGAAAACTCATTGTTTTTTTATTAAAGTATGAGTAAACAACCTAATAAACAATAAGTTGGGAAACCACAATAGACATCTACGAGTCGAGACGTTGTTCTTAATTAAATATGATTTATATTGATTACTTTTATCGTCAGTAATTTAGCTTAATATTAGTTTAGTCATTCTAAGAAACGTTATTCCTAAAATCATTTTAAACATAGCTATTGTTGACGTTTGAATTCAAGCGTATGCCTCTTTAACAGTTTTTGGAAATTTAGGGTATATAAGGCGATTGATTCACAATAAATAATATGAAAACCCGCAATTGCGTGAAACTTTGGTGGAAGCCCTGTCATTAGGAGTCTAGACATTTCTCGTAGGTGATCGCCGCGTACATCTTTACCCTAACAACGATAATAGAACTGTGAACGAGTTCCGGATATAGCATATACGTTTGCTCCGATTTGTAAATTGAGAACGCGGTGACAGACACGTCCAGTGTAATACCTCTCCGTGACGACATCGTCAAACGGAGAGGTAAAAAGGGGATGAACATAAATTGAATTGAGAAACCTAGGCTCGAAAGGACGTAGTTTCAAATTCAACGGATGTTCGGAGAATCAAATGCTAGCTGATTCTGCGTGCAGACAAGCTACCATTTTCTTTCGTTCTGGCACCCACTCTCTGTTGTCACATATAGTTTTCACTTTGTTTCTCTGCCTAGAAAAAGGCACCCTGAGTGCAACTACATCTCCTTCTTCTACTTCTGATAGTACGTTGTCTTCGTAAAACTCACCGAATATTTTCCCTAAGCCTAACTCAAAGCGAGATAAATGTAGAAGGGCAGCTATTTACTCTCAGATTAAAACTCATGCAAGAGGGGTTACTCGAAACGAAACCCTGTCGATATCTAGTTCGACAACTTGTCGATACTCGACAACTTCTGACAGAATACCATTTTTCTGATTTTCGAGACCGAGAGAGATGTCGATCGACAACTCTCTTTCAATGCTTACAGAATAGGCACCCTGGTATTGTTAAGTAAAAGTCGTACCTGATTGATACTCAATGCCCCGGCCTAACCGTCCCCGCGTAAACGTTGCAAGGACGTTAAAGAAATTGTTTTAATCCGCGGACATCTTGAAAAATGGCGGCTAGAAATGTGAAGTTTCTTAGTGTAATTTGTAAATGCATTGATTTTCATCAAATTAATTTCTTCCGTGCTTCCAAGGGAACACAAATCTCATTTGAGGGGTTTTTCTGGTTCGCGTTTTAATGGGACGTTATAAATTTCATCCTTACTAAGTTTCATACTGAATTAATTTAGCCGGGATGAAGAAAAACATTTCACGGTAGAATTAACGATGTACTCATCTCATAAAGTTTGCAAAAAAAGGCATTAAATAGTAGAATTGTGTAGACGCACTTGAAAAGAATAGAATGTCAAGTTGTACGAACAAGCAATGTTGAAGAAAAGTCAGGGCTTTGATCACGTGAATCAGCGTACGCTTCAATACAGCAGTATAACTACACTAAAGTGCGCAACTATATGGCGTCAAGCCAGTGTTATTAAGTGTCTACAACCACAACGATTGAAAATAAGCATCGCTTAGGGGGCTTTCGACCCAAGACTAGTTTTCCTCTAAGTTTAAAGCGGAATTACGTCCAAAAGCAGGGAGGCCGTGTCTCCATCATTCGCGTTTTTCGGAGGGTGAAAAAAATACATTCGGATTGCATTACGAGCAGTTAAATGAAATACGCGACTAGAGAAGGCGGAAATAGTGGTTTAGAAATATGACTTCTCAATCTAGGTACTCAAGACTATTAAAGAATGAAATGACTTACCTGCAATTTTCGAACGAGGCGATGAGGTTTTACCCCCTGGATTCTTTGGAGCGACATCTTCAAATATCTCCGTGTTGGACACCGAACTATTATGTTGAACTGCAATTGGAACTTCGGGCAAATCGCTTTCCATAGAGACGGGGGTCAATTCTGATAGTTCAATTGGGTTGCGTTCTACTTCAGGAACAAACACTGGCACACTCAATGAACTCGGATCGACAAACAGCTCCACATTTTGATTTTGTCCATCACTTTTCTTTGCATCTGTCACGGCGATTTCGGATTGGTTTTCATCAAGTTCGTTTTCTGGGGATCCTTCTAATGAATCGCCTTCGACATTTGCATCAAGAGAAAGATCCAAATGTTTTTCGGATTCAACATTCAATTCAGGAACACGAAATTTCTTCGATGGAGTTGAATTATCCTCAGTGTCTCCCTCTGTCGAGAAACTTGGCGATTTACGATAAGAATCGTTAATGGTAATATTGTTTTCAAAAGGTTCTCGTGGAGAATCACTCTCCGTGTTCGTGTCAGGAGTCATTTCGAATGGGTTTTCAACCTTAATTTTTGGTGAAGGCGCACTTTGAGGCAAACTGTCACTGTAGTTCGGTTTAGGGACACACGGATTCGTATTTCGCGTTATAAACCCCATATTTTCAGTTTTTTCAAGGTAGTTTCGGTGTTTGTATTGCCAACCTCAGTAACAGGTGATTCTTGACTAATATTTTCTTTACACAGAATGCCTTGGATATTGACAGCTTGGACACTGTGCATAACAATAGGAAGGGATAACTCCTGGCCATTATTTCCAGAATCATATTCAACGGGTTCAGTTTTCACTAATTCATCATTAGGAAATTGAAGTATTCCACTCTTCTCCTATTTTTAAAACAATTAACAAAAACGCTCATTCTTAAAATAATTAATTTTTCCTTCGATTATGAAAGTAAAGGATCTTGCATACCATCAGATCTTTGATTCTATTTTCCAACCCTTTAATGACCCTTTTAAGCCTTTCAATTTCGTCTATTTGCTTATTTATCGTTAATGATGTTTTCACTCTCTCTTTTCCCAAGTTTGAAATTAAAACATTACACTAAACAAAATGAGATTCCATTACAAAACAATCTTCGGAGTTTCTTTGGCTAAACGTATTTTAAAGGGGCAGGCAAGAAAAAGGGGAAGATAATGACAGGCAAGAAGGGGATCAGCAACAAAGGCCCTCGTCGGGTTTCTTTGTTAACAAAGAAACGAAGGACGTGTTACCAATCCCCTTAGCTTTGTGCCAATCCTGATAGGTGTTTTCACCAATAACCTTAATTAATTAACCCACTCATAGAGCTTGGTTCTATTTTAAGGGACACCTGATTCAACTACTGTCCATTTAAATTTTCTCATATCTCTGTGCTAAAAAAACCCATATGCTTTGAAAAATACCTTGGCTTCCAGTTTCCTAACTCGATCATCTCTAGCTTTTACTTCATTGATTAGATCATCTTTGCTCAAGTGATCATAGTTACATTCTTCCTCGTAGTCCATTTCCTAAAAACAAAGTTTTCGTCATCTTCAGTTTGTCTTAAATAAATAATAATTTCACAAAATACCTCTTTAATCGCCACCCTTTGAAGATTTACTAAACTCATTTCGGAATTTTGAAAAGAGAGTTGGTGAGATTGTAAATCTTCCCTAAAATGAAATAATTTTTCAAACTGAAGGTAAATCAAAAACGGACAAGAAAAGTTTCCCCATACATTGTAGCTTTCGCTATAAAAAGCGATGAAAAACATAGCAATGCTTAAATTGTGACACTTTTGTTCAAGACTAGGGATTTTCTCAAGCACATTTTCTGAATACAACTACAACTAGCTTCGTATAAATTATTTATTCTTAGGGCTGTGCGAGCCTTGATTTTTTGGGTTCGAGCCGAGCCTCGAGCCTTGCTTTTTTCGGTTATCGAGCTTCGAGCCGAGCCTCGAGTTTCTTATCGAGCTTCGAGCCTTAAGCTGCATGTTCAAAATCTGGTTTCGAGCTTTTATCGAGCCTAAAATTTCAATGGCGAGCCTTAACGACTTTCAATTTTAGCTCTTAATTTGGAATGATATTGTTTTACACTTTCAATTACTGGGCCTTAGTAAAGAAAAACCCTATTAATTCGTAAAGATAACAGATAAACTTGTATTTCACTATAATTAAACTTGAATCCTATTATCACTAATCGAAATTACTTACGCGCACTGACAATCGCATTGATAATAACCTAGCGTATTTTTCTATACATAAAAGTAAAATTTAAACTTCAAGAATGATTTTTCATTTTTTTCTTTGCCCAAAAGTGGAAGTAAAACTAACGCCAATCAAATGTGGGCTTACAAAAAAGGTACCACTAGAATAATTTCCTATTTCGCGAGTCACTGCAGCGTCTCAACATTTAATAGTCTGTGTTAGATTGTAATTCTTGACCTTTAACCTAATCTAGAATCTCACAGACCACTGACTGAACCTCGATAACCTTAAGCCTTGGTCTCGAGCTTTTATCGAGCTTTTTTCCGAGGCTCGAAAACTTGTCGAGCCTTTCTAAAGTTGCTTCATGGATGAAGGATGCGCGTATAAAACATTCGACGCTCAACAGGATGTGCAACTCCCTATACTAAAAAGTAGACAACTCGATACTAGCGCCGCCTGGCTATCAGCGCTGGAAACCCTCGCGGGAAAAATAAAAAATACTGGACACGAGAAAAAAACACGCGCTACTGTCGTTTTTTTTCCTTAGCGTCGTCTGCTAGAAGCAAAACAGTGGTTTTTTTTCTCATGTCCAGTATTTTTTATTTTTCCCGCGAGGGTTTCCAGCGCTGGTAGCCAGGCGGCGCTAGTATCGACTTGTCTACTTTTTAGTGTAGGGAGTTGCACATCCTGTACAGCGTCGAATGTTTTTCACGCGCATCCTTCATCCATGGTTGCTTATCGAGCCTCGAGCCGAGTACTTGGCTCGAGACTCGATCGAGCTTTCGAGTCCTATCGAGTACTCGCACAGGCCTATTTATTCTGCTAGCATTTTTTATTTTTTAAACAGCAAGAAAGATCTATTTCTTTTCAAGGAATATAGGTTTGGATCCGTTATGCCTTATTGACATGATCCAAGTTGCATTATAGTCATCACTTACCAGTTTAAACGTTCGACCATATCACGACATTCTTTAACAAATTCCATCATACTATGTACAGTTTTCCTGTTATGATAAAATACGTATCATTTTAATAATAATAAAAAGTATGGCCATAAACAAAGATTTTGTGTTAAAAAGGGCGATTCCCCTCAGTTTAATATACATTCTTACCAGGGCAGGCTTATATAAAAGTTTTTCTTTAACAGTTACTCACACTGTTATGTTTTTGGAGTCTTAATGAGAAAAAGCTTCAACTTTTTTTAAGAGCTTTTCTTGTATATAGATACTCTTTTTAATAATCAATAAAAATACATTAAAGCCTTCAAAGGAGGAGCCGTTACCGTAACAAAGGAATAGAGTAATATCTTTCACATATATGGCAACGTCATAACCCTCTATCTCTTACCTTAGTGATATCCCCCCTTCCGAAGGCAAATAGTATTCTCTAATACAAAGTTGCCTTCAACGAAGGGGATACACAGTTCACTCCCCCTCTCTACCGATATTACTCTATCCAATTTGGCAAACACTATTTTACCCCGAAATTATTTTTGCCGAACTTTTGCCGAATTACCCCAAATTCTAAAATAGTAGAAATCTCCCATGCGTCGTCTGCTAAAACATCCTAAATGACTTCTGGCTTCGCCTTTGGCTTTTCGGGGTAAATTAGTGACCGTTTCGGCACTTTTCGGCACAAAAGAGTGGGGTAAAATATAAAATACGGCCCCCACACTAAAAGTCGCAATTAAATCAAGCAAAAATTCAAATCCATTTCAGAAACTAAATAAGCTTAACTAATCTACCCTCTCTCGCCCCAACGACTATTAAAATAATAAATGTTTCGCAAAGATCAAAAACTCAACTAAACATTGACATTAATGTGAACTGTTTATTGAATCTCAATTTATAAGCTAAATCTACTCTGCCGAACCACAATCCAACGTTAATTTCACTTAATTAAATTTAATTAACGTAAAATTCGACCAAAAACGTACATTTTTGGGACAAAAATTAAAATAACTTTTAATTAAACTACATAATTAAGATTAAAACTAAGCTATAAGCTGGTAAATCCCCTTTTTTCCCATTTAACACTGAAATTAATTTATATTATCTTTATAATAAATTAATATTCAGGAAATTCCAAAGTTTGGGGTAAAATAGGGTTTGTTCGGCAAAATATTATGGGCGTGAAATGAAAAAATATGCCGAGTCTTTGAAGAAGCGCGAAATTCCAAAGTTTGGGATAAAATAGGGTTTTTTCGGCAAGGATTAAATTTTCAATTAAACATTGATATTAATGTGAATAATTTATTCAATCTCAATTTATAAGCTAAATCTACTCTGCCGAACCACAATCCAACGTTAATTTCACTTAATTAAATTTAATTAACGTAAAATTCGACCAAAAACGTACATTTTTGGGACAAAAATTAAAATAACTTTTAATTAAACTACATAATTAAGATTAAAACTAAGCTATAAGCTGGTAAATCCCCTTTTTTCCCATTTAACACTGAAATTAATTTATATTATCTTTATAATACATTAATATTCAGGAAATTCAAAAGTTTGGGGTAAAATAGGGTTTTTTCGGCAAGGATTGAATTTTCAATTAAACATTGATATTAATGTGAATTATTTATTGAATCTAAATTTATAAGCTAAATATACTCTGCCGAACCACAATCCAACGTTAATTTCAACTTAATTAAGTATAATTAATGAGATATTAAAGCAAAACAACCATATTTTCTAAAAAAACACGAATAACTTTTAATGAAACTAAATAATTCATAATATAATTACACGAGTTGTTCGTCCAACCAATTTTTTCATTTAAAACTTAAATAAATTTACATTATCATTGAAAAACATGGAAGGCGCGAATGTTCGGCAAAAGATAATTAGGGAAAAGTATTTATTGAAACTCATTTTATAAGCTAAAACAATACTGCGGAACCACATTTAAGTGTTAATTTCATATTCATTTGGCGTAATTAAAGAAGAATGAACCGAAAACATCCTTTTTCGGGTAAAATTCATGGATAACTTTTAGTTAGGGTAAAAGACTAAAATTATAACTACACGAGTAGTTCGTCTAATCTCAAATTGCCTATTTCACACTTAGCACTTCAATAAATTTACACTATCATCTAAATTCATGAAAAGGCGCGAAATTCCAAAATTCAGGTAGTTCGGCGAAAACTAAACTATACACTATAAATTAAACTAACACAATTGCGCTACACTACAACCTTAATTTTAGCTTTACTGAGCAAATTTAAGGTAAAATTCACCCTCAACGTCCATTTCCTGGCAAAAGAAAATATATACTGATGTTATTTTTATTAATTGAACGTCAAGTACGTAATCATTTTAGCACTGTTAAAGGTAACTCGATCATCGAGGGATAATCACTAACACTTTCTGTTATTCTATTAAGGGTTATAATACTTGTGTGTAATCAGTTTAGCATTGTTAAAGCTAAAACCTCGTTTTTAGAATGGCCTTACGGGTAATCATTTTTTGAAGCACCGTAGGAGCGAAGGCACTCGGCGTTGCCCGTCAGCCCGTGGGAACATTTTTTCTTACTTTTCACGCGGACATTATTCTATGAAGAAGGGTTTTTAAGTTTTTAGCCGCCATTTAAAACGATGGCAACAAATCGAACCCAAAAGACCATTCAGCCCATCCAAGAAGTTATATCAGTATCTCAGAGAGAAGATATAAGATGCCTTTGTATTCGCGCGCCATAGTCCCAATCCCCCTTTCAAAATACAAGGGGGGACGTAAAAGGAGGCGCCGGGCTATTTCGCTCTCGTCAGTCGGAAATTTTCCTCACTCGCGTCGTCGCGCTGACGTGAGTTTTCAAGAACCAATGAGATGCTGGTTATAAATTAGAGACGGGGATTGACTGCGGACCTACGTTAGGACTGGAGATAAAGCTGGAAATCTGGCGAATTTATATCTTCTCTCTGAGATACTGATATAACTTCTTGGCCCATCTATAGGTTAAAGGAAACCAACGTACTAAATATTTTTGAAATCGGTTGAAACGCGCAGACTTTGTTGCATGGAGAAAGGTTTTTACATTTCTGGGCGCCATTTTTTAAGATGGCGGCGGATTGGAAAAATATTTCTTAGTACGCGCCTACTACTTACGAGTAACGTTCCTGCAAATTTTCAGCCTTTTGGGGCAAGCGGTTTTGGGCTGGGCGTTGATTATCAGTCAGTCAGGACTTTGATTTATATAGATATAGATATGGATTGCGGGTAATCATTTTAGCAGAGTTAAAAGTAGCCCATCGAGGGGCTATTCACATAAATTTTATGTACGCCTGTTAAGTACGGTACGATGTGGCTACTATTATGAGCCCAGCCCATGGGCCATCTTGTTGTATTTTTAAAAGAGAGATAACTCTCTCCCCGCGCAACTGTCCTCGTCGCAATCCCGACAGAGACTTAACCCCTTGACCAAAAGTCAAAGGGGGTAGGAACCCTTAGACCCGATTCAAGACCCTGTGTCTATAAAAGGAGGGACCGAGGGGACGAGAGATATCTTTTGGCTCCAGCAAAGAGAGTATGAGGGAGGAGTTGAAGCTCCCCCGCTCCACAAGGCTAAATTACAATGTTGCCTCTACATTATACTTGTGGTACGAGGGAGTTTCCGGCTCAGTCGCGCCACCTACGATACTATTTAATGTCTCAAACGGAAATGCCTCGGTACTGCGCATTGAAGATGCGCGGTAGAAAAGAGCAACAAGATTTTCCCCTCTTTCCACTCCTCCCCTATACTCTCTTTGGCTCCAGCGACGAAGGAGGAAGGCCCGAGCACCTTTTTGTTTATTTAAAGAAAGTTTTTACTTTGTAATATTTTTGAGAGATGGCTGGGTGAGTCAATAATAAAATTTGATTATAAAAGTACTTGTATTCACTCTAGGTAAGCCTACCAGTTTTGTGGGGCTTACAGTTGTTAGGCCCCGGAACAGTTAGCTATGCCTTCTTCGACCGGATACAAACTCATTAAGTTAAAAATGAAAAGCCGTGGGGGTAAATAATCCATTAGAACTTTATTTCATGGTCCAGAAAAACATCAGCGTGGAGAGAGTTGTCTCTCTTTTAAAAATACAACAAGATGGCCCATGGGCTGGGCTCATAATAGTAGCCACATCGTACCGTACTTAACAGGCGTACATAAAATTTATGTGAATAGCCCCTCGATGGGCTACTTTTAACTCTGCTAAAATGATTACCCGCAATCCATATCTATATCTATGTAAATCAAAGTCCTGACTGACTGATAATCAACGCCCAGCCCAAAACCGCTTGCCCCAGAAGGCTGAAAATTTGCAGGAACGTTACTCGTAAGTAGTAGGCGCGTACTAAGAAATATTTTTCCAATCCGCCGCCATCTTAAAAAATGGCGCCCAGAAATGTAAAAACCTTTCTCCATGCAACAAAGTCTGCGCGTTTCAACCGATTTCAAAAATATTTAGTACGTTGGTTTCCTTTAACCTATAGATGGGCTGAATGGTCTTTTGGGTTCGATTTGTTGCCATCGTTTTAAATGGCGGCTAAAAACTTAAAAACCCTTCTTCATAGAATAATGTCCGCGTGAAAAGTAAGAAAAAATGTTCCCACGGGCTGACGGGCAACGCCGAGTGCCTTCGCTCCTACGGTGCTTCAAAAAATGATTACCCGTAAGGCCATTCTAAAAACGAGGTTTTAGCTTTAACAATGCTAAACTGATTACACACAAGTATTATAACCCTTAATAGAATAACAGAAAGTGTTAGTGATTATCCCTCGATGATCGAGTTACCTTTAACAGTGCTAAAATGATTACGTACTTGACGTTCAATTAATAAAAATAACATCAGTATATATTTTCTTTTGCCAGGAAATGGACGTTGAGGGTGAATTTTACCTTAAATTTGCTCAGTAAAGCTAAAATTAAGGTTGTAGTGTAGCGCAATTGTGTTAGTTTAATTTATAGTGTATAGTTTAGTTTTCGCCGAACTACCTGAATTTTGGAATTTCGCGCCTTTTCATGAATTTAGATGATAGTGTAAATTTATTGAAGTGCTAAGTGTGAAATAGGCAATTTGAGATTAGACGAACTACTCGTGTAGTTATAATTTTAGTCTTTTACCCTAACTAAAAGTTATCCATGAATTTTACCCGAAAAAGGATGTTTTCGGTTCATTCTTCTTTAATTACGCCAAATGAATATGAAATTAACACTTAAATGTGGTTCCGCAGTATTGTTTTAGCTTATAAAATGAGTTTCAATAAATACTTTTCCCTAATTATCTTTTGCCGAACATTCGCGCCTTCCATGTTTTTCAATGATAATGTAAATTTATTTAAGTTTTAAATGAAAAAATTGGTTGGACGAACAACTCGTGTAATTATATTATGAATTATTTAGTTTCATTAAAAGTTATTCTTGTTTTTTTAGAAAATATGGTTGTTTTGCTTTAATATCTCATTAATTATACTTAATTAAGTTGATATTAACGGTGTACCTTGGTTTTAGTAGTGTTATATTACTTTACAATATGAGTTTGATTTTTTTTAAACTTAATAGGGGTTTGGCTTTGCCGACGCGCTTGTATTTTTGCCTTTAAGTATACCTTTAAAATATCTACCTTAGGAAAAGTTAGGAAACTGAAAAATGGGCAATGAAGCTGTTTTAAGAAAAGGGTTGCCGTCCACTGCGACGTCTCCTTCGACTTATATTTATCGGTCGGCCTTATCAGCGTGGAAAAATTTGGTAGTCTTGCGAAGGAAATGATTTCCGTCTATATGGCGCGAGAAACTATTGGCTATTGTAAAAACCTCACCAAAAATTTATTATACACTCTAAGAAATGGAAGTGTTAAAAAGGTGTTAAAACGGTGTAACCACCGTAAAAACACCCAAAAGAGTGTTTTATTACCTTGAGTTTTTAGAGGCCAATTTAAAGTGTAAATTCGGTGTAAAATAACACTATTAAAACACCGTTCGAAATTAATAGCGATTTCCACTGACTGCTCGCGGAGCGCTCCCATGGAGCCATATAAATGGGAGAAGTAGTTCTCGGCTTCGTTAAAGATTGTTTTTGCTAAATCAGGGTCTCCTATATTTATTGCTCCATGGGAGCGCTCCGAGAGCAGTCAGTGGAATTCGCTATAAACATGAAAAATTATAATACTGCTGGTTTCTTAAATAAGGTCTTTCATTTATTTTTCATTAATGTTTTAATATTAAAGTCAATACAAACAGTAAAAAATTATTGAAAAACGTACTTGTTAAACCTTTTTTTAAAGATGATATTCATGAAAGAAAAAAGTTTTATCCTTTAAATAAAATTAACAAAGAAATTGGTAATCTGGCGGTGTTGTACCTGCATAAAACTATGCTAAACGTGTTAGGCGACACTCTTACAGGTGTTAAGCGACATTCATAGAAAACGAGACTAGGTTAGATACTGGCCTCACAGTAGGGCCAGCTTGAGAAGCCAAAGTGGGGCACTTGCTTTTGTGACATGTTTTATCATTATTTTGAGAAAAATTAGAGTACTAAATGGATTTTTTTGTAAAATCTGTAGTGCAAATTAGATTAAACGCGTTTCTGGTGCTCGAAAAACTCTTAGTGAAAAGAGATTATTAAATTTAACAAAAACGTCCATATCTACTGCTTGAATATTATAGCCTCCAAAACTAATTTAATACCCTATGCATTTGTACGAATAGAAAACTTTCTGCCTTTTTCAGAAGTTTATAAAACCGTAAAAATTACTTTATAAGCAACAACCCTCGCTTAAAGAGGTATAGTTCTACATGTGAGAACTTTCCTTGATGAAGTTCTCTCAAGATGGAACCCTGCTATGAATATAGCATTGATTGCTAATAATACTGCGGAATGGCGGATAATCAAAATCTAATTAAACAGGAAAACCATACTCGATATTTGAGTTATGCCTCATGAGTGGTCAAAATGTAGCTACTATAGTGTTTTTTACGTCATCGGTTTTGCTCTTAAGTCTAGGAATAGTACTAGAATTTCTACTACTATCCTACCAAATAATCTCCCACACTTTAAGGTGTTACGCGACACTCTTAAAGGTGTCACGCGACACTCTTAAAGGCGTGGAGCGACACTCTGAAAGGTGCTATTCCGCACCCTTTAAGGAGTTGCACAACACTAATATGAGAGTAAAAATTCACTTTCAGTGCGATATAAGAGTTAAAACGGTGTTAAACTGCACCTCTGTTGCACAATTTTATACTTATCTTTGCCACCAATTGCTTAAATGAGTGTTATTAAACCCTTTCAGGGGTGTAAATGAACACCTGTAACGGTGTCAAATTTGGACCCATATAAACTACTTTTAAAGGTGTTAAAGCACACCCCATTTTTTTAGAGTGTAGGTATTAAAGGGTTATTATAGGTACGACCTTTAAATTTCAATGGCTCTCGCTTTCAATGTGGAAAAAAGTACTTCTGAGTGATAATTGTAAATAATAAAAAGGGAAATGGAAGCTGGGTGAAAGATAAGTGTAGTTTTAATTTTAATTTGTTAGTTTATTTATAGTTATCTATGTTTTTAGCCAAAAATTTGCGTTAATTTCACGTTAATTATATACACGTAATTAAGATGAAATCAACGTTGGACTGTGGTTCGGCGGTGTTGATTAAGATTCAATAAATAATTCACAAAAAATTGCAGTGTTTAGTGGAGTTTTTGCCGAACAATCCCTACTTTACGATAAATAAACAACTAGACGAAATTGAAAGACTCAATAGGGTCAATAAAGACTTGGAAAGGAGAATCAAAGATTTGATGCTATGAAACATTTTTCATTTTAATGGTCGATAGGAAAGAGTTACTCCAAAGGTTAAGAGTTGATTGTTTGAAAAATAGGAGAAAAGTGGAATACATCATTTAGCTAACGATGAATTAGTGAAATCTGAACCCGTTGAAAATGATTCGGAAATTAATGGCCAGGAGTTATCTCTTCCAATTGTGATGCACAGTGTCGAAGCTGTCAATGCCCAAGGCATGCTGGGTAGAGAAGATATTAGTGAAGAATCGCCTGATTCTGAGCCTCAATATGTTGCGGAGATTGGCAATACAAACAACGAATCTGAAATTATCCCAAAAAGGTCTAAAAATATTGGGTTTATAACGCGAATTACGAATGCATGTGTCCCCAAGTTGATATACAGTGACAATTCGCCACTTTGTGTGCCTTCGCCGAAGCTCGAGGTCGAAAACCAATTGAAAATACCTCTCGACACAATGACCGAAAGTGATTCGTCACTAGAACCTCTTGAGAACAATAACACAATTATCGATTCTTATCGCAAACCGCAAAGCGTTGCAACAGAGGGAGAAACTGACGAAAGAACAACTCGATCGCTGAAATTTCGTGTTCCTGAATTGAATGTTGAAGTCGAAAAACACTTTCTCTTGGCGCAAATGTCGAAAGCGATTCACTAGAATTAGCCGTAAAAACGATCTCGATGATAGGCAATCCAAAATAACCTTGCCAGGTGCGAAGAAAACTGATAGACAAAATCGAACTATGATACTGTGTTTGCCGAAACTGAAGCTTGTTGATCCAAGGTCACTGAGTGTGCCAGCGTATGTTCCTAAACCAGAATTAGCCCAAATGAACTGTCAGAATTGACCTCCGTCTCTATGGAAATCAATTTTTCCGAAGTTCCAGTTGAAGTTGGAAATAATAGTTCGGTGTACAACTCTGAGACATTTCAAGATATCGCTCCAAAGAATTCCGAATCACCTTGTTCGGAAATTGGTAAGTCATTTTATACTTTAATCGTCTGAGTGCCTAGAGTGGGGTTTGATATTCCTACCCCCAATGGGCGAAATATGCTAATCAATCATTTCCACCTTCTCGATGTATAGTCTAATGGCGTTTTCCACATAACTGCTCTGAGATCGCTCTTGATTTGCTCTACACGACATGAAATGCGCTTCATTTCTTGAGCTGCGTTAACGATTGTCTTTTCCCGTAATAATCGTCGATACAAATTTAGCGAGCTATCAATTCTGTACAGATTAGCACCGATGGGATCTTGGGTCCAGCACTCGGTAAATGGAAAACGGAAATCCGAGCGCGAGCAGATCTAGCGCCCTTGAGCGCAAAGTTGAATACGCTATTGGCAATGCTGCTATCTAAGTCAAAAACTGAAAAAAACCTATTTAATATTCCTGGTAAAAGCAGGCAGATCCCTATTCCAGGGTTCGTGCAGAACCCGTATAAAAAAAGATTGGGATATATCTCGAGGATTTGAGGTGTGTCGTCATAAGTTTCCTAATTGGATTTTTATCCGAAAATATCGTTCGACGAGCTTTACTTTCCATCTCATGTTTAATTTCGAACGGTGTTTTAATAGTGTTATTTTACACCGAATTTACACTTTAAATTGGCCTCTAAAAACTCAAGGTAATAAAACACTCTTTTGGGTGTTTTTACGGTGTTTACACCGTTTTAACACCTTTTTAACACTTCCATTTCTTAGAGTGTAGAAGATATGGTTGTCAAGGCCTTAAATGTACTGAGTTTTTTTTTTAAACTTGTTTTGTCATCCTCGCTGTAGCTTATTCGAAACAATTATGCAAAACAATTTCTTAGGTACGAGATAAACATTTTACGTTCCAGCGCTAAATTGTTATTTCAAGATTTCCCAAAAATTACTTAATGGGTTAAATTCGCCTGGGGTGTTAATATAAGATAATGTTAAATAACACTGACCTGTAGCTACGGTCTAAAACTAAGGACGCTTTCAAAAACGTTCAAATCAGTAAAAATATCCGAATGTATATTTTTTTTCGAAAAACTATTGAACTCTCTACCGATAAAATAGTGTTCAGCTTTTGGACCTAATTTTATCTTTAAACTTCTTTTCAATCGTTTTGGTTTGTAAATACCCAATAACAGTGGCATCAAGCCATTAGGTAGTAATTGTAGGTGCGTGGGGTGGTGAAGAGTTAGCACTTTCGCCTCGCACCAGGAGAGTCCCGCTACCGCTCCCTTAGAATATCCGAATGGATTTTTAACATTTTTCGAAAAACGAGTGAACTCTCTACCGATAAATTCAAATAGTGTTCAGCTTTTGGACCTTTCGCCTCGCAGCAAGAGAGTCCCGGGTTCGATCCCGGACTGTGGCACGGGGTGGAAAACCTGGGTACAAACCCTTCTGCATAGAGTTGTGAAAGTTCTCTCCCCACTTTTTCCTGCGCGGTGTAACCCGGTTTCTCCTTTCCACCAAAACTTGCTGAGGTTAATGGTAATACTTAGTATAGGGTGCTGTCGGTAAGCTGTGGCGTAGTAGCTAGCCACCACCTCTCTGCATTGAAATCGTGACCCATTGAATGTTATGGACTCGCAAAAAAGCTAGATTATTATGTATCAGAACCTTTAAAATGTCCTCTTTCGCAAGGGTCTTCACTCCTTTCTTATCGCTGGTACCATAAGAAACTAAAATATAGCTCTCTATAAGTATGAAACGTGTACATTTTCATACTTACCCCGTACCAGTGTAGGGGCTAGCCTTGGTAGTCAAAATTTCGCGCCATCTATTAATTTATTATGATAATTCTGGCATGCACATAATCAGTTACAATTATCATACTAATAATAACTTCAAGACATTTAACGATTTAATTACTATATAAAATTTGAAAATTTTCTAAACAAATATTTCAGCTCTTTTAACGCCAAAAGTTCTTAACGGGTGGCTTTAGAAACTTTTTAAAAATTTCAATGGATGAAATGCTGTTTACATGGCTTAAATGGAGAGTTTCATACTTATAGGGAGCTATATATTATTTTTTTATGCTGGTACTTATTTCGACCAAAAATTCGGAGTTTATTTGTTGCTGGATAAAATGAGATATTGTTTCTGGTTACGCAGATTTTTGGAACAATAAGTTTTATCTATCGAAGGGATATCCTTATTAGTTATTTTTAATTATGTGTCAATTGTACTTTATTTCACATATGTGGAATATATAACACTAATCAGACCTCGGGGGTGCCATTTGCCAGACAGAGAAACAAAGTGAAAAACTAGACGCGACAAAAGAGAGAGGGGGTGCAAGATCGAAATAAATTTGTAACTTGTGTTCACTCAGCATCAATACGACCTTTCTAGTTTCGCGCCGAGGTTTCTACTGCATTTCAGTTGATGTTCGTTCATCCCCTTTTGGTTGATGAGGTCGTTTTCTCATCGCCTAACGCCTTGATCAGCACTGTTTCTTTTCTTTAACACGGAGTTTTCGTAGAGGCCTTAGCATTTCATTTTTTAAGAAGTGCGCTTGAATGCTACTGTATTTTTGATGCTATATTGTAAATGGAATGTGTGTCGTTTTTATATTTCGTTAATAATTTTCTGCAGGAAAATTAAAGAAGAAACGTTCAACTCGGATCAAATATTCTGCTGAATATAAAAGGGGTCCACAACGTCACATTAAAAAGGGTAACGAAGAAAAACGCTTCAAATGTGATCAGTGTGACTATGGATCCACGCAGAAGGTTCATTTGATCGAACATCAACGCATTCACAGTGGTGAAAGACCCTTCACATGTGATCATTGTGACTATGCCAGCACAATGAAGAGTCATTTGATCAGACATCAACGCATTCACAGTGGCGAAAAACCGTTCAAATGTAATCTGTGCGACTATTCCAGCGCACAGAAGCCTAGTTTGACCATACATCAACAACGCGTACATAATGGTGGAAAACCCTTCAAATGCCATGAGTAAGACTTTAGGTGCACTGGCAAGAGTATTTTCATCAGGCATCA
The DNA here is from genome assembly GCF_054372755.1 of Phalangium opilio. Lineage (NCBI taxonomy): Eukaryota > Metazoa > Arthropoda > Arachnida > Opiliones > Phalangiidae > Phalangium > Phalangium opilio. The sequence continues at coordinate 2,759,664 of NW_028324165.1, forward strand.
ACGCGTTCAAAGAGGGGAAAAGACCTTTAAATGTGCTCATTGTGACTTTACTAGCGCATGAAAGTTCGTTTTGATCACACATAATACCCTTCATAATTGAGAAAAACCCTTAAACATAAGAGTTCTTTTATCGGACATGTCCGCATTCACAGCGGTGAAATACCATTGAAATACGATTGCCCGACAGTTATTGGTCTTGATATTCGATCGAATTATTCGTCATAGACGGTCACGCGTGTAGGCCCACCCTTACTCCCATTCTTTAATGAACTAAGAAAATAGCTTTCCCCCAATCAACTCTTAGTATCTTTAGAATTGTCTCTCTAGGGAGTGGTAAAATGGTGAAATTCCACGCTAAGCCAATTGGGCACATTACCTCAGTAGGAGGAGCTATCTTCTTAAGCCACACCCCTGAACTCTTCATTTAAGGCCATCCGGTTTCTCCTTTCCATCAAAACTAGCTGAGGTTAATGACAATACCAAAAAATATATAGATATAATAAAAAGAAAACTTACACATTGTTGTTTAAACTTGTTCGCTCTGTGTAATATGAGAAATCGCCCCTTTTTCCTAAAAATTAATTAGCCTTTGGATCGCCAACATCGTGTACTATACTTTCTATAAACTCATGACGTCAAGAAGCTCTTACCTAATTGGCTAGTTTCCTCGCGAAGAAGAAATGGACTTGCCCAACAAAATCTCTGTCCCCTTTACTACTGCTCCATAGGGGCAAGCTATATTTCCGTGGAGTACTTTAAATGGAGTAAAACGTAAGTTTAATTAAATTGCCTTAAACACAAGTGTACAGTCTATAATGCGTGCGAACCACCGTGTAGCCTTAGCGCCTTGTTTGACGCTGTACAACCCTAGCACATTGGAGTAAATTATTTTGCCTTGTTATATATTTTAGACCAATGACCTTGAAATTACCACAATCACTTGTTAAGGGCCAGAAAGGCCGACAAATAGTATGCCACGATATTCTGTTTGTTCTTGAAGGAGGCATTTCTCACCAATTTGTCCAAATCTTTAGGAACAGACAGGAGGGGAGGCCACCATATTCTTGGTGCCAGGGAGAGTAGTGACTGTCCGCTGACAGCTTGTATAAATTTCGCCAAGGTCTAGCGTTTAACAAACAATACAAAACACAAAGTTCCAGATGAAATGAAACACACTTGCGAAATACTTAATATATTTTTGAATTGATTACTAACGAATGTGTTTTGGTAGGATTATATTTTATCTGCCTAACCTAACCAACGCTGGTTTCTGACTAATTAGACCATGGGACTAAAGTAGACAAGTTGGGAAAACCAAAATATTACCTCTCCGTGTCGAGAAGATTATATAAACAAAATTATCCAATGAAAACACTTTTTCCCTCATCCTTTATATATATAGGAGGCAATGAATGAAATATATCACAATGCACGGGCCTTGATAGATACAGGAGGCAATGAAGGAAATATATCGCATGCACGGGCCTTGGTAGATATAGGAGGCAATGAAGGAAATATATCGCATGCACGGGCCTTGGTTGATACAGGAGGCAGTGATAATCTCTCTTTGTACGAGAGGTTTATCTTTAATATTTAAATAAATATAATTATTTTTAATTATTTTAATCTTCAATAATTAACATTAATAATAGTTAAATCGTTTAAAATAAAGTTATACCTATTACCAAACTTTGCTAATATTGACGTTTAAAGTGAAGGGTACCCCTCTTCCCGCTTTCTTCAAATTTTGGGGTATATATACGATTCGATTCCATTATAACAGTAAGGAAAAAGCGCAATTGCGAAAACCTTTGGTGGCCGATCCCACCTTAGGGAGGCTAGACGTTTCTCGTAACCCTAGCTGATCGCCGCGTATATCCCAAAACCAAACGATGATAATGGAGTAGAAGCCAATGATACAGATTGGTGTCTATGTGGAATAGACGGAAGACCAGTGGATGGTGGTGATTAGAAGCCAGTGTAAGTGCAGACTGGTGTCAATGTGGGATTGACAAAGAACAGAAGATGATGGTGTTGGAAGCCAGATAAGTACCAGGCTGGTGTTCATGTGGGATGGACAAAGATCAGAAGATGGTGGTGTGAGAACTCAAGTAGAGGAGCCATTTCCGTGACTGTGAAAGCAGTTCGGAAATGGCGAACACGTTTGCTCCGATACGCAAACTGCGAACGCGGTCACGTGGGTGTAACAACGGACAGACAGACAGACACACACACAGACAGACAGACACACACACAGACAGACAGACAGACACGGCCGTTACAGAACCTCTCCTGGACTACGTCACACGGAGAGGTAAAAAGAAAGCCAACGTGCCTAATAGTGCCTAAATGGTCGTAAATCACTAAAAACCTAGTTTCCTCATAGACTTTTTAACCAAGGAGACCAACGGGAAGTAAAATACAGTTAATTGTAATTAAAAGTGATTTATATTTTACCAATTTAACCTTTTTTACCATTGAAAACAAGTAATTCTTGAAAATTAAACGATTTACATTGACGGCCAAATGACCTCGCAATTCTATACTTTAGTCGGATTAGACCTACTTAACTCTCACCAAGATTCTGTATTGTCCCGGACTGATGGTTTTAGTGGTACAATCTCGGTATGAGTGAATAATGTCAAAAATCATTTTAGAGCAAAATCAAGCACACCATTCGATAGAGCGTAAAATGGCCGACGCTTTTATCAAATTTCCAAAAAAAAAAAAAAAAAGAAAATCCCCCATAAGAATTGCCACCTTTTCCAAAATATTGATGTTTAACGTTAGGTTAGGTTAGGTTTAGTTTGGTAAGGTTTGGTTAGGTTGGAAAAGGTGGCAAATTATTGGCCCTCTGATGTTTTCCACACTTTTTTGACCCTGTACTGCAAAATTTTCTTTTTTGGTTTTTTTTTGGAAATTTGAAAAAAGCAGGGGTTATTTTAGATCTAAATTTTACGCTCTATCGAATGGTGTGCTTGATTTTGCTCTAAAATGATTTTTGGCCTTATTTACTCTTACCGAAATCCTACCGTTTTAGTTAATCGAATGTAAACAAGCAGTATCAATCAAAAACATCCCTTTTAACTTTCGAAATTATTTTTTCCACAATATTTTACGAAAATCGCCCTTAGGGACCCGCGTACTTGGGGGAAATTAGCGACAGAAGGCGCTGATGCTGCGTAAAAAAATGCGTACTTTAGTTAGCCTGGCAACTTTGAGTCTGTTTCACTAATTAAGAATAAATTAACTCAAATAACCGATTCATAACGGCTAATCATGATGGGAAACGTCGTATTCAACATCTAGAATAGTTATTCAACGTCTTTTTAGAGATTTCGTAACCTTAGGCTCCCTCAAAAAGATTTTTTTTTCACTTTGAACGCTTTTATTTTAATTATCAAGGTCTCGTAACGCGAAACGAATTCAAAATAATTGTAATTAATCTAATTAATAAGATAAACTTGGATTTCTATCCTTTGGCAACCTCAAAACCATGAAAACCAAAATTTCCTCACGCGTATTCTTTTACTTATCCACATACACTGTCAGAAGTTCATAGATTACAAGTTGGGAAAACCAAAATATTACCTCTCCGAGTCAAGAGGTCTACTACTACAAAGTTATTTACCTAGATATGGAATTATTTCTCTTTTTTGAAGTAAAAATTTACGAAATATTGAAGCAGTATTCCAAGCATAGCGAATATACAGTAAAGCAGACGACATTTTACTTCCAATAAGGATAAATCTTGGACACATGGAAATCAGTTAATGGCAAAAAGAACAGGAAATGAAGTCTACGCTTCAGCTGTTTACCCTATATTCTGATAGCTACATTCACAACTGGTTTGCAGTGTAAACACTATCGTCTCGTCTCACCTAAACAATATTCTTAGTTTGCCAACATGAGTGTTAACGTTAAATAATAGCAAAGCTAAATTGTAGCTAGACGCACTGATAATCAATGCGCACCATAAAGAGAATAAAAACTCTGTAGCTAAGCCCTTCTAATCTAATTGCCACCATCATCTTTTCTTCTATTATAAAATCTTAACCTGATTAATTAAGAGTGTATTTAACTTTCGGCTCACTCTGAACCGTTGATGTCTCTTCATTTCAGACACGAAAATCAAAACCCAAAGCTTACTTCACCTCAAGCCTCAATTATTTACTCTATATTTCACTAAGCTTATTCCAAGTAATACTAGATATGCCCGCCGGAGTCTAAATCTTAGATTTCTTCATGAAATTACTAAACCAAGGATTATTCTATATACAGATGTAGTATAGCTTAAGTAATATATAAACAGCCAATTCAAATAATAATATTAAAAAAACTCTTTGGAATATCAAAATGAAACAGAGCTTTAAAGCTACAAAAGCACTAAATGCATCATAATTACGAAAAATATTTCATCATATTCACTTTATATTAAGGATAAAGGGAATATTATGGTTCTGTAGGATTTCTTTACTCATCAAAGCAAAACGAACTTCTAACGCAGCGCACTGCGGCACTAGTGTAATAACGGACGGACACACACAGACAATAACATAGACTGCTTTTTAACTCTTTCCGTATTAATTTTGAATTGAGAAACAAGATTATCTTAAATATTAAAATAAATATAATTAATATTTAATATTTTCTTCGTTAGTTATTCGCCTTATTGAACGTTACATCGCTTTAAAAAAGAACAATTAAACATTCTTGAGAGACTTGACTAATATTGGCGTTTGAAATGAAGCATACGCCGGTTGCTTCGCCTTACTAAAATAGGTAGTATATAAAGGATTCGAACCGCAGCTGTAGATAAGAACATCGCAATTGCGTGAACCTTGGAGGAAGACCCCTCCATTGGAAGGCTAGACGTTTCTCGTAACCCTAGCCGATCGCCGCGTATGTCTTAACCTTAAGGATGATGGTGGTGTTAGAAGCCAGGTGTACAGACTGGTGTCCATGTGGGATGGACAAAAACAAAGACCAGAAGATGGTGGTGTTAGAAGCCAGGTGTACAGACTGGTGTCCATGTGGGATGGACAAAAACAAAGACCAGAAGATGGTGGTGTTAGAAGCCAGGTGTACAGACTGGTGTCCATGTGGAATGGACAAAGACGAGAAGGTGGTGGTGTTTAGAAGCCAGTAAGTAGAAACTGGTGTCCATGTGGAATGGTCGAAAGACTAGAAGATGGTGGTGTTTAGAAGCTAGTAAGTTCAGACTGGTGTCCATGTGGGGTGGACAAATGAACAGAGTTGTTAGACAGGCAATGGAGTAATAGCCTGTAAGTGGAATACAATTTCCGGGACTGTAAATGCGGTCTGGAAATTGAATACACGTTTGCTCCGATTTGCAAACTGCGAACGCCGTCACGTGGGTGTAACAACGGACAGACAGACAGACAGACACGTCGAAATTAGAACCTCTCCGTGACATACGTCACTCGGAGAGGTAAAAACAAAAAAGTATACTTCATTCAATGGAGCTTTAATCTAACCGGGGCCATCTTGTTTAATCTCATCAGTCGTACCTGCTGGGCCAACTTCCGTAATTACGCGTAAAAATTACATTTAGTCCAAAATAGCTGTGCGAAATTAATCGTCCGCTTCCGAAGCTAGAAAAGGTGCCGAGTTAATGGACCTAAATAAGTTATACCTAATGAAGCTTCTAATATTCATGTTCAAGATTAAAAATAAAACTGCCCCCAAGTACGTCAGTGACTGGTTCCCCGCCACAAATCAATCCCATAACACTCGTGGTAAATTGACGAATTTCGCGGTGGAACCTTTTTCGTCCCGTTACAGAACTAAAAGTACCAAACATTATATATGTGGAATAAGCTACCGCCAACAATTAAAAAAACATAAATAATTTTAAACACAATCTCAAAACTTTTTTAGACAACGCGACTACTCGAATCTTTTTAAATGGATCTTAAATTTAATTACTTAAATATACTTGAAATTAATTTAATCGGACCCTTTTGTAAATAAGAATTTTTTTCTTAAAAGGATATCCAAATAAAGCAAGCATTTATTTATTTATTGCAGACGCTCAAAATTTGAATAAAAGAAATTTAGTTTATTTTCAGGGTCTGGATGCAACATATACATACATATTATTCTGGTTTACTGTAATTTTATTCTGACTTATTGTGTTTTTACACTGTTTTTATGCTCTTATAGTTTTTTTATGCTGTTTTGTGTTTTATGCTGGCTTATTGTATTTTTAATTTTTTATGCTCATTTATTATGTTATATTGAGTTTTCATGCTGTTTATGTTTTTTTATGCTGTTTTATTTTTTATTCAGGTTTTTTATGCTGTTTTATTTTTTATTCAGGTTTTTTATGCTGATTTATTGTGTTTTTACGTCGTTTAATTTTATTTTTGAGTGTCACTATTCTCACCCCCCCCCAGGTAGAAATAGGCGGAAGCCTATTCCTACCCTAGGTGAAAATAGCGTAGAGGCTATATCCACCCTACCACGTGACTAAGAATTGAGGTAAGGGCTGCGGTTAGGTGAAAATAGCTTGGCTGCTATTTTCACCGCCCAGTGAAGTCTACCCCGGGTGAACATAGAATAACCCACGAAATTTCAAATTCAAAACATTTCCATGAATACTAAAATCAATTGGTTGAATTTTATTTAAATTAAATATAAATTAATTAATATTAAATATAAAAAAGAATAAGACAATCAGTGTTAAAAATTTTAAAAATGAATCATTTAAAATTTCAATAGGCAACTTATTTAAATTAAATATAAATTAATTAATATTAAATATAAAAAAAAATAAGACTATCATTGTTAAAAATTGTAAAAACGAATCAACAACTGAGTAGAAGTAACTTTATCTTTGGGATTAATTTTTCCGACATCATTGCCTGACAAAGCTTGCTTCTTATTCTTATCCGATTCGACAATAGTTTTTTAAATCATCGATGTCAATTCCATGTCCCACGCTTCGTGATTAGTCGTCTCAGTGGGTGTAGCTTTAAAAACCTTAGAGTTCACCGCGAGAGCTGTAGTAGCGCTTGATAAGTGTTGCTGAAGTGGATTTGGAGTTAAGTGACACGTTTGATTCTGCAGTGCATCTTTGAAGGCCAGAGATGTTTGTCCCTCTTTAGGAATGTTCAGGACAGTTTTTCCAATTTTCTTCTTTGCAACAATCGGCATTGTTTTGGCTTTAAAAAGTGAATCATCGTAAATTTCAGTCATATCTTCATCAATAGGGACACTGTTCTTGGATGAGAAGAAATCTGCATTGGAGGAAAGTGCAGCCGCAGCCTGCGATACTGTTTCTTCGATTGTATAAAGTTTTTGAAAATATGGCTTCCTCATAGGTTGGCCGTGAAACAGTTTGGGTTTAGGATCATTTACCTCCACTTCCAATCTAAGTCGTTTTTTAAAACAGGGTTATATAATATAAGATATTAAACAAGGCTTTCAAAATTTAATTACTGTGGATTTTGATGGTTTTCTTTAAGTTAATGGAGTTCGATGATGTATGGTTCCAGTGTATTTGCTGGTTATTATCGATTTTCTAAAGTATGCTCATGGCATTACAATGTTCACGAACAGACTGTAAGAGTGATTGGCTAACCGTGTTCATAAGTGGTTTTATTACCTAATGTTAATCGATAATAATAATAATTAATAAGTCCCCGTATGAGTTTATTAGAGTTTAATCATAAGAGCATACTAATAGTTGCCGTTGCAGCTGTGTAAATTTAAGTTCTGTGGCATATAAATTAGTCAGTTGAGATTTAAGGTTTTGGTTTTCTAATTTTAATAAAGAGTGCGCTTTTGCTATATCTTTGTTAAGAGCCAGCGCATGCTTCAGTTTGGCTCGAGTTTTAGCGGCTAAATCAGTTGCACATTGAAAGGAATTAATTTTAAATTAACACTAGGAATTTTAAGATGATTGCGTGCCTTGGTTATTAGGATACATACCTAAAGTGACCATTTATTTTTTACCCCAAACCGGGACGGCTTGGAAACACTAGAAACAAACTAAAATTCGGATTGAAGTAAACACAACTAAGATTTTTCTAAGGGTTGATAACTTGATATTGTCTTTCTTATATTTTTCTGAAGCACAGATTTGTTTATGGAGGTCTGGTGATGATTTTAAGCAGGGGCGCCGATCATTGTTTTTCTCAGGGGGGCTGGGGCCCTGGGCAACACCAGGGAGCTCAGCCAAAAATTTTAATTCCTAATAGAAAATATGATATTATTGAAAAGAAAGTGTGTTTTTATAGGAAATATAGTACTAAAAATCCTCATAGGTAAACCTATTTTAGCTTAAACTATGTAGAAAAATCTCAAAAAAACTAATCGGATTTTACTTTGAAAAGCAAAACCTATTGAAAATATTATGTTTAAAAATTCAGAGCGAGCGAAGCGAGCTCCGCAATTTCGCTGTCTATAAATTTGATCTTGATGAAAGAGCTAAATTTTGATAAACTTGGCGCTTAACTAACACTTTTGAAGGTTGTCGTTAAATACGCATTTGCTTTAGGCATTTTGAATAAAAGAAGACTCACTCGTCACTAGAAAAACTACACAAGTCACTTTGACATTGTTCACAGATTTGAAGAAATATTTAGCAGAATACATAATTACATATACCGCGCGATAATCAAAACTGGGACAATTTCCAGAAAACGGGACTTTTTAGTGTCCCGAGGCATTCTTCGGGGACACCGGGACAAAGTTTAACAAACCGGGACTGTCCCGGCTAAACCGGGACGTATGGTCACTTTATACATACCTATTTGGCTTGAATTTTGACTTTTATGACCATTCCTTTTAAATGAAGTACTTCGATTGATGACCACTCCGAATTTCGATTTCGACTTTGAACGTCCATCCATGATGATACAAGGATGAAAACCTTCCCTAAGTTTTAAATTAACTCCGGTGTTCTCTTGAGATAAATCGTTTTAGCAGACGACGTTGCGCTGCATTCCAAACCAGGCTAGGAAATAAGACAGGTTTACAGGTCAAAAACCAGTTTATTAATAGCTTGGACCACTTTTTTTATTCAAAACGTGAGGGTCACTGGTCCCAATGACTAGTTTATTAATTCCTACTTTTATTAAAAATTGATATGGGGACCTCTTTAATTATTTTCATTTTAACATAAATTTCGACTCCATGAGTCCAGTTGTGTATACAACCCTAAGCTGAGAGAGATTTTTTTAGAAGAGAGAACGACCACAAGTCCTGGGACCAGTAGAAAAATAAATAGGGTAAGGGTCACTGGTCCCGGGACCAGTTTCATATTTAAGACATCAGGGGTCACTGGTCCGGAGGACTAGTTCAGAAATAAACCTTATTTCCAAGCCTGTTCCAAACCACTCCTTCCACCAGAGACAGAAGTTAATGACTTCTTATCCTAGGAAGTATTGGACACTAAGGTTTTATATAGTATCCATCCCTGCTAGTCAAAATTGCCTATGGCATTCGTAAAAGAGGGTCGAAAGTTTCCTCCCCACTAGGAAAACGATCTAATCTACTGAAAAAATCCCACGCCGCGAGGCTGTGGCTCTCAAACTTTGGGGCGTGTTCAAAACTTCTTCAGCGCCAATCGTTGAAAAGCTGTCTGTCTAGAACTCTCTGAAAATCCATTACAATCCGCGGGACTAGGACCCCACACTAGTTTAAATTGAACGGAATTTCTAGCAGTCTATTAAAACAGCTGTTCTTATCACCGTTTCTGATTCGTTAACTCAAACCACAGGACACACCTTAAAGTTTCGTTACTTGCCCGCTGCTGGCGCGCAAATCAGCCTGCCAGTACAAAATGAGAGAAGCGCCGTTGGTGGCGCGGTGATCGGACCTAATAAGAAGTTGGCTAACAGAGATGGTTCCGGATATGGTTAGAGTCCAATACTTCCCAGGATAAGAAGTCATGAACTTCTGCCAGAGAGAATTTAGAAGGGGAGTGGAAGGCCCCCCTTTGACTCTATTAAAGGTGATGACGCCCAAACAAGATGTCGCGTTGAGCTTTTTGGGGTAGGCGAGTTTCTGGTCACGTGTTCTAAAATCTCACCGTTACAAACGCATCATACCGGAAATCGACCTGCCTAGATAACGTTTAGCAGACGACGTTGCGCTGCATTCCAAACCACTCCTTCCACTCCCCTTCTAAATTCTCTCTGCTTCCACTCCCCTTCTAAATTCTCTCTGCTTCCACTCCCCTTCTAAATTCTCTCTGCTTCCACTCCCCTTCTAAATTCTCTCTGCTTCCACTCCCCTTCTAAATTCTCTCTGCTTCCACTCCCCTTCTAAATTCTCTCTGCTTCCACTCCCCTTCTAAATTCTCTCTGCTTCCACTCCCCTTCTAAATTCTCTCTGGCCGCATGGCGTTACGCGGGAGGTCACGTGGTAGGGGGGGTGAGAATAGGGTATAAGCTATTTTCACCCGGGAGGGGGTGAGAATAGCGTATAAGCTATTTTCACCCGGGGGGGTGAGAATAGCGCGTAGCCTATTTCCACCCGGGGGTGAGAATAGACACTCTCAATTCTAAAATAATAGAAATAGTCCTATGCGTCGTCTGCTAAAACATTTTAAGACTTTTGGCTAAATTCGCTTCCGCTTTTAGGGGTAAAATAGTGAGTTTCGGAAGAACATTTTGTATGGTAAAATTTAAGAGTTCCAAAACTCCAATAAACGTCGCAATTAAAGTAGGTTATTTAAGTCCGTTTCAGAAACTAAATAAACCTAACTAAACTACCCTCCCTCCTTGATACCGCCTGCTTTGGACAGGGATTTTTCTATCGATTTGTTTCACGGCGATAGGGATGGGGTTGCCTAGATCTTAGGGATGGGGTTGCCTAGATCTAGGCTCTAGAGTAGGCAACTGACGTGATTTTTGTAAAATGCCGAAAGTGTCCATACACTAAATTACCGCCTGGTTTTGGACAGCCATTTTTCTATTGATTTGTTTCACGGCGATAGGGATGGGGTTGCCTAGATCTAGGCTCTAGAGTAGGCAACTGACGTGATTTTTGTAAAATGCCGAAAGTGTCCATACACTAAATTACCGCCTGGTTTTGGACAGCCATTTTTCTATTGATTTGTTTCACGGCGATAGGGATGGGGTTGCCTAGATCTAGGCTCTAGAGTAGGCAACTGACGTGATTTTTGTAAAATGCCGAAAGTGTCCATACACTAAATTACCGTCTGGTTTGGACAGGCATGTAGCGGGTTATTTGAATGAGATAAATCGTAACGAAGTCATTTAAGTATAATTAAATTTGGTAATTAATGATTAAAGGTGTGTAAAGGCATTTGCATTAGACGATGATGAAACTTGGTCGGTATTAAGCGAATTCTCTACTGAATTGATGTTTAAATTGGAATATTGATACGCCGAGAATGATTAAAGTTAATTGTAAAATTATTTTAGTGGTCATTGTTGTCAATTTATGTGCTACGTGGTTCGGTACAACGGGCAAAACGATTTGGTATTTGAAAACAATTATCTTAAGTAGTTAGTTAGCTTTAATTAGGGTTTTTCTAGAAATTGCCTTAATTTAATTTTTTGCGTTAAATGGCTGGATAGAACCAGTAGAAGTTTTAATTAGTGTTTTCCTTTCTTTTGGAAAATGCCGAAAGTGAAAAGACAATTTTACCGCTAAGTTTTCGCGCTGTTATTTTATGAGAGTAAACGTTCGAATTTACGTTGATTAGTATCATTTAAACGTGTTTAAATGGCATTGCGTTAGACAATGTAGGAGTTAATTTATAGCTATTCCAATTAAGTGAGGTTTAAATGCCCGAAAAATTTGAGAGAGCATTTATAAAATTAATTTAAACTTGTTCAAGTCGTTAACTAGCTTTAATTTATATTTTTTGGTCTCGAAATATGCCGAAAATAAAAACACTACTGTACCACCACTATTTCGCAGGGTTTTTTGTTGAGAGAAACGTTTTAATTACTTTGATTTGTAATATTTAAACGTATTTAAATGGTCTTGCGTTATTATATTCAAATGAAGTCGTTATTTAGCTTTGATCATGGTTTTTTGGATTTTAACGCCTAGTTTTTTGATTTTTCGAATTACTACTCTATTTTACCGCCTAGGTCGAAAGCCAAGTCAATCTAGCAAAAGGGTGTTATCTAACAGACGACACATAGTGGGAAAAGTACTATTGGAGAGTTTTTTACTTTCGGCAGATCCCAAGTTGGGATTGCCTTGACTGGCCATGCTGACTAGCTGAGCACACTTTTTAGGCCTGTACTTTCCCGCCCTCAGCAGACTGCAAAGCAGACGATGGGGGAGGAGCTATTATAACCATCTTAACACAAAAATCGAATTAAATTTACAATAGGGACTTGGCAGTACTACGTCATGCAACGTCAGTCTACCTTCCACTAGTGCTAAAAAACATACCAGGAGGAGGGGCTTATATAGCTTTCATTCTGTTAAAAAACATACCATAATGCCGCTGGGGGCGGAGTTAAGCCCGAATTGCCAAGTCCCTATTAATCTTTAAATTAACAACGAAAACCCCTAGAAGAAGAGAGCGCGCGAATTATTAAATCGCGAGAGAAAAATAAAAACATAATTAACTCTTAAATCGCGAAAGAGAAAAAAAAAGATCCTGAAGAAAAACCCTTAAATCGAGAAGAAGAAAAAAGATCCTGAACCCCTATGAAGAATATGGAAGAGGAGCTACTTGGCGTAAGAAATTAAAAAAAAAAAAAACTTGAAACTATTCTAAGGGAGCGGTAGCTCCCTTAGATAAGGCCTGATGACGGCTCTAATGTATAAGGAAGGTTTTTGGATTGGTTTTAACTTTTTTCGTATTAAGTTTATTGTTTTGAAATTTTTCAACTGAACTAAAATCCGGGCCTTTAATTTGTGGTAAAAATTTCAAGATGATCCATCCAATAGTTTATTTTATAAAGCATAAAGTTGCTAAGGATGGTTTTCATTTCCGTAAAATTAATCACAGATTTTGGCGAAAAACTAGAGAATCTCCATAGAAATAACATGGGAAATTTTCCAAACTTACCCATTTTGTAACTACCCTTACAAAAATAACTATACGTTTGATAGATTTGAAAACGGTCTTAAATGAAAGCCCCATTTTTAAAGTGGGCGCCAATTTTTGTTTCATTAAGAAAAACGAAGTTTAAGTATTGTTTTTAATAGTTTTAAGTACCTGCTCCGAATTACGTGGTTTACCTTTAAACTGTGGAACTTAAGACTTTTTTGCTTGGGTTAAGTAATAAAGAAAGTCATTCTAGGACTTACGTCGTTTTACTGCGGATTATCAAATTGGTAGGGCAATTAGCTAGCTTAATTGTCATTATAACTTTTGCGCGTCCAACTAATTTAGTTGCGAAGTACAGATTAAACTTAATTAAACAAAATAAGCAATTAAAGATAATTACCAATTATAGCAGTAATTAAATTTTTACACGAGTCTAAACTATAACATCTATTTGTGTACAAGTCTACGGAATCTGTTTAAGCGCAGACCTACAGAATATTTTTGTGCAAAGGGGTATAAAATCTCTTTGTGCAGAGGCCTATGCAATCTTTTCGTGCACAGGTCAGTGGAATATTTTTGTTTCCAGTGCACAGGCCTATGGAATATTGTTTTACGGAATGTGCAAATCTGCATGGAATCCTTTTGAGTTTAGGAGTATGGAATCTTCTGTGCACAGGTCTATGGAATTTTTTTTCATGGGTCTATGGTATATTTATGTGCACAAGTTTGAAGAATCTTTATGTGCACAAAAGTCTGAAGAATCTTTATGTGCACACAAGTCTGAAGAATCTTTATGTGCACACAAGTCTGAAGAATCTTTATGTGCACACAAGTCTGAAGAACCTTTATGTGCACACAAGTCTGAAGAATCTTTATGTGCCCAAGTGAAAAATCTATATTTGCACATTTCTTTGGAATCTGATTTGCTCATTTCTATGACATCTCTTTTTGCGCAAGTCAATAACATTTGTTTATGCACAAGTCTAAAACATCTGTTTGTACACAAGACTAAAGCATCTGTTTGTGCACAAGTCTAAAACATCGGTTTGTACACAAGACTAAAACATCTGTTTGTGCACAAGTCTAAATCATCTGTTTGTGAGCAATTCTATAACACCTGTTTGTGAGCAATTCTATAACACCTGTTTGTGAGCAGTTCTATAACACCTGCTTGTGAACAAGTCTATAACACCTGCTTGTGAACAAGTCTATAACACCTACTTGTGAACAAGTCTAAACACCTGTGTGTGCACAAGTCTATAACACCTGTGTGTGAACAAGTCTATAACACCTGTGTGTGAACAAGTCTATAACACCTGTGTGTGAACAAGTCTATAACAACTGTGTGTGAACAAGTCAAAAACATCTCTTTGTGCACAAGTCTATAACATCTGTTTATTCACAAGTCTATAACATCTGTTTATTCACAAGTCTATAACATCTGTTTATTCACAAGTCTATAACATCTGTTTATTCACAAGTCTATAACATCTGTTTATTCACAAGTCTATAACATCTGTTTATTCACAAGTCTATAGCATCTGTTTATTCACAAGTCTATAACATCTGTTTATTCACAAGTCTATAACATCTGTTTATTCACAAGTCTATAACATCTGTTTATTCACAAGTCTATAACATCTGTTTATTCACAAGTCTATAACATCTGTTTATTCACAAGTCTATAACATCTGTTTATTCACAAGTCTATAACATCTGTTTATTCACAAGTCTATAACATCTGTTTATTCACAAGTCTATGACACCTGCTTGTGCGCACGCGAGTGACTTCTGTCTGAGCAAGGGTCTACGGAATATTTTTGAGCACGGGTCTACGGAATATTTTTGAGCACGGGTCTACGGATTATTTTTGTGCAAATGGGTATGGAATCTTTTTGAGCATAAGGGTTTGAAATCTGTTTGAGCATAGGGGTATTGAAAATGTGTTTGCATAACTCTATGGAATCTGATGTCCACATGTCTATAACATATCTTCTTGCGCGAGTCTACGACATTTCTTTGTGCACAAGCCTGTGATTTCTATTTGTACGAAATATTTTTATGCGTAGGTGTACGGAATATTTTTATCCACAATTGTACGGAATATTTTTGTGCACAGGTGTAAGAACTGTTTTTGTTCACAGGTGTACGGAATATTATAGGTGAAAATGGATTTGGAAAAATTTTGTTCACAGGTGTACGGAATATTATGGTGAAAATGGATTTGGAATATTTTTGTGCACAGGTGTACGGAATATTTTTGTGCACAGGTGGACGTGATATTTTTGTGCACAGGTGAACGTGATATTTTTGTGCAAATGGGTAAGGAAAACTTTTGAGCATAGGGTTATGGAATGTTTTTGTGCAGAGGTCAATGGAATATTTTTGTGTACAGATATATGGAATGTTTTTGTGCAGAAGTCCGTGAAATATTTTTGTGTACAGGTATATGACTCATGTTTGTGCACAAATCTATAGAATGTTTTGTACACCGGTCTAGGACATATGATTCTGCACAAGTCTATGGCATCAGTTTGTGCAAAAGTCTAAGGGATGTGTTTTTGCACAAATATTTGACATCTATTTTTGCACAAATATTTGACATCTATTTTTGCAAAAATATTTGACATCTATTTTTGCACAAGTCTATGGTATTTGTGTGTGTACAGGTCTACAAAATATGTTTGTGCACAAGTCTGAAGAATCTTTATGTGCACAAGTCTACGGAATCTCTATGTGCACAAGTCTACGGAATCTCTTGTGCAAATGTCGATGACATCTCTTTTTAAGCAAGTCTAAGAAATCAGTTTTTACACAAGCATATGACATCTGTTTGTGCACAAGTCTATAACATCGGATTGTGCAAAACCGTGTGACTTCTGTTTGTGTACAAGTCTGTGGAATCTATTTGTGCACGAGTCTACGTAATATATTTGTGCGCAAATCTATGGAATCTGTTTATGCGCTAGTCTACGGCATCTGGTTGCGCACGGGTCTACGGAAAATGTTTGTGCAAATGGGTGTGAAATATTTTTGAGCATATAGGGGTATGGAATGTTTCTAAACAGGTCCAAGGCATGTTTTTGTGCACAGTTCCATGGATTATTTTTGGACACAGGTCTATGTCACATGTTTATACAAAAGCCAATAGAATATTTTGTGCATAGGTCAATGGAATCTTTTTGTGCACAGTTTTATGAAATATTTTTGTGCGCAGGTCTAGGGAATATTTCTGTGCAAATGGTTATGGAATAGTTTTGTGCTATGGGTATGAAATCTTTATGTACACAGGTCTAAGGAATCTTTATGTGCACAAGCCTATATAATGTTTTGTGCACAGTTCCATGAAATCTTTTATGCACATCTCCATGAGATCTTTTGTGCACAGGTCTATGGAAACTTGATGTGCACAAGTCTATAGAATGTTTTTTTGTGCACAGGTCTATGACTTCTGTTTGTGCACAAAACTATGGAATCTGGTTTGAACATGTCTATGACATCTGTTGTGCACAAGCCTGTGACTTCCACTTGTGCACATGGCTACGGAATCTGTGCACATATCTCCGGAATCTGTTTGTACACAGGCCTACGGCATCTGTTTGTACACAGGCCTACGGCATCTGTTTGTGCACAGGTTTACGGAATCTGTTTCTTTACAGGTCTACGGCATCTGTTTGTGCACAGGCCTACGGCATATTTTTTGAGCACAGGTCTAGGGAACCTTTATGTGCACAGTTTTATGGAATCTCTTTGGGCACAGGCCTATGGAATATTTTTGTGCACAGGTCTATGGAATCGTTTTGTGCAAATGGGTATGGAATCGTTTTGTGCAAATGGGTATGGAATTGTTTCGTGCAAATGGGTATGGAATCTTTTTGTAAACAGGTCTAAGGAATCTTTATGTAAACAGGTCTATGGAATCTTTATGTAAACCGGTCTATGGAATCTTTATGTAAACCGGTCTATGGAATCTTTATGTAAACAGGTCTATGGAATCTTTATGTAAACAGGTCTATGACTTCTGTTTGTAAACAAGTCTAAGACTTCTGTTTGCAAACAAGTCTAAGACTTCTGTTTGCAAACAAGTCTAAGACTTCTGTTTGCAAACAAGTCTAAGACTTCTGTTTGCAAACAAGTCTAAGACTTCTGTATTTGCACTAGTCCATGGAATCTGATGTGCACATATCCATGACATCTCTTTTTGCGCAAGTCTATGATGTATTTTTTGCGCAAGTCTATGATGTATTTTTTGCGCAAGTCTATGACATCTGTTTGTGCACAACCCTGTGACTTCCGTTTGTGTACAAGTCTCCGGAATCTGTTTGTGCATATGTCTACGGTATCTGTTTGTGCACAGGTCTACGGACTATTTTTGTGCACAGGTCTTCGGAATATTTTTGTGCACAGGTCTTCGGAATATTTTTGTGCTTAGGTCTACGGAATATTTTTGTGCGCAGACCTACTGAATTGGTTTGTGCAGAGGCCCAAGGAATCTGTTTTTGCAAAGGCCACTGCATCTGTTTGTGCACAGGTCTAAAGAACATTTTTCTGCAAATGGATACGGGATATTTTTGTGCAAATGGATATGCAGTATTTTTGTGCACTGGTGTACGAGATATTCTTGAGCATATTTTCGAGCAATAGGGGTATGGAATATTTTTGTGCAGAGGTCCATGGAATCTTTTTGTGTACAGGCATATAACATCTCTTTTTGCACAAGTTTATGACATCTGTTTGTGCGCTAATCTATGACATCAGCTTGTGCGCAAGTCTATGACATCAGTTTGTACTCAATTCTAAGGGATCTGTTTGTGCACAAGTCTTCAGGCTCTGTTTGTATACAATTATATGACATGTGTTCTCACAAGTCTATGGTATCTGTATGTGTACAGCTCTACGAAATATGTTTGTGCACAGGCAGGGTGACCACAACAAAGCCGTGTAATAGTTATAGGAAAATATTAAATTTACAATTGATTTACAGGAAATTATAGGAGACTAGCTGTTACCCGCGGCATCGCTTGAGTGTAGTAAGAACTTCCATCAAGTATGGGTACATTTTACTGATTCAACTAATTGTTTTGTCAGCATCCTAGTAGCGAAGGCACTCGGCGTCGTCCATCAGCTCGTCGGAACATTTTTTATTATTTACACGCAGACATTCTATAAAGAAGGGTTTTTTAATATCTGGCCGCCATTTAAAATGATGGCAACAAATCGATCCCGAAAGACCTTTCAGCCCGTCTATAGGTTAAAGGAATCCAGTGTACTAAATATTTGTGGAATCGGTTGAAACGCGTGGACTTTCTTACAAAGAGAAGATTTGCTACATTTCTGGGCGCCATTTATTAAGATGGTGGCGGATTGGAAAAATCTTTATTAGTACGCGCCTACTACTTACGAGTAACGTTCCTCCAAATTTTCACCCTTCTGGGGCCAACGGTTTGGGCTGGGCGATGATTATCAGTCAGTCTGTCAGTGAGTCAGGACTTTGATTTATATCAT
Source organism: Phalangium opilio (assembly GCF_054372755.1). NCBI lineage: Eukaryota > Metazoa > Arthropoda > Arachnida > Opiliones > Phalangiidae > Phalangium > Phalangium opilio. The sequence continues at coordinate 2,778,184 of NW_028324165.1, forward strand.
GAGTGAATCATATACTAGCTCCCTATAAGTTACTCAGCCACACTGCCCTAATGTATCCAGCGTTTTCTTCCCGCCAAAAAAGTGTTACCTATATGCGACGTACAGTGAGAGAAAATAAGACTTCTCCCGGCGCTTACGTACTTCCGGTAAAAAACCGGAAAAGGAGATCAACCAATGAAACTTTGAACTGAAAGGTAGTTAGTATAAGCATACGACGTTTTAGAAATGTTGTGATTGTTTGCGGACGGTTCAGAGTCGTATTTTATCTTTGAAATTATTTTAATGGGTTAGGGTTGGTGCAATAGGAAGTTTTATTTTTTTTGCATTAAAATGGCAGAATTTTCGATATTTTTTGACAAAGCCCAAATGATAGAAGCTCATTTAAATTCAGACTTCAGAGCGTAGCCTACGGAATAAAAAATTTTATTCCGTAGGCAACATTCAGAGGCAGGAACTATTTATGGTGAGAGAACCAAACTTTATCAAAAATAAGAGCTAAACAACAACTTAATAGTCATCTCGAAAACCTTACTAAACTTTTTAATAATGCGTCTAAAGAACTAATAGAAAAACTTAAAGAAAGGCCCAACCCATTTTTAACGAAGCCTGTTGTGAAACCAACTTAAAACACGATCGGAATATCTGAATCACAGAAGCGTTAGCCTGTATTGTAAATCCACGGTGGCTGATTGCTAGTAGCTAGTGGAAATCGGCATTACTTTCTGTCAAATTTCTGTTTTGAGTGATATATAACAAAACCAAAAGTGAGAGCGCACAAAATATCTAAAATTTCAAAAAATAGGAAAATATAGGAAAATTATCGAAATTATAGGAACTAATAGGAAGACATCCGAAAATAGGAAAAATTATAAAATTTAGGAAATGTGGTCACCCAGCACAGGTCAATGGAATATGTTTGTGCACAGGTGTAAAGATTGTTTTTGTACACAGGTCTACGTAATAATTTTTTAGCCTAAGTCTTCGGAATCTATTTGTATTATTGCATCCACTGTGCTTTGCACGTGAAAACGACGGGAAGGCAATTTGAGTTGGACTAGGCGTTGAAGCAATCAAGATTAATACTTCTATAATAGATGGTTAGGGCCTTGTTAGTTCAAACGCGGTAACTAATAAACGAGCAACACCACAAGACTTAAATGGAGCGCCTGCTTTTCAGTATAAGTTTTAAAATACTAGTTTCTAAACAGTTTTAATTCATATTAAGACTGAAGTAACAGATATTAATAAAAATGTCTTTGTACACAAAGACGCGAAAAAGTAAGAGATAAGAAATTTTTTCAAATAATTGATGTTTTATAATCACGTCTTCAAAAATGAAAATTTGAATATCTGTTACTTCAAACAATTAATTTTCTACACTTATCTCTTACTTTTTCGCGTCTTTGTGTACAAAGACATTTTTTATTAATTGATTAACTGGCTTGAAACTATTGTTAAAGAACTTAGGTTATGGTTGACGGATTGATTCATTTTAAAAAATCTTAACTTTCCATTTTTGAACATTATTTTTTAGTGCATAATTGCACGCTTTTAACCTAACAAACCCCTAAATTTAATTTTTAAAATCTTAAAGGCTGTAGGAGGTAATCCTATTGAGGAGCCATTTCAAAGAGGTTATAAATTGCAAACCTCCCTTAGATGTAAGTTTAATTGTCTTGCTCAATTTCTTATTTTTTACCCCTATAAAAGTTTGTGAAAATTTATGAATAAGATTGAATATTATGTTGAATATTAAAATTTGAATTCGAATCTATTTTGACTCTCACTGACACATACCAACAACCGCGGTCACTTTTGATTCAGAAATTTTATAAGCCCCTCGTTTCCGCTAAAAAGGCCTTAACCCCCCACAACTGACTGCATTCTAACATCTAGTCTAGCGTTTGCGAGGATGAATCATCAGTGAAAAAAGAGATAGGTGTTTGCCTTATACTTTAACCCCTCTAATAAGAATCAAACACTCCACCTTAACCCCATAAGATCTTAAAGAGCATAAAGAAAAGGCTTATACTATGTTTTCCGAAGAAGTGGTTCCCGCCTTATGTGTCCACAGTCACGCGAAAATTTTGAGCCCCCTTAGCCATTCCAACCCCTCCATTTATTCCTGAAATGGGCCATACAATTTGTACGGAATTGGGCTCTGATTCTCGAATATTGTCTGGAAATGGGCATCCTCGATTTTTGTGACCCAACATTAGAAGAGTTTCACGGGCAAATGTTTAACATTGGAATTTAAAACAGGTTTCTTAGTGAAATACTTACCCTTTCTTTCTAAGAAAGAATTCTGCCATTCACTCACTTTTCACTTATACTAAACACCATAAGTCTATTATGTAAGGTCCCCATAAGTCAGAAACAAAGTCAATTTAAGTCAATAGCAAATGCCCCTAATGAAGGAAGCAGGTAAGGAAATTTCATCGCCCCCTGTCGGACTCTGGAGGTACCACAAAGCGGAGCTGACGTAATCGAATTTCTTATTGCGCATGTCTTAGTCTTGACAAAGAGAGTATAGGGGAGCGCAGTACCGAGGCATTTCCGTCGGAGACATTAAATGGTATCGTAGGTGGCGCGAATGAGCCGGAAACTCCCTCGTACCACTAGTATAATTTAGGGGCAACATCGTAATTTAGCCTTGTGGAGCGGGGGAGTTTCAACTCCTCCCCTATACTCTCTTTGGTCTTAAAGATTGCAGTGGCGTCGCCAGGAGTTTTTTGGAGGCGCTTGAGCCCCCTGAAAATTCTCTGCAGCGCCTCCTAAAATTTCTTTAAAGCGCCCCCTTATATTTACTGAAAGCCTCTCCTAATTATTCAGTTGGGGTGAATTGAAGTTTTTACTTCATTAAAGTGAAATACACATAGGAACACACTATTTCATATTTATATCATCTAGAGCGTATGTATACAGTCGTGACAGTCTATTTTCATGATTTTTCGATAGCATAGCTACCCTACACTGTCCCAAGCACTGAGGGCAACATCTTCCCCCTTTCGATTCAATCGCGTGCCTTCCGAAGCAAGGTCTAAAAAACACCTCCTCTACCCACTAAAGTACCGAGGATCTCCGAATCGAATAATTGAAATTTTGCCATTAACTGCGCCCCTCAATTAAGCACGCCCACTAGTCACACTCGAGTTTAGTCAAGTCCTGATATAGTCAATGTCAAGTTATATTCAAACATTTTAACAGTAATAAAATTAATTTGTGTGATGCGAAAGCTTTTGCGATAAAACACGCGTTCAGTGCTTAAAGGAATGGTTCACCCATAAACGTTTTTGCTGTAATCCCTTTAATTACACCCAAAACCAAGATTTCGAGAGTTCAAAAAATTTTACATTAAGTATATTTTAAATTAAATCAGAAAAACTAATTGCATTGAGGACCTTTTGGCGCCTGTATGGTGCTTTTCCGCAAAGCCAGAGAGAGTGCTATACGTCACTCTCATATACTAATTCAGTCCTCCATCTTATTGGCCGAGGTGTCTATAGGACAAGCTTCTACTAAAAAAGTAAACTCGACTATTACGCGGTTGAGCGCTAGACTGGCGACAAGGTACGTTGGCAGCGCCCGTAGAGATACTGGTAGAGCCGTAGTCAAGCCAGTAGACCGCTGTAGCCAAGGCCTAGTACGCTAGCGAATCGTGGCATCATGGATTTATAACAGAAGGTTACGCTTCCTGGATATTCCACTCGCCTTAAAACGCGCACAACATTTATTCCTCATCTGAACTGGCGCGAGCTAGTACCAGCCTGGCAGGCGCGTTTGTGACGTAGAATTTGAGGCAAACTCAGAGGGGAGTGGAAGTTTTTCACGCGCTTGAGTTTTAACTTTTTATAGCGCGCGCGAAACAATTTTTAGAAAAGCGCGCGTGCGCGCTCGCCGAGAGAAAAAGGTTTGCCTCAATTTCTACGTCATCAGCCCCCCAGTCCCCACGCGGGCGAATTTTTATGACATAAATGTGTTTAAAATCAAAATGCCTTACTGAAGGCTACAGTGGAATATCCAGGAAGCGTAAACTTCTATTATAAATCCATGGTGGCATATCGTAACCATTTTGATGCACTATAAGGGTACTTACAGTGATCGGGAACCGTATAAAAACTAACCGCACACCTAGAGTAAACACTCTGACAGTACAACTTGGTATTTTGGCAATTAAATTTGATTCAAATTGGTGAACGAAACGACTAACGAGAGCTAAACATACTTGAAGATGAAATTGTCAGACTCAAAGAAAACCCGACCTAAATTCTTCTGCTTGAAGTGTTAAAATGTCATTGGCTAAACCTCTATTTAAACCAGCCAGTCATCTGGCAGGTCTGGCCAAGCACGACAGTGAAGTTTAGAGATAGGGGTTAATGGTGATGTCTATATAAAATTTTATTTTAATTATAAAATGAAAACTATCGCTAATAATTTAATTTCAGTAGTACCACTATCTTCATAAAAGTACTATTGAGCTAATGGACCAAAAAATTTATGGGTGAACCATTCCTTTAATTACTTTTCCTTATTTTATTACTCTAATATTCGCCTTATTCTAAGGGAGCGGTAGCTCCCTTAGATAAGGCCTGATGACGGCTTTAATGTATAAGGAAGGTTTTTGGATTGGTTTTAACTTTTTTCGTATTAAGTTTATTGTTTCGAAATTATTCTACTGAACTAAAATCCGGGCCCTTAATATGTGGTAAAAATTTCAAGATGATCCACCTAATAGTTTATTTTATAAAGCATAAAGTTGCTAAGGGTGGTTTTCATTTCCATAAAATTAATCACAGATTTTGGCGAAAAACTAGAGAATCTCCATAGAAATAACATGGGAAATTTTCAAAACTTACCCATTTTGTAACTACTCTTACAAAAATAACTATACGTTTGATAGATTTGAAAACGGTCTTAAATGAAAGCCCCATTTTTAATGTGGGCGCCAATTTTTGTTTCATTAAGAAAAACAAAGTTTAAGTATTGTTTTTAATAGTTTTAAGTACCTGCTCCGAATTACGTGGTTTACCTTTAAACTGTGGAACTTAAGACTTTATTGCTTGGGTTAAGTAATAAAGAAAGTCATTCTAGGACTTACGTCGTTTTACTGCGGATAATCAAATTGGTAGGGCAATTAGCTAGCTTAATTGTCATTATAACTATTGCGCGTCCAACTAATTTAGTTGCGAAGTACAGATTAAACTTAATTAAACAAAATAAGCAATTAAAGATAATTACCAATTATAGGTAATTAAATTTTTACACAAGTCTAAACTATAACATCTGTTTGTGTACAAGTCTACGGAATCTGTTTAAGCGCAGACCTACAGAATATTTTTGTGCAAAGGAGTATAAAATCTCTTTGTGCAGAGGCCTATGCAATCATTTCGTGCACAGGCCTATGGAATATTGTTTTACACAGGCCTCTGGAATATTGTTTTACACAGGCCTATGGAATATTGTTTTACACAGGCTTATGGAATATTGTTTTACACAGGTCTACGGAAGGTTTTTGTGCAAATCTGCATGGAATCCTTTTGAGTATAGGAGTATGGAATCTTCTGTGCACAGGTCTATTGAATTTTTTGTTCATGGGTCTATGGTATATTTATGTGCACAAGTTTGAAGAATCTTTATTTGCACAAGTTTGAAGAGTCTTTATGTGCACACAAGTCTGAAGAATCATTATGTGCACACACAAGTCTGAAGTGTCCAAGTGAAAAATCTTTATTTGCACAGGTCTACGACTTCTGTTTGCGCACAGGTCTACGACTTCTGTTTGTTCACAGGTCTACGACCTCTGTTTGTGCACAGGTCTACGACCTCTGTTTGTGCACAGGTCTACGACCTCTGTTTGTGCACAGGTCTATGGAATCTGATTTGCTCATTTCTATGACATCTCTTTTTGCGCAAGTCAATAACATTTGTTTATGCTCAAGTCTAAAACATCTGTTTGTACACAAGCCTAAAACATCTGTTTGTGCACAAGTCTATTCCATCTGTTTGTGCACAAGTCTAAAGCATCTGTTTGTGCACAAGTCTAAAGCATCTGTTTGTGCACAAGTCTAAATCATCTGTTTGTCTATAACACCTGTTTGTGATCAATTCTATAACACCTGATTGTGATCAATTCTATAACACCTGCTTGTGATCAATTCTATAACACCTGCTTGTGAACAAGTCTATAACACCTGTGTGTGAACAAGTCTATAACATCTCTTTGTGCACAAGTCTATAACATCTGTTTATTCACAAGTCTATGACATCTGTTTGTGCACACGCGAGTGACTTCCGTCTGAGCAAAGGTCTGCGGAATATTTTTGAGCACGGGTCTACGTATTATTTTTGTGCAAATGGGTATGGAATATTTTTGAGCATAGGGGCATTGAAAATGTTTGTGCATAACTCTATGGAATCTGATGTGTACATGTCTATAACATCTCTTTTTGCGCGAGTCTGCGACATTTCTTTGTGCACAAGCCTGTGATTCTATTTGTGCACAAGTGTACGAAATATTTTTATGCATTGGTGTACGGAATATATTTGTGCACAGGTGTTCGAACTGTTTTTGTTCACAGGTGTACGGAATATTTTTGTGCCTAGGTGTATGGAATATTATGGTGCAAATGGATTTGGAATATTTTTGTGCACAGGTGTACGGAATATTTTTGTGAAAATGGATACCGAATATTTTTTTGCACAGGTGTACGTGATAGTTTTGTGCACAGGTGAACGTGATATTTTTGTGCAAATGGGTAAGGAACATTTTTGAGCATAGGGATATGGAATGTTTTTGTGCAGAGGTCCATGGATTATTTTTGTGTACAGGTATATGGAATGTTTTTGTGCAGAAGTCCGTGGAATATTTTTGTGTACAGGTATATGACTCATGTTTGTGCACAAATCTATAGAATGTTTTGTACACCGGTCTAGGACAAATGATTGTGCACAAGTCTATGGCATCAGCTTTTGCAAAAGTCTAAGGTATGTGTTTTTGCACCAATATTTGACATCTATTTTTGCACAAGTCTATGGTATCTGTGTGTACAGGTCTACAAAATATGTTTGTGCACAAGTCTGAAGAATCTTTATGTGCACAAGTCTACGGAATCTCTTGTGCAAATGGCGATGACATCTCTTTTTGAGGAAGTCTATTAAATCAGTTTTTTTACACAAGCATATGGCATCTGTTTGTGCACGAGTCTATAACATCGGATTGTGCAAAACCGTGTGACTTCTGTTTGTGTACAAGTCTGTGGAATCTATTTGTGCACGAGTCTACGTAATATATTTGTGCGCAAATCTATGGAATCTGTTTATTCGCTAGTCTACGGCATCTGTGCACGGGTCTACGGAAAATGTTTGTGCAAATGGGTGTGGAATATTTTTGAGCATATAGGGGTATGGAATGTTTCTGAACAGGTCCAAGGCATGTTTTTGTGCACAGGTCCATAGAATATTTTTGTACACATGTCTATGTGACATGTTTATACAAAAGCCAATAGAATATTTTGTGCATAGGTCAATGGAATCTTTTTGTGCACAGGACAGTTTTATGAAATATTTTGTGCGCAGGTCTAGGGAATATTTCTGTGCAAATGGTTATGGAATAGTTTTGTGCTATGGGTATGAAATCTTTATGTACACAGGTCTATGGAATCTTTAGCGCGCAGGCCTAAGGAATCTTTATGTGCACAAGCATATATAATGTTTTGTGCACAGTTCCATGAAATATTTTGTGCACATCTCTATGAAATATTTTGTGCACATCTCCATGAAATCTCTTGTGCACAGGTCTATGGAAACTTGATGTGCACAAGTCTATAGAATGTTTTTGTGCACATGTCTATGACTTCTGTTTGTGCACAAAACTAAGGAATCTGGTTTGAACATGTCTATGACATCTGTTGTGCACAAGCCTGTGACTTCCACTTGTGTACAAGTCTACGCAATTTGTTTGTGCACATGGCTACGGAATCTGTGCACAGATCTCCGGAATCTGTTTGTACACAGGCCTACGGCATCTGTTTGTGCACAGGTTTACGGAATCTGTTTGTGCACAGGTTTACGGAATCTGTTTGTGCACAGGTTTACGGAATCTGTTTCTTTACAGGTCTACGGCATCTGTTTGTTCACAGGCCAACGGCATATGTTTTTTGAGCACAGGTCTAGGGAATCTTTTGTGCACAGTTTTATGGTATCTCTTTGGGCATAGTTTTATGGAATCTCTTTGGGCACAGTTTTATGGAATCTCTTTGGGAACAGGTCTATGGAATATTTTTGTGCAAATGGGTATGAAATCTTTATGGAAACAGGTCTATGACTTCTGTTTGTAAACAAGTCTAAGACTTCTGTTTGTGCACTAGTCCGTGGAATCTGATGTGCACATATCCTTGACATCTCTTATTGCGCAAGTCTATGATGCATTAATGTGCAAGTCTATGACATCTGTTTGTGCACAACCCTGTGACTTCCGTTTGTGTCCAAGTATCCGGAATCTGTTTGTGCAAATGTCTACGGTATCTGTTTGTGCACATGTCTACGGTATCTGTTTGTGCACAGTTCTACGGAATATTTTTGTGCACAGGTCTACGGAATATTTTTGTGCACAGGTCTACGGAATATTTTTGTGCACAAGCCTATTGAATCGGTTTGTACAGAGGTCTAAGGAATCTGTCTTTGAAAAGGCCACTGCATCTGTTTGTGCACAGGTCTAAAGAACATTTTTCTGCAAATGGATACGGGATATTTTTGTGCAAATGGATATGCAGTATTTTTGTGCACTGGTGTACGAGATATTCTTGAGCATATTTTTGAGCATAGGGGTATGGAATGTTTTTGTGCAGAGGTCCATGGAATCTTTTTGTGTACAGGTATATAACATCTCTTTTTACACAAGTTTATGACATCTGTTTGTGCGTAAGTCTATGACATTTTGTGCGCAAGTCTATGACTTCAGTTTGTGCTCAATTCTAAGGGATCTGTTTGTGCACAATTCTAAGGGATCTGTTTGTGCACAATTCTAAGGGATCTGTTTGTGCACAAGTCTACGGGATCTGTTTGTACACAATTATATGATATGTGTTTTCACAAGTCTATGTTATCTACGAAATATGTTTGTGCACTCAGGGTGACCACAAATAACCTTGTAATAGTTATAGGAAAATAGGAAATTTACAATTGATTTACACGAAATTATAGGAGACTAGCTGTTACCCGCGGCATCGCTTGAGTGTAGTAAGAACTTCCATCAAGTATGGGTACATTTTACTGATTCGACTAATATTTTTGTAGCATCCTAGGAGCGAAGGCACTCGGCGTCGCCCATCAGCTCGTCGGGACATTTTTTATTACTTTACACGCAGACATTCTATAAAGAAAGGTTTTTAATATCTGGCCGCCATTTAAAATGATGGCAACAAATCGATCCCGAAAGACCATATAGCCCGTCTTTAGGTTAAAGGAATCCAGTGTACTAAATATTTGTGAAATCGGTTGAAACTCACGGACTTTCTTACAAAGAGAAGATTTGTTACATTTCTGGGCGCCATTTATGAAGATGGCGGCGGATTGGAAAAATCTTTCTTAGTACGCGCCTACTACTTACGAGTAACGTTCCTCCAAATTTTCAGCCTTCTGGGGCCAGCGGTTTGGGCTCGGCGATGATTATCAGTCAGTCTGTCAGTCAGTCAGGACTTTGATTTATATAGATATAGATGTATAATTAAAAAAACAAGAAAAGACAAGAGAACTACTCTTGAAAAAATAGCAAAATATAGGTTGCAAATGCTTTGAAAGTAATAAGACAAGATTTACAAAGGAGCTTTGGTTTAATTATAACCATAAGTTCGTAAGATATGTTACATAAATTTGTCACTGGAAACTGAGAGCTTGTCTCGAAGTGACGTAAATGAAACGTCATAGATTCTCGTAAAGCGACGCCTGATGAGGCCCTGTCAAAGGCTTAGTACAGACTGAATAGGAAGATGGAGTAGAAAATCGCGTGTAGTCAATTCTCGCGTCGTTCTCGAACTAGCATTTCGAAATATAGGAAGTGTCATACTTATGGAACGTAATCTTAGAAACATATGCTATAACTTTAAAACATCACAGACTTCCCTGACAAATATTTTTAGAGGCTTCCATAGCTTTGGTGATATATAACAAAACCAAAAGTGAGAGCGCACAAAATATCTACAATTTCAAAAAATAGAAAAATATAGGAAAATTATCGAAATTATAGGAACCATAAGTAACATAATAACCATAAGTATGACAATTAGTCAAAACTATCTATAAACCTATTTTCGGACCTTTTACGTCATCATAAGTTCGCGCCCAGCACAGAGACCCCTAGCGGTGGAAAAAGAAGCGACTTCCGCCCCATATGGGAAATCCGGTTCAGAGGTTTAAAGAGACGCCTTTGAGGTTTGAGTCAACGGTCCTAAGCCTTGGTTATATAGTTGATTTGTATTGACTTTTACCGACTTTAGCGCGACCACATTTCGAAATTGAAAATTACACTGGATAGATTAGTTACCGAATATTTAGACTTCAAAAGGCTTATCATTTTTGGTACTGAAATATCCGACTTATGGCAATCTCAAAGTCAAACATACAAACACCGCGAGCTCGTACAATAAATAGCAGACGAGCTATTTCCGACACAAATACGTTCAAGGAAATGGTTTATTGTGATTGGCTAAAATTGTAGAACTATGTCATTCGCCAAAGACTAGCATGAAATACTCGACGGGGTTGCAAGTCCTGGCCTGATGTAAGTGAGAGTGTCAGTGTTGATTATAGGTTTCAATTTGAAATTTGCATTATTACAATAGGAAGAGTCATACTTATGTTTATTATGTTACTTATGTAGGAACTAATAGGAAGACATCCGAAAATAGGAAAAATTATAAAATTTAGGAAATGTGGTCACCCAGCGCAGGTCTATGGAATATGTTTGTGCACAGGTGTATAGATTGTTTTTGTACACAGGTCTACGTAATAATTTTTTAGCCTAAGTCTAGGGAATCTATTTGTATTATTGCATCCACTGTGCTTTGCACGTGAAAACGACGGGAAGGCAATTTGAGTTGGACTGGGCGTTGAAGCAATCAAGATTAATACTTCTATAATAGATGGTTAGGGCCTTGTTAGTTCAAACGTGGAACTAATATACGCGCAACACCACAAGACTTAAATGGAGCGCCTGCTTTTCAGTATACGTTTTAAAATACTATTTCTAAACAGTTTTAATTCATATTAAGACTGAAGTGACAGATATTAATCAAAACTGTCTTTGTACGCAAAGACGCGAAAAAGTAAAAGATAAGTGTAGAAAATTAATTGTTTGAAGTAACAGATATTCAAATTTTCATTTTTGAAGACGTGATTATAAAACATCAATTGTTTGAAAAAATTTCTTATCTTAGTTTTTTTCACAAAAATTTCAGAGAAACTACCTTGATACTACTGTTTATTTTCGAGAAACATTTGCTTCGAGGAAGTTCAAATACTCGGATATCTGAAAAATAGAGCTAGAAGTATTTATTTTTATATTTCAAAATTGAAAATATTGCGAACCGAAAATTACATTCGCCCTTTGACTGTGATGTAGTTATTAGAGTGAAAAGGATCTGTAGCTTTGAGAGATATACAACACGTCAATTTTTGCAACCTTGAAAACTTTAAAATAAACGAACACGTTTTGTTTTCATGCTTGTTTTATTTTGTCTGCTATCAACAATTTTCTGCCCATTTTATTCTCCTTATAGGCCCGAATACTCAAACTAACTCTAAATTTTAAAAAGAAAATAAAATGCATACGTTTTCTATTTTTAAAATGATGCATATGTTTAAGGATAAAATATTTTACTTTAGGAATTTTGGTGAAAAAAACTAAGATAAGAAATTTTTTAAAATAATTGATGTTTTATAATCACGTCTTCAAAAATGAAAATTTTAATATCTGTTACTTCAAACAATTAATTTTCTACACTTATCTCTTACTTTTTCGCATCTTTGTGTACAAAGACAGTTTTGATTAATAGACAAGAGGGTGTCGTGATGAAAGTGATGGGTTTTTAAAAATTCGAAATACAGTACTTTAGGGAGGGCTTAAGCCCTCCCAAATTCGAGACCCTGGCGACGCCACTGAAAGATTGAATCGTAGGCTGGTTTAAAAATGGCGGCGGCCAGGAATGGAGCTGGGAGGTATTAGCCTAAACTAAAGTAGTATTAAATGAAGAAGCGCATTTAATTAACACATAAAGAGGTAGAATGTATTCAAGGTTAGTAGAAAACAATTTGCACGAAAAGTATCTAGATTATCTATTAGATTATCCCCTTAACACCGTTAAAGATGTTCAATCTGAACATTGTCTTGCCATTTAAAGTCTTATCAAGAAAATCTGCCAGATCCATTACTTCAGTCAGTTAAAGGGGCTAACCGGCGCTGTTGGGGTGAAGTCCGCCCTTAGTTCAGGGGGAAAACACCCAGCTCTTTGGCCATAAGAAATGGCGCCACCGTCGCGGTGGGCGGGTAAGCAATATGCTAACCAACAGTTTGACCCCCCCCTTCACCCCAGCATCTTCGGCCAGCCCCTTTAACTGAAAGTGTAGCTTGTTTTCATCTTGTAACTTAAGTTAATCCTCCACGTAAAGATGATAATGACCGCTTTTATTTGTCTCCGCCGTTATATTTAAAGTATGTGACATGATTTTACTAAATAAACAGCAATGTAAACGGTACCCGCCACCATTCCCCAATTGGGGAAAAAGTTGAAAGTCCTATCCTAACTTCCGGTATAAGCAAACAGCCTAGGAATTATAGATGGCGCTTTTATCGTACCCGCCAAATTTTCAAAATGTTAATACGAGTACAATGCCGTTAGTATAGGACCTAATTGGGGACTCATACTTATGGGGACCTTACATAATAGACTTATGTAAACACTTTTGACTCGACCGAAACACGTTCGTAGATTTCGAAATTTTAACCTGTTAATCTGTGTTAGAATAGCAGCCGAAATCAGAAGCGTTCGGGAAAAGGTATAAATATAACCTGAGGTTGACCTAAAAATATACACTCTAAGAAATGGAAGTGTTAAAAAGGTGTTAAAACGGTGTAAACACCGTAAAAACACCCAAAAGAGTGTTTTATTAACTTGAGTTTTTAGAGGCCAATTTAAAGTGTAAATTCGGTGTATAATAACACTATTAAAACACCGTTCGAAATTAAACATGAAAAATTATAATACTGCTGGTTTCTTAAATAAGGTCTTTCATTTATTTTTCATTAATGTTTTAACATTAAAGTCAATACAAACAGTAAAAAATTATTGAAAAACGTACTTGTTAAACCTTTTTTTAATGATGATATTCATGAAAGAAAACAGTTTTATCCTTTAAATAAAATTAACAAAGAAATTGGTAATCTGGCGGTGTTGTACCTTCATAAAACTATGCTAAACGTGTTAGGCGACACTCTTACAGGTGTTGAGCGATACTCTTAAAAAACGAGACTAGGTTAGATACTGGCCTCACAGTAGGGCCAGCTTGAGAAGCCAAAGTGGGGCACTTGCTTTTGTGACATGTTTTATCATTATTTTGAGAAAAATTAGAGTACTAAATGGATTTTTTTTTGTAAAATCTGTAGTGCAAATTAGATTAAACGCGTTTCTGGTGCTCGAAAAACTCTTAGTGAAAAGAGATTATTAAATTTAACAAGAACGTCTATATCTACTGCTTGAATATTATAGCCTCCAAAACTAATTTAATACCCTATGCATTTGTACGAAGTGAAAACTTTCTGCCGTTTTCAGAAGTTTATAAACCCGTAAAAATAACTTTGTACGCAACAGCCCTCGCTTAAAGAGGTATAGTTCTGCATGTGAGAACTTTCCTCCCTATAGGTGATGAAGTTCTCTCAAGGAAGAACCCTGCTATGAATTTAGCATTGATTGCTAATAATACTGCGGAATGGCGGATAATCAAAATTTAATTAAACAGGAAAACCATACTCGATATTTGAGTTATGCCTCATGAGTGGTCAAAATGAAGCTACTATAGTGTTTTTTACGTCATCGGTTTTGCCCTTAGGTCTAGGAAAAGTACTAGAATTTCTACTACTATCCTACCAAATAATCTCCCACTCTTAAAGGTGTGAAGCGACACTCTGAAAGGTGCTATGCCGCACCCTTTAAGGAGTTGCACAACACTAATATGAGAGTAAAAATTCACTTTCAGTGCGATATAAGAGTTCAAAAGGTGTTAAACTGCACCTCTGTGCACAATTTTATACTTATCTTTGCCATCAATTGCTCAAATAAGTGTTATTAAACCCTTTCAGGGGTGTAAATGAACACCTGTAACGGTGTCAAATTTGGACCCATATAAACTACTTTTAAAGGTGTTAAAGCACACCCCATTTTTTTGAGTGTAAGTGTGATTAAATCCCTTCAGGGGTGTAAATGTACACATGTAACGGTGTCAAATTTGGACCCATATAAAGTACTTATAAAGGTGTTAAATCACACTCCAATTTCTTAGAGTGTATATCGTTTTGTCGTTTATATACTAGAGTGAAAAAGTCGAGGGCTGGGACGTTCGGCATTTTAGTGTACGGGATTTTGAGATTTCAAGATTTTGCCCCAGATTTTGAGATTCTGACTAAGATTTTAGAAATCTGGATATCTAGTCCAAGATTTTAAGATTTCGGGATTTTAAGGGAGATTTTCAGATTTCGAAGAAGATTTCGGGATTTTGTTCAGGATTTTCAGATTTTGAAGGAGATTTTTAGATTTTGAAGGATATTTTTAGATTTCGAGGAGATTTTCAGATATTTGATGAAATTTTAGGAATTTGCAGGGGATATCAAGATTTACTATTAACTTCCGGTGTTCAAAGAATATTTCGAGACTTTGAAATGTAGGTTTAGGTTTTAGACTTTAAATTTGTTTTTAGGGATGCACCGATATATCGGTTATCGGTATATCGGCCGATATATCGGCCTATTTTTTTCATATCGGTATCGGCCAATATCGGCTTCATGTAAACCGATATTTCAGGGAAAAATTTGACAAGACATAAGGTACTCAATGAATACTAATTGAAACATATCACAACTAATTTATTCCCCAAATTTCAAATTTCCCTTTAAAAATGCAAGAATCTCAGTTTTATCCCGTTGTTCACGACTATGAGTAAATAATTTCCCTAGTTTCCCATACCTCCCACAAACAATCGAAGTCGACACTGACGTTCTCTAATGCGTTTGGTACGTGTCACTAATGTACACTCTGCATTTTTCACTTGTGGTCCAAAATTTTGCTTATAACGCTACTTCTTGTTGAACAAAGAACGGAGCTGTATTTTTACTAAAAACCAAATTAGACCACACAACTTTTTAAGGAAGGGGGTTAAGGCTAAAATAATGTAGCGGTACCACATTAAACGAAAGAGATGTGAAACATGTCTCTAATAAAACAATGGAAAAACGTAAATGGTCCTAAATAATGTTGATTCTACTCTTGGAAACGATATTCATGGAGAAATATTACTTTTTTATGGGCCCTATTTGTTTTAATTTACCGTAATGAATACTGGAGAAAAATCGAGAAAAACTAATTTGTAATACAGAACTCTTACATAGCGTAGGAGCCAAAAAGCGAGATGCAGTGTCTTCCTCTCTTAAATAGATGCAAAACGTGTATTGTAAGCGTGGAGATTTTCAGATTTTGATATTTTAGGGTGAGATTTCTAGATTTTAATGTGAGATTTCGGGATTTTAGGTGAAGATTTCGGGATTTTCAGATTTTAAAATAGGGATTTTGGGATTTTTAGATTTTAACGTGAGATTTTGGAATTTTTAGATTTTGACGTGAAATGACGTGAAATTTCGGGATTTCGAGATTTTCGAGAGAAATTTCAAACAGATTTCAAACGAACTCTACGGGATTTTGACAAACGTCCGACCCCTCGGAAAAAGTCATTAACTAAATGACTTTTAGTTAATATAATATTAATTTTCTCATCTAAATTAATATAATGTTCCATAAATATTAGAACCACGGCGATAGATAATAGAAAAGGGTCATAAAAATTCAAATAATTGTTTACGAAATTTATATTTATAGAAGAAAAGTCTACTTACAAATTCAAATTGTCATTAAGGGCCGGCCGCTTTATCGATATGCTTCGCAGTATTAAAATAAAAATGCATTTATGCAAAATCCTTAATTCTCTGCAGAATCAAAAAGAGCGAGAAATTAGAAATTCATACAGATATTGCAATTTGAAATTTAGTTTAATTGATATGAGAAATTTAGTTTAATCGATACGAGTAATTAAGTTTAATCGATATGAGTAATTAAGTTTAATCGTAATGAGTAATTAAGTTTAATCGTAATGAGTAATTAAGTTTAATCGTAATGAGTAATTAAGTTTAATCGTAATGAGTAATTAAGTTTAATCGTATTGAGTAATTAAGTTTAATCGTAATGAGTAATTAAGTTTAATCGTAATGAGTAATTAAGTTTAATCGTAATGAGTAATTAAGTTTAATCGTAATGAGTAATTAAGTTTAATCGTAATGAGTAATTAAGTTTAATCGATATGACTAATTAAGTTTAATCGATATGACTAATTAAGTTTAATCGATATGACTAATTAAGTTTAATCGATATGACTAATTAAGTTTAATCGATATGACTAATTAAGTTTAATCGATATGACTAATTAAGTTTAATCGATATGACTAATTAAGTTTAATCGATATGACTAATTAAGTTTAATCGATATGACCAAATAAGTGTAATCGTATGAAAAATTAAGTTTAATCGATATGATAAATTAAGTTTAATCGATATGATAAATTAAGTTTAATCGATATGATAAATTAAGTTTAACCGATATGATAAATTAAGTTTAATCGATATGATAAATTAAGTTTAACCGATATGATAAATTAAGTTTAATCGATATGATAAATTAAGTTTAATCGATATGATAAATTAAGTTTAATCGATATGAAAAAATACATTTAACCGATATGAAAAAATACATTTAACCGATATGAGAAATTAAGGCAAAGAGAGAAGGCAAATGAAAATCGGTGTTCACGCAACAAACAATACCAAAAAAAAAATATTAAACAGTTAAATGTTTTGTCACAAAAGTAACGAGCGACGTAAAAATTGGAATGTTTAAAAGCCGCTAAGTTATAATCGATGGGCAAAAAACGTCTAACTTCTCTCCTTAAATGTTATTCGCGTCTTCCAAGAAATTTAAGAAAAAACTGTAGAAAAAAAAGACAACCCACATTAGAACTCATATTTCACAAAACCTGAGCTCTGGGTTTTTACGAGCCAAAGAAACTAGTTGCTACCTTTTACAGCGCATTTGCCCAATTTTATATTTATAATTCTATATTACCAAAGACGGCACTTTGACACGGCTCTGACAATGCCTCCTACAATGCTGCCGGCAACAGAGCAGGTCAAATTAATACCAACTCACGATGTGGTTAAAAAGACAGTAAAAATAAAATATGAAAGTAACATGGAAATGATGGAGGAAAATTTACTTGGTGGAATATATTTTCACAAAAATCCATAAATGTGGGAAACCCTTTTTTCGTGTATCAAGATAAGTAAGCCAAGCACGCATTTACAACATTAAAGTTCTTAATTAAGGTTCTTTATGTAAAGCGTCGATATTCTTTCCATATATGGCCGTGATGTGAGAGAATCGTTTATAGCAGTGTTCAAACCTTAAGATCACGACACTGCAGCTCAATTCTCAGGGCCGTCGAGAGAGGGGGGGGGCAATTCGGTCCTTTTCCCGGGGCCCGGCCGGGCCTCAATCTTTGCTAATTCTAGTGGATAATTATTGTGCAAATTTAAATATAATACTAAGACAATACACAAAATGCAAACTCATCCTAATGAACGTATGATAAAATATACGTGACAAAATGAACAAAGAGTAAATTTCAGCCATATTTTTGGTCGAAATAAGTACCAGCGATAATAAGAAATGAGTAAAGACATGAATGGTAAAGAGCCTTGGGAAAGAGGGATTTTATTATTTTGATTATTCAAGAGGATGAGCCGTCGTAAGTGCTACAGTTCAAATGTACGTTATGTAGAATCTTAAGAATAACACAAAGTGTGAACGTTTTGTCCAACACATTTAAATATGTTCCATATTGGATATAAACAGGGGTGGATTCACCCCTGATATAAACGAATTTTTTTTTGGCTGTGTAGTCTTCAAATCCATTCAAATTGCCCATACTTTTTCCAAGTCGCGAGCGTTCTTCCTAAGGCACATTGGTCACGAACAAGGGTTTATTCCACATTTGTAAATGGCCGGAACGAAGCAAACAACTTTAGCGGGAGAAAGGACCACTCTTCACATAAAGTTCGCAATAAGTTATTATTTATGTAGAATTGTGCAGGTGCAATACAGTTAAGAATGGAGAAATTTAATAGATTGTTACATACACAGTTTCGGCCTATTCATTACAGAAGACGAGGAAATATATATGGTTTTTGTCCAACTGGTTCAACAATGTAAATCCATCTATTCACACATGTGTTTTCTACGTTTATGTTCTATCAAATGAGTCTTCTGGGTACATTCATAGTCACACCGATCACATTTTAAGGGTTTTTCACCGCTATGAATGAGTTTATGTCTGTTCAAATTATTCATCTGAGTGCATCCATAGTCACACCGATCACACTTGAAGGGTTTTTCACCATTGTGAATGCGTTTGTGTGTGATCAAATTATCCCCGCGAATACAAGCATATTCGCACTGATCACATTTGAAGGGTTTTTCACCAGTGTGAATGCGTTCATGTGTGATCAAATGAGCCTTCCACGTACTTGCATATTCACACCGATCACATTTGAAAAGTTTTTCACCGCTATGAACGCGTAGATGTTTGGTCAAAGAAGCCCTGTCCGTGCTGTAATATTCGCACTGATCGCATTTGAAGGATTTTTCATCACTGTGAATGCGTTGATGTCTGATCAAATCACTCTTCATTGTGCTGGTGTAGTCACACTGATCACATTTGAAGGGTTTTTCAGCACTGTGAATGCGTAGTAGATGTGACTTCAAATCATTCTTCCGACTGAATCTATATTCGCACCAATCACATTTGAAGGGTTTTTCTCCACTGTGAATGCGTAGATGTACTGTCAAAGCGCAATTCCGCGTACTTGCAAAGTCACACTGATCACACTTGAAGGGTTTTTCACCAGTGTGAATGCGTTGATGTGTGATCAAAGAACTCTTCTGTGTACTTGCAAAGTCACACTGATGACACTTGAACGGTTTTTTACCGCTATGAATCCGTTGATGTTTGATGAAATCGCACTTATGCTTGCATGTATAGTCACATTGTTCACATTTGAAGCGTTTTCCTTCATTACCTTTTCTAATGCGACGTTGTAAGCCCCGTTTATATTCAGTTGAATATTTGAACCCGGTTTTACAATTCTTCTTCAATTTCTCTATAGAAAATATAAAAACCACAAACATCATTTATAATTTAGCATCAAAAATACGAACTTCATAAAAAAGGTAGTGCGTACGAAAATGCAGCGTTACAGAAAAAAAGGTGTGTTGATCAAAGGCGTTAGTCGATGAGTAAACGAGTATATCAACAAAAAGGGGATGAAGATCAACCTTGGCTCGAAACCCGAAAGGTTGTACTTTTAACTTTTCTTTTCTCTCAAATTAATTTTCATTCAATAGTTTTAAGACAGGTTAATCAGAACTTATTGCAAGATGAAACTTATGTTTAAGTATGTAGGACTGGTTTAATTACAAAAATACGAGGGTGGTATAATATGCTTATGGTAGAACTGTGCAGGCGCAATTCATAACAAGTTGGGAAAACCAAAATATTACCTCTCCGAGTCAAGACGACTACTTACAAACTTATTTGCCCAGATATGGAAATGTTTCTTAAGTTAAAATTTCTGAAATATTAAAGCAGTATACAAAGCATAGCAAATACACTTTAAATCAGACGACATTTTACATCCAATAATGATATACTTGTACACATTAAAATCATCCAATGGGGGAAAAACGGGAAATGAAGAGATAAAACTTTGGAGGGATATTACCTTTACGTGTTTGTAAAGGCCCAATTTTCTGCTCCTCAACTGTATGCCCTCTATGTTCAAAGCCATATTCACAACAGGGTTGCCATGTAAACACTATCCTCTCGTTTCATCTCAACGATTTTCTTAGTTTGTCAGCATGACTGTTAACGTTACATAACACCAAAACTTATTTGTGGCTACACACACTGAAAGTAAATGCGTACCATAAAAAGCATGAAAACACGAAGCTATTATCCAATTACGATCAGATTTTCACTGGTCTGGGCTGCGTTCAGCAGAGCTCACCAAAAAAGACGGCGGATTTTGGAAATGTTTACCGGTGAGGTCTGTCGTCATAGCTTTTCTCCGGTCATCGGCGTTTTATAAATGACGCTAGCTCAATAAAGCGTGCAAGGTACCAAGGCTTAACAAATATTGTATGATAACATATTTATAGAGATAGATAACAACTTTTATAATTAAAATTAGAAACTAACATATCTCTTAAAATTCTCGCGTGATCAACTGGTTTCACGCCAATTAAATAGCTATAGTCCCATAGAGCTATTTGTAATAATTCCTCCATGGTTTTTTCGCCAAGCTGAGAACTATGCGTTTTACGTCACGTTATCCATAGAGCCGACTATTTCCTTTTTTTTTTTTTTTGGAGGTTTCAATGCGATAGGGTCTATGGACCGCGGCAAGGATGTGATTATTCAGGTTTCAGTAGGAGTGTAAGCAGGGGAAGGAAATGAGGTTTACTTGGGAGGTGACGGACGGGGTGTGGGGGTCAAGTCACCTCCGGCGGACACGGGGCAGTCGGCACCTATAGGGTAGGATCGCCGACATGTGTCGTATTCCCTCAAACTTTGCCGCCCAGTAGCTTGGCTTACAGGAGTGCGCCACACTCCCGGCGACTATTTCCTTTGAAGACCGCGCTAGCTCAGCGCTAAGCACCGTGACGTCAAAATTTAAAAACAAAATCCCGTTATGTAGGACACTGCTCACAGCGCTGGGCTCTGCTGAACGCGGCCCAGATTTCCACCATGATTATATAATCTAAGCCTCATTATTTAAAAGTGTATTTAACTTTCGGTTCACTCTGAACCGTTAATGTCTCTGCATTACAGAAACGAAAATCAAACCCAAGCGTTTACTTTTTGGTTCACTAGGCCTATTGACAAATTAAAGTTCTTTGACCAACATAGTAGCGTTGTTCTTGTATTCACTATAGAAAGGATTATGCTATAAACAGATGTAGTATAGCTTAAGTAATATATAAACATCCATTTTAAATAATAATATTAAAAAAAATCATTGGAATATCAAAATGAAATAGAGCTTTAAAGCTACAAAAGTACTAAATACATCATAATTACGAAAAATATTTCCACATATTCACTTTATATTAAGGATAAAGGGAATATTATGGTTCTGTAGGATTCCTTTACACATCAAAACAAAACGAACTTCTAACGCAGCGCACTACTGTAACAACGGACGGACACACACAGACAAAAACATAGACTGCTTTTTAACTCTTTCCGTATTAATTTTGAATTGAGAAACAAGATTATCTTAAATATTAAAATAAATATAATTAATATTTAATCTTTTCTTCGTTAGTTATTCGCCTTATTGAACGTTACATCGTTTTAAAAAAGAACAATTAAACATTCTTGAGAGACTTGACTAATATTGGCGTTTGAAATGAAGCATACGCCGGTTGCTTGCCTTAATCAAATAGGTAGTATATAATGGTGTCGAACTACAGCTAAAAGTAAGAACAACCGCAATTGCGAAAACCTATCGTGGACGACCCACCCTAGGGAGGCTAGACGTTTCTCGTAACCCTAGCTGATCGCCGCGAATGTCTTAAACCCAACAATGACGATGGAGTAGAAGCCAGGTGTGCAGACTGGTGTCCATGTGGGATGGACAAAAACAAAGACCAGAAGATGGTGGTGTAGAAGCCAGGTGTGCAGACTGGTGTCCATGTGGGATGGACAAAAACAAAGACCAGAAGATGGTGGTGTTAGAAGCCAGTGTGTACAGACTGGTGTCCATGTGGGATGGACAGTGACCTGAAGATGTTGGTGTTAGAAGCCAGTGTGTACAGACTGGTGTCCATGTGGGATGGACAATGACCTGAAGATGGTGGTGTTAGAAGCCAGTAAGTACAGACTGTTGTCCATGTGGGATGGACAAAAACAAAGACCAGAAGATGGTGGTGTTAGAAGCCAGTGTGTACAGACTGGTGTCCATGTGGGATGGACAATGACCAGAAGATGGTGGTGGTTAGAAGCCAGTATGTACAGACTGGTGTCCATGTGGGATGGACGAAGGCCGTAAGATGGTGGTGATTAGAAGCCAGTAAGTACAGACTGGTGTCCGTGTGGGATGGACAAAGACTAGAAGATGGTGGTGTGAGAACTCAAGTAGAGTGTTAGCCATTTCCGTGACTGTGAAAGCAGTTCGGAAATGGCGAACACGTTTGCTCCGATTTGGAAACTGCGAACGCGGTCACGTGGGTGTAACAACAGACACACACACAGACACACAGACAGACACACACGATCGTTACAGAACCTCTCCGTGACATACGTCACTCGGAGAGGTAAAAACGATAATGCGAAGTTATACGAGTAACAATTGCTAAGATAAGTAATGGCGTTGATCATGTGCATCTGCGTACGCTTTAACAATATAAGCAGTATAACTACACAAAAGTGATGCCACTGTTATTAAAGGGGCTTGCCGGCGCTGTTGGGGGGGAGACCGCCCTTAGTTCAGGGGGAAAACACCCAGCTCTTTGGCCATAATCAATGGCTCCATCGTCGCGGTGGGCGGGTAAGCAATATGCTAACCAACAGTTTGACCCCCCCTTCACCCCAACAGCTCCGGCCAGCCACTTTAAGTATGTACAACAATAACAAGTGAAAATGAGAAAAAATTAGAGGCTTTTCGCCCAAGATTAGTTTTCATCTTAATCTAAAGCGTAATAAGGTCCAAAAATTAAACACTGATTTTCCTGCAGGGAGTTCGTGTTTCCGCCATTCGCGATTTTCGGAATATGATAAAAATACATTACAATTGTTAAGCGACCTCCGAGCAGTTAAATGGAATACGCTATTAGGCTTTATACCGTGAAGTGGGAAATATGACTACTCATACTAGGTACTGAAGACTATTAAAGCATAAAATGTTTTACCTGTAATTTCCGAACGAGACGATGAGGTTTTACCTTCTGGAATCTTTGGAGTGACACCTAATGTCTCCGAGTTGGACACCGAACTATTATTTCCAACTTCAATCGGAACTTCGGGTAAATCGCTTTCCAAAGAGACGGAGGGCAATTCTGAGAGTTCAATTGGGTTGCGTTCTACTTCAGGAACATGCACTGGCACACACAATGAGCTCAGATCGACAAAAAGCTCCATACTTTCATTTTGTCTATCAGTTTCCTCGGCACCTGTCAAGGCCTTTTTGGATTGGTTATCATCAACCTCACTTTCTAGGGCTGTTTCTAGTGAATCGCCTTCCACATTTGCATCCAAATGTTTTTCGACTTCAACATTCAATTCACGAACACGAAATTTCTGCGATGTAGTTGTATTAACCTCAGTTTCTCCCCTGTCGACACACTTTGCGATTTAAGAAGAGAGTCATTAACGTTAATATTGTTCTCAAGAGGTTCTCGTGGCGAATCGCTCTCCGTGTTCGTATCAGGAGACATTTCGAATTGATTTTCGACCTTAATTTTAGCTGAAGGCGCATTTTGAGGCAAACTGTAATCGTAATTCGGTTTAGGGACACACGGATTCGTATTTCGCTTTATAAACCCCATATTTTCAGGATTTATTGAGGCAATTGCAATTTCTGTGTTTGTATTGTAAACCTCCGGAACATATTGAGGTTCAAAAACAAGTGATTCTTGAATAATATCTTCTTTATCCAGAATGCTGTGGACACTGTGCATAACAATAGGAAGGGATAACTCCTGGACATTAATTTCCAAATCATTTTCAACGGGTTTAGTTTTCACGTATTCATTATTATCTAATTGATGTATTCCACTTTTCTCCTATTTTTTAAACAATTAACAATAACTTTCATTCTTAAAGCAATTCTCTTTCCTATTGACTATGAAAGTGAAGGATGTTGCATACCATCAGATCTTTGATTCTCCTTTCCAAGTCTTTAATGACCCTATTGAGTCTTTCAATTTCGTCTATTTTCTTATTTATCGTTAATGTTGTTTTCACTCTCTCTTTTTCCAAGTTTGAAATTAAGACATTACACTAAATAAAATGAGATTCCATTACAAATTAACAATCTACGGACTTTCTTTGGCTGAAAGTATTTTAAAGGGGCAAGGAGGGACAAGCAAGAAAAAGGGGAAACCAATGACACACAAGAAGGGGATCAGTAACAAAGGTAATCTTTGATAACGACGGACATTCTACCAATCCCCTTGGACTAGAGCCTTTATTTAAGAGACAACAGATTCGACAACTTATCCTGTGCATATAAAATTGGCTATGATCCCAAAAGGGTCTCATATTTTTGTGCTTAATTTCACACTACAAAAAAGCTCCCCCATGCTTTGAAAAATACCTCGGCTTCCAGTTTCGTAACTGGATCATCTCTAGCTTTAACTTCATTGATTAGATCATCTTTGCTTAAGTGATCATAGTTACATTCTTCCTCGTAGTCCATTTCCTAAAAACCAAGTTTTCGTTATTTTCAGATTGTCTAAAACAAAAGGAATATTGCAATAATTTCACAAATACCTTTTTAATTGCCAACCTTTGAAGATTTACTAAACTCATTTCGGAATTTTGTAAAGAGAGTTTGTAGGATTCTAAATTATCCCTAAAATAAAATAATTTTTCAAAATGAAGGTAAATCAAAAACGAACAAATACATGGTAGCTTTCGCTATCATGGCTAAGAAGCAAATGGCAAAGCTTAACTAGTTCAAAAGATTGTGATAATTATCGCTGCAATTTTGTTCAAGAGCTATTTCAGAAACCTTAGTGTGACGTCACCCACGCTATTTGCCCATAAAATCTAAGAATTACCAAACATGGCCGCCCACTGGCACTGCCAAAGTCAATCGTGTGACGTTTTACCTAGGTACTGACGTCACAATTGAGATAGCTCTATTCCTCAACCCCATTTTTGCTAGGTGTGGTTATATTTCCAGACCTAGCCTTGTGCTGATGATTTGTGTGTATGTATGTTTGTGGCCGGGGTACGCCATGAACAAGTGTGGCTAGAAACCGATTAAGACAATATCCGCTACCACGTTGAAGCTCGTAATGTGAAAGAATTGCAAAAAAAAAAATAAAAGTACTTTAGTTCCTTCTTGGCTCTATGTTATGAGTTAACAGTAATTTTCCGACTTCGGACGGAAACAAGTTGTTTTGGACTTTTGTTAAGAAAAGATCGTCTTCCAGCCCTTGGAAGTATTGGGAAAGAAACAACATTGGTATCGTCAGAATTCACCCGGTTAGATTGCGGTAACCCTCAAGTTTAGGGTTAATTTGATTGACGACTGCGAAGCCGAAGTCTTGGAACGCCTACTTAGGGAAATATTTTCTTTATAGACCGGTTTTTTGGGTTGGGGGGAAAATATTTACTTTGTAAAAGACATACTGGCTTTACGATTATGATCTGTAAGTGTGTATGTTTGTGGTTTGTCTATTTAGGCTGGATAGAACAAGGGACCTTTTCAGTTAGATGTGGTTGGTAAGACAATGTACCCCAACCGTTGGGCCATCTCGAATATTACCTTAGTGAGTTTCAAAACATGAATACTGTACTACATTAGCACATACGAAACCAACACGCCCTCCCCACCCCAAGCTAATAGAGCTATGTCAGTTGAAGGGGGCAAACGTCACAGTTGGGCCTGCCAATAAACGGAGCCGGTTTTCACCCTCCCTCCGTGCGGGCCACTGAAGAACTCTATCATCTCTATACTAAATTTACCGCACAATACGGCTCCTAGGTGGGGACTGGCGAAACCACGCCTCAAAAGCTCTCTTTTCCCCGCGAATTGAAATAGCTCTATACGTAAATATTTTTACGTGTCTTGTATGAATAGAGCCAAGCGCTTCATTCCTAGTTTCGACTTACGAGGCAGTCTTCGATACTTTTTTAGTAAGGTAGTATCTGGTAGTAGTAAAAATAGTAGTCTTTTTGGACACATTTCAGAATAGCTCCTGGTAGTCGTTCACTTTTCTTTCTATGTTTATTATATGTAAAATTGGATGAAAAAAATTATGGTGCAAAAATTTTTCGGCGCAAATTATTATTTAAAAAGTTACAAGCGTTTAAGTCTTTGGCTTACGCAAAGGCTTAGAGGTCCATGTCGTTGGCTACAAAAGCAATTATAAGTAGAAAAAAAACCATACACGTATGGGAGTCACAAATTAAGATCTCTGCAGACGAAAATAACCAATTAATTAGCTGGCACCTTTTCCAAAATATTCTCCTATTAATTAGCTGGCACCTTTTCCTAAATATTCTCCTATTAATTAGCTGGCACCTTTTCCTAAATATTCTCCTATTAATTAGCTGGCACCTTTTCCTAAGTATTCTCCTATTAATTAGCCTGCACCTTTTCCAAAATATTCTCCTATTAATTAGCTGGCATCTTTTCCAAAATATTCTCCTATTAAATAGCTGGCACCTTTTCCAAAATATTCTCCTATTAATTAGCTGGCACCTTTTCCAAAATATTCTCCTATTAATTGGCTGCCACCTTTTCCAAATTATTCTCCTATTAATTAGCTGACACCTTTTCCAAAATATTCTCCTATTAATTAGCTGCCACCTTGTCCAAAATATTTATATATTAGGTTTGGTTAGGTTTAGTTTTGTTATGCTAGGTTTGGTTTGGTTATTTTCGTCTGCAGAGATCTTAATTGGTGACTCCTATACGTGTATGGTCCTTTATCCACTTATAATTGTTTTTTTAGCTAATGGCATGGATCCCTAAGCCTTTCAGTCGCGCCGCCAGCAGCTGGAAAATTTTGGCCTACTTGGAGGGCCTCCAAATTTTTAAAAACGTGCCTATAGAGGCCTTCAAATAAAATTTCATAGTTTATATTTCTATCTGTAAAAATCTAACACCACATCACACACCTGTTTGACATATTCGCTACACTACGCTTTTGTTATGTACAAGAGAGCATTTTCAAAACCCGTTTTCTTTATATTCTAAAGAACAAGATCCCCCGCTAAAGTGTTGACCATTGACCCCCAGGTTACACCTCTCTTGCATAGAAACTAGAAAGGACACTAGTCGGAAATTCCCCTCCCTACCTAAAAACGGTAGGCGGCATGCGTCGCGGTGAGGAATAAAATTTTCCAATTCTAAACTAGTATCAAGAACACCCAAGATTATACGAGAGTAACTTTTTTTGGGTGTACCTTGTATGAGCAGTTCCCGGTAGAGCGGTTCTCGAAATACCATCCGCAATAAAAAAAAACAGCGGTGTTGTTCAAAACTGCTGTTTTAGAAATAGCGGTGGTTGTGTTGAGTTTCGAGCATTTCTTAACAATACAGTTATATTCGCTGGTTTCAAAAACTACGTTTTTCTGCCATCATTTAATCAGTAATGTGACCTACTAACCGATCGTGTTTTTGAATTTTTTTGAAGTACACTTAAATATTATACTATTCTTCAGGCTGTATGAGTTTACATTTCTCATACCAGGATAGAAAAATAATTCGAGAAAGCTTATTTTACTTCGAAAGTAGATAATTGTAAACAGTAAACAGTAATTTTTTGGAAAATGCATATTATTATTTGGGAAGTAAGTCAATGAAGATAAACAACAATACTTTGGAAAAGGCGTAACATTGTTACATTATTTCCAAAATATTACTAACCTAAGTCTAACCAAACGAAACTAAACGTAAAAACCCAACCCGATTTAATACTGTTTAGTTGAAATAATCAACTTTAACCTAACCAAATTATCCATATCTAAACTAGTTCTATTTGAGTTCATTTAACCCAGCTGGGCCAGCTAAGCTTACACCATAATAAACAACTATCGTTTTTCGCATATCTCTTTTACTGCTCTTTAAAGAACTGCTGTAACGGTACGCTGCGTTTATAGTCCATGAGACAGAGGAAATTCGAGTATCAATCAGGGGACCAGAAATGTTTATGATTTTTAGTTAGGGGGTCACGTGGGGATGGTGAAAACGCGTGATAGCAATCTCGGTCGCCCAGCTATACAAGATGGCGGCCGATCCAAGATGGCGTCGCGCGCCTTTCTTTAAACGGCTATTACGTTTGACCTATTGATCCGATTACAATGAAACTAATTTTATTCGATAGATTATATATATTGCTAAATATTTTGTCTTGTGAGTTATTTTTTTAAAACCAGCGGTTTGCCATCAAATTTAAAAAACCACATTTTACATTATTATTTTAATCGATTTCTGCAACGCGACGTGCTTAATATTCACTATTAATTTTTTTCTGGAGTACGGTGTGTTAAAATGGTTTTCTAGCTTTCATATGATCTTCACTATTAATTTTTTTCTGGAGTACGGTGTGTTAAAATGGTTTTCTAGCTTTCATATGATCTAAATTTTGAACGGTTATTAAAGATACGTAACAATTTATCAGCAATTTATTATAGAGGTAAATTGTTTTTTCCACAAATTCTTCAGAAATTAACAAAATAACCTATAATTCAACATGGGAGGTCTCAAACATACTTCAATTAGTAATCAGTTGTAGCATTGAAATGGAATTCTATTTCGTACTGAATAGGTCCATATACGCGCATATAAATTAGTTCAAGTATTAAAAACTTTTAAGTCACTTTATTCTCTATACATATGTGCAAAATAAAAATCAATCGTCATCGCTTTCATCAGAGTCTTCATTAGGTAGAGTGTACAAAGGTTCTTTTATCTCCATATTAGAGCATTCTTGAAGTTTGCATGCGGCTGTGCATTTCAGCTTGTTTAAAATGCAAGCGCAGTCTAGGGGACAACAATTTCTAGTGCAGTTGCAAGCCATTAAATTTAATACAGTTTCCGGAGCTTGGAGGACAACCATACAATTTATTTCTAGTTGTCCCTTGTCGTTAAGTTTCCATCCATGGCCTGCAGCCGGGTCTGGTATATCGGGAGAGCCAATTAAACTTCACTGCCAAATTGCAACTTGATAATTAGCGCGTAACGTGTGCTGGTGAAGGGTGTCTTTGCAAGGAGGTATTTGTCCTGATTCAATGTTTCCATTTTTGGCGCGGAACATTTGATATCGTAAAGCGTTAACATGAACGAACTTGGTTTTTGAGCAGTAAATTAGGCAAGTTAACGCTTCAATGGTCGGGTAGTTCTTCTATGCGTGTTCTGCAAGAGAAATTAATCTTGTGTCGCCTTCTTCTTGGTTTGACTCCAAGTGAGTGATGTGATATTGTTAAAGGGAGTATATAAGGCAATTCAAATTTTGGGGCCAAAAACGTAACTAGCGCCAATTTACCCTATTTAATAAACCTGTTGTTAAAATGTGGTAATCTGGTGATCTACCCTAAATTTTGGTCTTTATACTCCCTTTAAGTATCGAAACCTCCCTATAGAATTTAACACCAACCCGTAAATAGACGATGAGAGGGTCAATTTTAATACTTTTATTACTCGGAACTTGAGATGTGTAATTTTTAAAAATGGTAATTTACCGGGTAAATTACCGAAAAATTACCGGTAAATTACCGATTAAAATTTTGGAATAACAAAAATTACCGTAATTTATGGTATTTTATACTTTCACTGCCTTATTACCGTGGTAATTTACCGGTAAATTACCATTTTAAAATTACAGTAAGATATAAATCGGTAATTTACGCGGTATTTGGTAAATTATCGGTAATTTACGGACGGTAAATTACCGACTCACATCTCTACTCGGAACCATGATAACCCCTGCGTATTGAGAACTTTAGCCCACAAGCTATTGGATAAAACTTTATCGTATATATAAGATACTCTAAACCAAAGCTAAATTCAAAGTAAAACATTGAACTAAGACAAACTTGAACAAGTCGGGAAAACCAAAATATTACCTCTCCGTGTCGAGAAGATTATATAACCTTAAGTATCCAATGAAAACGTCGACCTTTTGCCCTCATCCTTTCCCGCGCTTTGCGCTCCCGCATTTCATCCTTACTCTCAACATTATCTTCCTCCATTTTACATATAAAAATCAAATACTCACAAAAAGAAGTGGCAAAAACCTGCTGGCTCTTTACAACCACTTAATTTGACTTAATATCCAATTTCCAACAACAATAATATACCGGTAGTTTAATTGACAACCTACTAGCATCGAAATTCTCATAAGGAATGGCTCCCGCGGATAAAAAACGGCAATTTTCAACTAGGTGGGCGTTATCTCATAAGATTTGAAAAATATCATTTGTCTTTTTTACCAATGCCTAACCGTTTGGATTTTTTAAAGCAGTCTTAGCACCAAAAAATATTTTTGAATGAGGATAAAAAAGGTCTGTCCTCTCGTAATTTTTTAAGCTTTTATCATGATTACTCTATACAACAGTAACAAGGAGTATAAACCCATTAGTGGAAGCAGTATTTTTTTCCCAAAACAATCTCGCTTATGTTTATGCAATGAATGAAATATATCACAATGCACGGGCCTTGATAGATATAGGAGGCAATGAAGGAAATATATCGCATGCACGGGCCTTGGTAGATATAGGAGGCAATGATAATCTCTCTCTTTGCACGAGAGGTTTATCTTTAATATTTAAATAAATATAATTATTTTTAATTATTTTAATCTTCAATAATTAACATTAATAATAGTTAAATCGTTTAAAATAAAGTTATACTTATTATCTTCTCAAAAACTTTGCTAATATTGACGTTTAAAGTGAAGGGTACCCCTCTTCCCGCTTTCTTCAAATTTTGGGGTATATATACGATTCGTTTCCATTATAATAGTAAGGAAAAACCGCAAATGCGAAAACCTTTGGTAGCGATCCTACCTTAGGGAGGCTAGACGTTTCTCGTAACCCTAGCTGATCGCCGCGTATATCCTAAAACCAAACGATGATAATGGAGTAGAAGCCAATGATACAGATTGGTGTCTATGTGGAATAGACGGAAGACCAGTGGATGGTGGTGTTAGAAGGCAGTGTAAGTGCAGACGGGTGTCGATGTGGGATTGACAAAGAACAGAAGATGGTGGTGATTAGAAGCCAGTATGTACAGACTGGTGTCCACGTGGAATGGACGAAGACCAGAAGATGGTGGTGATTAGCAGCCAGTAAGAACAGACTAGTGTCCGTGTGGTATGGACAAAGACCAGAAGATTGGTGGTGTGAGAACTCAAGTAGAGGAGCCATTTCCGTGACTGTGAAAGCAGTTCGGAAATGGCGAACACGTTTGCTCCGATACGCAAACTGCGAACGCGGTCACGTGGGTGTAACAACGGACAGACAGACATACAGACAGACACACACACAGACACACAGACAGACACGGCCGTTACAGAACCTCTCCTGGACTACGTCACACGGAGAGGTAAAAAGCTGCAATAACGCGAGTGACGGCACTTCCCTTTTAACTTCAAAAAAGAGCTTATAAATTGTAATGTATATTTCATAATCGTTCAAAATTTAGATCATGTGAAAGCTAGAAGACCATTGTATTGCACCGTACTCCAGACAAAAATTAATAGTGAATATTAAGCACGTCGCGTTGCAGAAATCGATTAAAATAATGATGTAAAATGTTTTTTTTAAAATTTGAAGGCAAACCGCTGGTTTTACAAAAATAACTCAGAAGACAAAATATTT
Source organism: Phalangium opilio (assembly GCF_054372755.1). Lineage (NCBI taxonomy): Eukaryota > Metazoa > Arthropoda > Arachnida > Opiliones > Phalangiidae > Phalangium > Phalangium opilio. Next base: position 2,810,168 of record NW_028324165.1, read on the forward strand.
AGCCATATACATAATCTATCGAATAAAAGTAGTGTCATTGTAATCGGATCAATAGGTCAGACGTAATAGCCGTTTAAAGAAAGACGCGCGACGCCATCTTGGATCGGCCGCCATCTTGTATAACTGGGCGACCGAGATTGCTATCACGCGTTTCCACCATCCCTACGTGACCCCCTATCTAGAAAACATAAATATTTCTGGTCCCCCGAGTTGATACTCAAAAGTAATTTTTTGGCGCCTGTCTCACGGACTATTAAGAGAACCGCTGTTGTTGTAACGGATAAACTGCCATTTCGGGAAACCGCTATTTATTGAACTGCTGTTATGAGGACCACTATTATGAAATCCACTCATACGGGAATCGCTCATGTGAGAGCTTCCAGTTACGAGTATTTATTGCCAATGATAGATGGCTTTCGGGATCTAGTGAAATGTTATATTGTTGTTTTGTGTATTCCCGTAGCCAATACAGTTTAAGAAAGAAGTTTCAGTTCCCTGAATAGAATTGGAACACGATTACGTACTACAATGGGGGAGGAAAGGTTATCAGACCTGGCCATACTTTTAATTAACCGAGATCAATCTAACTAAATAAGAGACTACCCTATCTTAGTGGTCCATGAATTCGGAAAAGCTTCGAAAAGAATTTCATTCTTTGACAAAATTTATAAGAAGGGTCGCTGGGACACGGTTGCCAAAAACTCCGTACTCTTAATAATCTCACAAAAAAAGGAAATACTGAAATCTAATTCTTAAATCTGGAGATATTCGTCAAAATCCTGAAACATATTCCAAAATTATGCATGATAAATTTTCAAAACAAAAGGAAGGGGCCTCTAGATCATGCTGTGCCTACGCGAGAAATAATCCTGGCGGCGCTACTGAAGCCTTTGCACACGCCAAAGAATTAAACGCTTGTAACTTTTTAAATAATCATTTGCGCCGAAAAATTTTTGCGCCATAATTTTTTTCATCCAATATTACATATAATAAACATAAAAACAAAAGAGATCTGCTACCAGGAGGCTAGAAGGAAAAGTCGCGCGGGACACAGGACAAAAAAAAAATACCGATGATGGAGAAAATACTATGGATAGATACATATTGAATATCCTTTAACTCTGAAAATGGGATGTAGGAGCTATAAAAATCTACTAGAAAGTCACGTTTATTGGTTAACAGACGCAAGTTATTGCTCATTGGGTAGGATAGATCATAATACAAGTGTAATGTAGTAAGGTAGTAGCTCCCAGCTGGTTCAATAGTGGAAGTAAAAGTAATAAAATACAGTTAAAAGGTCGTTGACTATTATTATTATTATTGTTTTATTTTATTAATTTATTTTTCTATTCTATTTTATTTTTGAAATTCAGCTTAGTAATTTTCGTTTGGGACTTGCGCGAAGTATAACAAAGGCTAGAAGTGACTTCGTTGAGGAATGAGATTCCAAGGAAGATGTTAATGAGGAATTAAGTTCGTTAAATTTAAAGGGACTAATATCGTCTGGGAATTGTTTCAAGTAGTTGTCAATGATCAATATTACACTAAATGTCTATTATGAGGGCAATAAATTAACAGAAAGTGTGAAAATACTAGAAAATCAATTCCTAATTACTCGATAAATACTCGAAACAAATTTTTCAACTACTCAATACTCGATTCGAGTACTCGAGACTCGGCTCGATACTCGATAAGGGAAAATTTCAATACTCGAGACTCGACTCGAAACCAAAATTTCAAGGCTCGCACAGCCCTAACAAAGTTACACGAGTGGCTAAATGTGCGCCTCTTTCAATTTGCCCAATATTGTAGAAATTGCGGCAATAAACAAGCTAATCAGCAATAATTTGGAAAGGTAGCAGTATTCAGGGAATTAAAACATATCCACTTTAGGGAATTTATTCTATGGGTTACGGTTTGGATCCGTTACATGCCTTGTTGACATCCAAGTTGCATTATATTCATCACTTACCAGCTTAAACGTTCGACCATAACTCGACATTCTTTAACTAATTCCATCACTCTTTCTACAGTTTCCCTGTTAAGGTAATATACGTAACATCTTAAAAATAATAAAAATATGGCCATAAACAAAGACTTAGTGTCACCGTCACTAATATACATTCTTACTTACCAGTCAGGGCTGATGAAGTTGGGAACACTTTTCCGGGAAACACTATCTAAAACTAAATTTCCTTTTGACCAACTTTGACTGAATTACCCCGAATTCTAAAATGGTAGAAATCGTCCTATGCGTCGTCTGCTAAAAGATTATAACGACTTTTGCTTCGACTCTTCGGGGTAAAATAGTGATGGCGTTTTCCTTTGGGCAGATTTTTTACTTCCGGAGGCGCTCGAGAAACCTTTGCGTATTCCAATGGTTTAAGCTCAGTAGTGATGAGACGCGGTGCATGCTCCATTGGTAAAATTAGCCTTGAACTCCCAGCGCCATGCCAGCACTACTGGGCTACGTTCAGTAACTGCTAGCGTACGCAGCGCTGCACGCATCGGAGACCGATTTTTTTACTGTACGGTTTTTCGCACTTCCGGTTTCTACGTCACGCTACGCATCGATGTGACACAGATTGCAGCGGCTGGAAGAGCAGGTTTTTTCGATGCGAATCGGATTTATGACGTCAATAATTGAAGTTCAACACGGCGAGAAATCCAGTCCAAAGCCACTAGCGAAACGATAACACATTTTTTACCTCTCCGTGTGACGTAGTCCAGGAGAGGTTCTGTAACGGCCGTGTCTGTGTGTCTGTCCGTTGTTACACCCACGTGACCGCGTTCGCAGTTTGCGAATCGGAGCAAACGTGTTCGCCATTTCCGAACTGCTTTCACAGTCACGGAAATGGCTCCTATACTTGAGTTCTCACACCACCATCTTCTGGTCTTTGTCCATCCCACACGGACACCAGTCTCTTCTTACTGGCTTCTAATCACCACCAGCTTCTGTTCTTTGTCAATCCCACATTGACACCAGTCTGCACTTGCACTGGCTTCTAACACCACCATCCACTAGTCTTCCGTCTATTCCACATAGACACCAATCTGTATCATTGGCTTCTACTCCATTATCATCGTTTGGTTTTAGGATATACGCGGCGATCAGTTAGGGTTACGAGAAACGTCTATCCTCCCTAAGGAGGGATCGCCACCAAAAGTTTTCGCAATTGCGCTTTTTCCTTACTATTATGATGGAAACGAATCGTATATATACCCCAAAATTTGAAGAAAGCGGGCAAGAGGGGTACCCTTCACTTTAAACGTCAATATTAGCAAAGTTTGAGATGATAATAGGTATAACATTATTTTAAACGATTTAACTATTATTAATGTTAATTATTGAAGATTAAAATAATTAAAAATAATTATATTTATTTAAATATTAAAGATAAACCTCTCGTGCAAAGAGAGAGATTATCATCGCCTCCTATATCTACCAAGGCCCGTGCATGCGATATATTTCCTTCATTGCCTCCTATATCTATCAAGGCCCGTGAATTTCGATATACTTTTCAAAACAACAACCAAAATGGGAAGCTCCTCTCAGAAACATAATCATTTCTTTTCACTGTATATGAAATGAAAATATGGATAATATTGCGCTCCTTCTTTAATGGTATGAATCCTTGCCTGTCTATTAATATTTTACGAAGGAGTAATACGTTTTTAGCGAAGTCTAGAGAGGATAAATATAAGCGAGATTGTTTCGGAAAAAAATACAGCTTCCACTAATGGGTTTATACTCCTTGTTAATGTTGTATAGAGTAATCATGATAAAAGCTTAAAAAATTACGAGAGGACAGACCTTTTTTATCCTCTTGTTTTATTCTTAATAAGAATATAAAACATATATTTTGTATCAAAAAATATTTTTGGTGCTAAGATTGCTTTAAAAAAATCTAAACGGTTAGGCATTGGTAAAAAAGACAAATGATATTTTTCAAATCAAATGAGATAACGCCCACCTAGTTGAAAATTGCCGTTTTTTATTCGCGGGAGCCATTCTTAATGAGAATTTCGATGCTAGTAGGTTGTCAATTAAACTACCGGTATATTATTATTGTTGGAAATTGGATATTAAGTCAAATTAAGTGGTTGTAAAGAGCCAGCAGGTTTTTGCCGCTTCTTTTTGTGAGTATTTGATTTTTGTATGTAAAATGGAGGAAGATAATGTTGAGAGTAAGGATGAAATGCGGAAGCGCAAAGCGCGGGAAAGGATGAGGGCAAAAAGGTCGACGTTTTCATTGGATACTTAAGTTTATATAATCTTCTCGACACGGAGAGGTAATATTTTGTTTTTCCCAACTTGTCTTTTATAGATCTTTTCAAATGAACTGGAATTAAGGTTATTTCCGATTTATCATCATTAGATAGTTCATTTAATAACAAAAATAACAGTTTTCTCCTCAATCCAAAATCTCTAGCAGACGCCATCATGGAAAGTATCATCAAACGCAACAGAGAGAGAAAAAAAAAACGTTCAGTGACGTCTGACGTCACTCTGACGTAGCGTTCGGGAAAAAACACATCGGTAGCGGTAACGGCTTTTTCCGATTTCCAGTTACTGAACGTAGCCCTAGCTTGCCAACACGGCAATAATAATTCGAAACATGGCGCTTGATTCCAACGCGCCTAACGTGGCGCTTACGTGGTCTCTCAGAAGCTCCATTATTAAAGATACGTAATAGAAGACTTGCCTGAAACGCAGACATCGCTAAGATTTTACCGAAACACCGCGCCCGCTGACAAATTGAAGCGATTTATAGTTCCTGACAACAGTGACGATTCAAGTTCTGAACAGTAAGAGGATGAAGAGTTAGAACGAGACGAGAACGGGAAACATTTAAAAGCAAAAACTAATGTAATACGAACAACCCTAAAGAACGATAAGACGAAGAACATTCCCACGATGAACGAATCCGAGTCACTTCCGCCAACTGAAGTAGAAGTGCGAACGAGTTTAACGAGGCCTAAAAGACAGGTGAAACGGCCAAGACACTTACAAGAATATTATTTGAATTTTTAATTGTAAAAAATACAGAAATGACGTTGCAAATCTTAATTTCTACATTACTATTGTGTACCAAACATATTTTTGAATTTAATTTAAGTAACAATTAATTAATAAGTTTCAAATAACCGGGAGGTTTATAGTAACGGATGGCCGAATATTAACGTTTTCATATACTTTTACCATATTTTATTTTCGTTATATTTTTTGAACGAGATTGTAACGCCCGGAAAAAAAGGAACGAAGGTAGAGGGCGAAACCGTTTTCAGAATAGGTACGAGGGGACCAATGAGATAGATAGAGTTCCAATTCAAATTGGCTTACCGCGATACACATTGTTTTTATCAAGCAAGTTTATCAAAACATGACAGCGCCACCTGTGAGCCTCTAGCGTAACTAATTACAACTTTTACTCGCTTATTTTCAATCAGAAACATCGTTATGATTTTTAATTCATCTATTTATTAGATTAAAAAGGACTAGAGTTTTTATTATTTAACTTGCTTATTTTATTTAACACGTTTAAAAAACTATTTTGACAGCAGACGGTAATAAAAAAGTTCTTCAAGTGATTAATAGGTGGCGCCACCCGTATTTGATAAGGATTCATGCTCCACAAAAAGTGTATCGCGAATCGTCAATCTCGAGATCCCACGTTGTGACTCTAGGTTTATATATATTCTATCTCACTGGAGGGGACTAGCCCCCCAAAAACCAGTTTTTCCGCTTTTGCATCCCCATCAAAGCACGCTGTCGGGATATTTCGCGCGTTCGCGTATCTGCTCTCGTAATGTACGGCCGTACGATACTTTTCTCATTCAATGTTAACACCTTATCAATAAATGGGGAATAAAATAAAATAGGGCAAAATTAATTTAAAATTTTTTCCGGGTCGGCTCGGATAGGGTTTAAAATCGGGCCGGATCGGGTCGGGTTCACTTTCTATTGGGCCGGGCCCGGGTCGGGTTTCTATTAACTTCAAAATAATAGGGCAGGGTCGGGTCGAGCAATTTAAAGTTGGAAGAAATACAACTCAAGTCTCACAAGTTTCGGGCGAGACAGTGGGAGGAGGAGGGCGCAACGCGCTAGTTGCTAAGCGCAATATACGAGAATACTCCGTTCCATAAAAGGGGTAGGAAAACAGTAACAATTGACAAAGACTAAGTATATTTTTCTTTAGTGGACAAGCAAGGTCTTACTATTTTGTGCGTTTTTTAAAAAATGTACAGCTTGGCAACCCTGTTATTGTACGGCGTTTCGGTTATCGGTTTCGCGGCTAGGGTCCGGCTACTTTTATGATTCTTTCTCTCGTCTCGGTTGATTCGGCAAGCTTCGTTTATTTCCGGCCCTGGTGAAAAGGCCTCGTATGCATAAATAGTTTGCAGCAAACCGCATTTAGTGGCCGCCCCAAAGCCGCAGATCACGTTTTGGAGCAGACGCCGCATTCACCACTACTTCCTTTTTCCCACGTGACCTAAGCTCTCCGGACTCAATTTGGCCATGGAAGAAAGTATGGAAGGCCGACTCAGCCCTTTTTTTGAAAGGTGACCGGTAGCCCTGCATACTACAGCGCCCCTAGCTGTCATACTGAAAACAAACATGGCGGCGTCCTTATTTAATGTATTTTCTTTTGGTGAAAAGGTTGTGTTTATTAACGGGATGGCGGGGAATTTGAAATTTTAAAAATTCCGCCTTTTTTGACAGCCTGGAAACTGTCGCTTTCAGTATGGCGGACAGAGGGCAAACCCGTCGCTATTTTTAAACCACCTTTCACAGCTCAAAGGGGAGTCGGCCTTCCATACTTTCTTCCATGATTTGGCTATACGGGATTTACGAGAGGTATTTCTGTGGGCGCTGCCATAACCTGTCGGCGGCCTTTAGTTAGTGGCTGACATTCCCTGTCGTCGAACGCGCTCCGTAGCCTTGGCAGAACAATTCTCCGAAAAGGGGGCGGTAACCTCGTAAGTCCCGTATAGCTCCAGCGCGTCACATCCGCCGGACGGTGTCGCACATATTTGGTGGCCGCCTTTTTGGCCAAATTGGCTATCCATAATACGTAGTATCAGAAGGGGATAATAGAAGAAGGATGACACTCTGTATCCTCCCTATGCTTTAGTAATGTAACGTCATTCTTCCCAGGCTCCCCCTTTTAGTTTGTTTTCCCGCTTATCAAACTACAAATGGCCATCGCACCGTAAGGTGAATTCAATAGTTTGCCACTAAATCCCCAGCAATCATCCCACAAACCTCGTCTGGACGTGGGACAAAATGCACAAGCGCGTCTTGCCAAATATTTAAGCGCTAATAGAGTAATGATGAGGGAACTATTTATCGCGTATGTGATTCGGTTTAGTAGCCTTGCTCTAAATGTTCCGATGTTGGGAAGAGTGGCGTTACACTCACCCAGCTTTGTGGTACACTTCTCTCGAAGAGAAGTATTATATACTTCTGGTAGTATTTATATAAATCCATAATTAAATATACCTTATCAATTACAAATGACTCACTCTAATCAAAAATAATCGAAATCAAAATACAGGTTTTAACGGGGAAAAATCATGAAAACGGTCAATATCCTTCAAATTATGCACATAGATTCTAATTGAACTCCTCTTTCGAACGATCCCGATCACCTTAATTGCAACTAAGGCATACCAATTGAATTTAACTGACCCCCCTCCGATTTAATTTTTAAACTGGTCAACGCAATTTTTAAACTGGTCATTTGCCCTGTACCACCGCCTTATTTCCCACGCTCCCGTTCGCCCTATTCGAACTGGGGGGAGACGGTGGGACGGCATAAACCTTAGGTGCCGCCTGGAAATAGTAACAATGGGATCGTAGTACGTGACACCCTCCCAAGTTTTACCGCTGTTCTGGTAGCCATATTAGGTGGTCTCAGCTTCATTCCTGCCTTAATCTTTGTGAAATCGTGAAATCACGCAATCTTTGGCAAAATCGCGAAATCTTTCTCGTAATCATCGGCAAAATCACGAAATCTTTCTCGTAATCATTGGCAAAATCACGAAATCTTTCTCGTAATCATTGGCAAAATCACGAAATCTTTCTCGTAATCATTGGCAAAATCACGAAATCTTTCTCGTAATCATTGGCAAAATCACGAAATCTCGTACGTTTTTGGGAATGTCGGACCCTGGGATGGGGCGCTCCACTTCTAAGACTTCTGAGAAATGCTCTTTGCTTAATAACCTACTTTTTTGGCTTCTCTTAGGGCGTTGTATTTCTAGATATCTAGTGATATGTCTAACACAAGACTTCTCACGGCGCTGTTTCTAGATATCTTTTTGATATTTCTAATACCAGAAGTGAGATGAGACTAGAAGTGAAGGGTTCTAGTATTGGTAATAGATCCTGGCATTAGTGAACAAATTTGAGGATTTTACGCCGCTTCAATCGCGCCAACGCTAGAGAGAAAAAAATTGGTAGAGTTCCAAAAATATTTCCTACCCCCTTCCCCTCAACCTAAAGCGGCGAAACACGGACGCGGGTGCTTGAATCTAGTTCGGCGGTGTACATCCGCGAGCGTCTCACGTTTTGGAGGGGAAAATTCTGAAACCGCCACTAGAGGGCCAACCGTTGGTGTGTTATCAAGAATATTCACTTTCGCCGAGTGAAGAATTTGGTTAGCTCAGTACTTCTAGTCTCATCTCACTTCTGCTAATACAAGGTCTCTTAAGGGGCTCTAATATATTCAAAAGGCTCCCGATGAGCCAAAAACATAATATTGAAGAAGTTTCAACATATATAGATCTTTCATTCTTAATACAAGCAAGGGTTATATGATTCATTTCAGCTCATATGAAAGAAATAGCGGAGTATGATGTTGCCCCATGAATTGACTATATTTTTCAGAATGTTCCAAGGTAAGGTAACTTACTTCAATTGAAATTACCTTCTGAAAATTGATTTAATATAAACACGATTAATGAATTTTAATATTAGTTAGAATGTTTAATTCTTGAAGAACATTTTCTTTCTACAAATGAGAAACTCAAACGATTAAAATTATCTTACAATGTAAGTAAAATATTTACATTATTTCAAAAAGCAGTATTAACGTATAATGAATAATGGACATTTCACTATTACTACTTGATAAGTTTCATTTTCAATTATTTTGAATATTTACAACGATCACATTTGAAGGGTTTTCCTCCACCGTGCAATCAAATTTCAATGGTATTTCACCGCTGTGAATGCGGACATGTCCGATAAAAAACTCTTATATTTACTAACAAATTCACAACAGTCACGTACGTCTGAAGGGTTTTTCTCTATTATGAAGGGTATTATGTGTGATCAAAACGAACTTTCATGCGCTAGTAAAGTCACAATGAGCACATTTAAAGGGCTTTCCCCCACTTTGAACGCGTTGATGCCTGATGAAAGTACTCTTGCCAGTGCACCTAAAGTCTTATTGATGGCATTTGAAGGGTTTTCCACCATTGTGTATGCGTTGATGTTTGGTCAAATTAGGCTTCTGTACGCTGGAATAGTCACACTTATCACATTTGAAGGGTTTTTCACCATTGTGAATGCGTTGATGTATGATTAAACTATTCTTGTGAGTGCTGGAATATTCACACTGGCTACATTTGAAGCGTTTTTCGTCACTGTGAACGCGTTGATGTCTGATAAAACTACTCTTGACAGCGCAACCAAAATCACACTGGTCACATTGGAAAGGTTTTTCTACACTGTGAACACGTTGATGTGTGATCAATCCGGACTTCCGCGCGCTAGCGTAGTCACACTGATCACATTGGAAAGGTTTTTCTCCACTGTGAACGCGTTGATGTGAGATCAATACAGACTTCCATGCGCTAGCGTAGTCACACTGATCACATTGAAAAGGTTTTTCAGCACTGTGAACGCGTTGATGTCTGATAAAATTACCCTTGACAGCGCATCTAAAATCACACTGTTCACAATGGAAAGGTTTTTCTCTACTGTGAACGCTTTGATGTGTGATCAATATAGACTTCCACGCACATGCGTAGTCACACTGATCACAATGGAAAGGTTTTTCTCCACTGTGAAGTTGTTGATGTGTGATCAATACGGACTTCCACTTGGTAGCGAAGTCACACTGATCACATTGGAAAGGTTTTTCTCCACTGTGAACGCGTTGATGTCTGATAAAACTACTCTTGTCAGCGCACATAAAATCACACTGATCACATTGGAAAGGTTTTTCACCACTGTGAATGCGTTCATGTCTGGTCAAATTACATTTCTGTGTGCTCAAAAATTCACACTGATCACATTTGAAGATTTTCCCTCTAGTAAGAATTTTTTTGTTATGGTCTAGACCTCTTTTTTGTTCAGTATTATGTTCTTCCGTGGATTTATCTACAAAAAGCAAAAACTATATTTCATTAAGGAAATAATCACGTAACATCCGGAAAATAGAGATACGACACGAGGAAATCGCGATGATACTATGGGATGTGGTCTTAACTTGTATCATAAACTTTATTGATGCATCCGCCCAAGTACACTGTTAAAAATAAAGGTATTTTGAAGGTACTATAAAATACCTCCGCGACCTTTTTAGTACCCATGAACGTATTTTATTAGTTGTCTCACAGTGCGGGTATTAAATGATTTCGAAAAAGGTATTTTGGAAATATAAGGTATATAATGAAACCTTTTAGAGTTTCTGCGCTTCTGCTGGTATGTTATCGTACCCTGGAAGTAGAAAAGGACTTAACAGACTCCTTTAGAGGGAGTTTTTAGTTCCGGCGTGCTGATTATAATTAACACTACGAAAGTAAAATACATGATATAATACTTCAAGCCCAAATTCTCTAACACTAACTGTTTACTTCACCAGTAGCACTAGTAATGACAGCGTAGAAGAAATCTCTGTTGGAATATGATTAATAACCATAAAGAATAGGTTCGGTAGGGTAGAATAGGGTAGTGGTTTTCTACCCGAGATTTCAATTTCAATCTCAAGTTTCCTAGCTAGTGGTTTTTCTTAAATATATAATTACATACAATTAACATTAATTATTTTCTTTGACAGCTATGTACACTAGCATACGTTACATCATTTAAAGGCAATACAATTATGATATAAGGCTTACATAGTTAATATAAAGGTTTGAATCCGAGCTTACGCCTTCAGTCGCCATTCAGAAAATATCCATGTATATGTGACCCTGAATTACCTTTACACTATAACAGTATCACACCTTCCTTAACAAGGGGAAGCTAAATATAGTATCGGGAAATGTAGAGTGGTTAATCCCTTGCTTACTATGCGAACTCTCACGACCCCGCAAGCCTATGGCGCAGACACTTAAAGGCGAGATGGGAGGCAAAATTTTACCCTCATCCCGTAAGCCCACAACACAGACACTAAAAGTTGAGATGGAAGGAAAATATTACTCTCGTGTCTTTCAGTCTCATTTGCATCGAAGTGGTGTATTGCTTACCATGTCTGAAAATGATTCAAGCCCGCGGTAATAAAGGAAAGTTTACCAGTTTCAAATGTGGCGCAAATATTTTTGATGGCGCGAAAGTATAATTTAGACCTGTTTGTGGGTTTTATTTGACACCTAATTCGGTAGCACAAAATACCTTTAGAAGTATATTATCGAACTTTTTTGAGTGTTAACAGGTACCCTTTTCGGTAATAAGGAGTACCTTTCACAATTTGAAAGTTTTATTCCGACCTTTGTTGAGGTTTAAATGATACCCATTACGGGATCACAAAATACCTTGTAGTCCTCAAAAGTACCTTCTTCAAGAGGTATTTCATAGTACCCTTACACAACGGTATTTTGTAGTACCTATATAGGTACGTCTGGGGATGCATTGAAAAATACCTTTAAAGGTACTAGACAGTACGGTTATTTTTTACAGTGTATTATCGTTACACAGTGGGGACGGGGAGCGCGCGAAAGATTCCCAGAGTCGCGTCTACTTTTTCCTAGTTATATTCAATCGTGGTTTACAAATTAACATTAAATATATTGTATATAGAATTCTGTAAGCGCGCTTGATAAAATAAGTTATGTGAAGACACAACATTAAAGAAAAGTAGTAGTTTCTTCTCTCTAAACCAATGCGAGGCTTGTTGTAGGTAACTAGGCTTAAACTATTTCTCCTTAGCACGGATGGAAAATGTCTTGATGTGATTTATTATTGTCCCTTAAAACTGACAAAGGTTTAAGAGAACCAAATTTTTTGACCTAGGGGTGAATTTTTGTGCTAAACCTTACCGAAAATAGAAGGTTCAATGTAAGTTAATGCGTGGTTCAAATGACGATATACGTGTGTAACAACAGGAGAGAATAGTAAGCCTCGATAACCGCGGGCAGCGCAGGGGGGGATGAATTTTTTTCCCCCATGGTTTATACCCGCGAAGGGGGGACGAATTTTTGCCCCCATGCCTCCATCCCCGGAGGGGGGTTGGTGTGTCTCCCCCTCACCTCCTCCACCTGAAGGGTGGAGGTTGTTCTTGAGTGTATGCTCTCTCTTTGCGCTAAGTCCCCTTTTTTTTTATTCTGACTTTCACTTTCTCTTTACCCAGCCCGATACCCGCAAGAACGCTGTGAAGGCTGGAGAGTTTTTTTTTCTCTCTCTCTCTCTTGGTTCCCTGACTTTCACCGTCTCTTTCCCTTTGACCGTCTCTTTATTTTTACGCTTGCGAATGTACTAGCCTAGCGGCGCGAGAGCGCTGTGAAGGAGAGTTTTTTTTTTCCTCTCTCGTCGTTTCCTCTTCTCCTTTACATGTGCAAAGCGGGGGAATGCGTGTACAACCATAGCGGCTCGCGTTTTCTCTCCGAATAGCACTGAAATGTTATAGGAATATATCTCTCGGGTTCCTCTTCTCCGTTACGCGTGCAAAGCGGGGGAATGCCTGTACAAGCCTAGGAATTTCTATCCCAACGTTTTTTTAATTTTACACGGAATTTTAATTCCGGTAATATTTTTTTTTTTTACTTTTGCAATATGTATAAATCAAGAGGCGTTAAATATTTTATCCATGTTTTATTTTTTTTACATAAAGTATTTTTTCTAGTAAAGTATTAATATTACGGATGCGTTCATTAAAATGCAATTTATCGATATAATAATAGTTAAAACGATCCTCGTAAGGTATTTTATATATTACGGTAAAAGGGCAAAAAGTAACCTTTTTTTTCACCATTGTAAGAGTCTTTTAAATTCGTCTTTTCTTGATAAGACAGATATAGTCATCTTTTTCCGAAGTAACGTCTACTTCGATAGGCACATTGAGCGTCCGTTTTCCAAGAATGAAGGGGCAGTCAGGGTACAATTGTCTATGTTTATCGCGTACCGATTCCGAGGTTGTCCATACTTGAAGAGTCCCGTGGCAAAAGAAACATCTGAAGGTATGGTCCGTGTGGACTAGCGTTTGTTGCCCGAAAATGTATGGACAGTCTGGGTACAATTGTCTATGTTTATCGTTTACCGATTCCGAGTTTGTCCATACTTGAAGAGTACCATGGCAAAAGAAACATCTGAAGGTATCTCTACGGCCTAAATAAAACCCGTCTCGCGCTAGTTCGGCTGCATCAACGTAAAGCGACGGCCACGATTGGAAAGTTTTTAAACGGGCTTCTTCCGAATTCATGTCGTGTTCAACATCTCGCGGTTCTTGGGGTCGCTGAAAATTTCTTGGACGTAGGTATCCAAAATTGCCTTTTGAATGACAGACTTTGGAATGCGAAACTCCATATAATCAGAGCGGGCGGTGGGTGGTACGTCGTGACCCTTGTCGTCTTCGATCGGTACGTTGTTTGTTGGAAGTCCGCGGATGAAGGGACAACTAGGAAAATGACGTTTGTGTTCTTCGTGCACAGAATCCCGAATTTTCCAATCGTTTAATATACCGTGACAAAAATAACACTCTACGGTATCGTGACCATACGTATATAAATAAAAAAATCCGTCTCTAGCTAGATCTCGGGGGTTTGTATACGGACCCTTCCAGCGATGGAAACTTTCACGTCTTTTCGCCTCGGTGTTCATACTAGTTATGAAACCCAACGTTCTTTTCCGTTTGCTTATATAATTCAACATGTACAACACCCCCCTAGCGGCTAAAATAATAATTCATGCCCAGACCCGTTCGCCTTCCCCCCACACCCCTAAACTTTAGCTAGAACCAAACTCAAAATATATCAAGAGCCGACCCCCATGCCACCAAACTAAACCTATAACTAGAACTGCCACCCCCTCTCTCCCCAAAACTAAACTCTAACTAGAACTCCCCCTCTCTCTCTACCCCCAGGCTAAACTCTAACTACCAAACTAAACCTATAACTAGAACTGCCACCCCCCCTCTCTCTCCCCAAAACTAAACTCTAACTAGAACTCCCCCTCTCTCTCTACCCCCAAGCTAAACTCTAACTAGAACAAATCTTTGCCCAGACTTGTCAGCCAGCCCCGCAGACGTTCTTTGTATACAAAGTTGTTTACGACATTCGAACCAAATGGATCCCCCCAAGATTAAAGATAATTCGTGCCCAGACCCGTTCGCCATCCCTGCTATGAACCTCTCACCCCCCCCCTTTACAAATGTTGTTTACGTCACTCGTCTGCAAATAACACGACCAGACATGTTCTCCCCCCTTCAGAGAATCTGTTTTCAAGCTGTAATATGTGTATGTTGAAAAAATAAAATCATTTTTAAAGGAAAAAATACATTTATTCATTTTTTTTACATGTAAATATCATTAAGGATATCTAGATTGCACGAAATATTAATTTCGGCTTTGTTAGAGTGCGCCCATAAGGCGTAAATTAAAGCCTTGTCAAAGGCGCAAGCCGTTCGGTGCTCACCGACGGGGTGAGGGTACAAGCACCGTACGGGAAGAGAAATGATGTCCGCGGTCGTGGCTTTCGGACACTTGAAGTCGTTCAAGTCGTGAACCGTTCTGTTGAGACGGTCAGAGAGAAAGGTGACTTTTTCGTCACCCTTTGAAAAGATTAGGTCGACCCCCTGTAGACCGGCGGCGAGGCAATCGTCGAGTTTGGCGTATGAGGTTAAGCCGGCATTCCAGTCCAATCGGTGCAGATTACGCGAAACCCACTGGTTTTGCCGTTGTTTTGAAATCGAGACGTGTGATTTATTGTACGGCGGCGCGAATGTCCAGGAAACGGTAGCCGGCTTGGCCTCGATGGTTGTTATGGCCAATTCTTTCACGATAATGTCCGTGCTGCCATCACTACGAGTGCGTCCGTTCAGGTATTCTAATTCAATAACGGCGGACTTCATAATAATAACTAGCAGCGAGTCTGTGGGTGACTGTTTAGAACCGAGCCGGGAGTAGATATGAATCCTCTAACGACCGTAGGGCTTCTTTTATAGAGATTGGTTGACGTCATAACACCAACCGAGTCGGGATTGGATACGAGAATTCACGGGGTGTGTGTTTCTCTTATAGAGGCTGGAACGGCTGACGTCATAACACGGTCTAATACCGAGTCGGGATTGGGTAAGAGAATTCAGTGGGAGGGCGTGGTTCTCTTATAGAGGTTGGAAATGATGACGTCATTCATCCACGGATCCCTCTTAAATTTCTTGAAAAACATGTTTGTGCTTCTTCTCCTCGTTCTGTGCATAATGTATACAACGCAGTATATACCACAAGCGGAACTGTCTGGGGGCTGCAAAGCCCTCCTATTATAGTTTATTTTCGTAGAATTTTCTCTCATAAATGTTTTAATATCTTCTGTCAAGGGACCCAAACCCAAAGAATCAAAATAATAACATTGTTTATTCCCATCGATATAGAGACAAATCCAATGACTACCGTTTCCTTTGTGATTATCTAGATTTATAACAATGGAAGCCGGGTATCGAAGGATATATTTGGGTAGAACATCGCGCGGGTATACGCCCATGAAACCGCGGGTGTATCTCAAAACCCTTCTTATGGTTGAAGCGTTCATGGCGAATCTACAACGACTGTTCTATTATGATCTATGTGCATTAAACTTTGAAATTCTGAATAAACGATCAAACTCAGCGTTTCGGGTACTGGTTCTTCGAACCCGAGTTCAAGTCGCAATTGTCCTTGTCGTATAGGGTTGTAATGATTTATATCTGACGCGGTACCATCTTGAGTCAAATCAAAACAGTAAAGCGTATAACCTTTGGGATACTCCTTCATAGATATTTCGTTACCATCGTCTTTGTAATGAGTACCAGATCCGGTAAACAGAGAATAATATGATCTAGTGTAAAGACCCTTTTTGAAATTTGGTCGCAAAGGCTTAGCTAGTACTTGTTCCGAGCCGATAATCGGATTAATATAATTCACGTTAAAGTTTTGGAAGTCGAAAGGGTTCCAACTCAATTTGCCGTTATACGAGTTATGAGTTACTAAACCCGCTGTTAATCTGTTTGGTAAAACCCCTAAATATACGTTATCTATAGTAGTTTTTTGAATATTTGCCGAAATGGTAAAAACTTTCACTTCTGTCCTAGTGAATGGATATTTTGCCGTGGCTTTAGTCCAAGCCGATTCCAAAGCTAGCATTACTCGAGGGGCTACTCGCACTTTACGAATATATAAACCTGCTTCGAGTATTTCGTGTTTGTACCATACGCCACCGGGGGGAGGAGCTCCGAGCAAAACAAAGCCTGGTTTATTTCGGGTCATCCTGACTCTAAGACTAACGCCATTGGGTATGAATTTTGAAACGTTAAACATATCAGCGTGTAGGGCTCCGTACATTTCAATCTGTTTCGAACCCTTTGCTAGCTCTTTCCTAACAAGATGCCCCTGGTTTTCAGTTGCAGAAGCCATTTTCCCAGCCGTGTCTTTATGCCATAAAGAAGAAGTTAAATGAGATTTTTTCGCGTCTCCTCCATAGTTTAGCAATGTTTCTAGATAGGCTTTGAAGGCGTAGTTTCCGGTTGAAGATGAAATAGGCGTATCATTGGCGGTTACTTCTACCGTATCCCAGAGCGAATGTAAAAAATTGTTGACGGGCGCTACGTTATCTGTGTCATCGATATCGGTACCGTCCGTATGTACTATTTTAGCTCGAACATAAAGCATAGTTAGAGAGGCGTCAATATATTCTTCACCATTTCCAGGAACGTAAAATTCAATCTGAGAGTCTCCATCCAAAACCGAAATAGGTCGATAGCAAACATATTTGGCCGATTCTACCGATGTTTGAATCGGGACAGATTCGAAAAAGTCCAGCTCAGATATTGTCGCTTGAAACATGTTTAGGAGAATATATCGTGTCGTCTTGACCTGTAGGGTATACGGCGGCGAACTGGCTTTATTTTCCTGGTAGCTGCTCGTTTTATACCTTTTTTACTTTGAGCCCGTTTTCGTTTCAAGGGTTTTTTACGTCTGCGACCTTTCCCCCCTCCCCCATGCTGTGTTCTAATATCATCTAAAGTTTCCGTTACTCTTTTCTTAGCGGCCTCTTTAATATCCTTGCCCGATACTACGTCACTGAAAATTTTGGTCCCTGTACTAACGGCTTTTCTGCCGAGAAATTTGGCACCGCTTGTAAGCAAAGGCCTAACAAACCTTGCTAAGCCTTGGAAGAACGATCCTATCCCATGTCCTTTCAAATTAGGGTTAGTCCCTATATAATAACTTCCGGTTCCGGTTCCGGTTCCCGCTTGATTATTGTAATATTGCTTGTAGCAACATTGTCTCCGTTCTAAGACGTCTGGCTTAGGCATCGCAAGTGTAGTTTAACCGTTAAGCTCCCGTATTCAAATGGCGCCGGTTCCCCTAAACTATTCCTTATATTAACTTCGATGATATCAAAGTAATTTTTACCAACGGGTACGTAATGAGGATTGGTAAAGGTTTGAAATATTTGAGACCCGTATGGTTTCTTGGCATCAACCGAAACGATCCGTAGTAAAGGAACCGAGTGGTCGCCTACAATCTGATCGCTAGCGATATTTAAATAGATAAATAACTGGTCCGGAACGTGGTAATTCAAATTAGAGGGTCTTTCGCTACGACCGATACATTCGCTAGCTTCATCGTATCCGAGAATTTCGGCAATGGGTTTTTCGAATTTTAAATAAGGTTTCAATAATCTTTCAGGTTGGTTTATAGTAATGTGCCCGGTTACGTTATCGTAAATCAGCCGCGGTGATGGGCCATTTTTGTCAAACGAATTATTTATGACGTTTATTAAATGTTCTATAGACTTGTAAAACCCCGGGGGAACGTCGGGCGCAACTATGGTCTCCCGCCTAGCGTCTTTACTTTTTCTCTCTCTTTTCTTTCCATCGACTACCTCCCCTACTGTATATTTGCTCCCGTATCTGGAAACGTTATGAAAACTAACATCACGTTCTTCCTTAGGCCTTGGCACGTTGTAAAAAGTAGACGTATACATTATATCTACTAGAGACACTTCCCATTTTCCATTTAAATGAATAGGGTTAGGTAGCTTGGTACAGTAATGCGCCCTGGTATTATCGGGAAATAACGAGCCGTTGACGTTACTTGGTAGGGTTAGGTAAAACGATTGATTCGACATCTTCTCCACGAACCCAAGAGGTTTGGGTTTTCGGGTAACCTTCCCAAGATACTAATAACTCCAATTTTCCGCGCCTTTTTCGCCGCTTTATAATTTTTTCAATGTTGAACCTTTCAGGTTTAACCGTTTTCTGAACCTCTTCGCGATAGAACACGCCACTTATAGGGTTTCCTTCCAGATCCTTTAACTTGTAAATCACTGGATCACGGGCAGTTCCGATAAAATCAACTTGGAAAACTTCGGTGGAGTAATTGGCTTCGTAACCCTTTTCAAAAACCATTTTTACTTTGCTAACCCTAACGTAATCACCCACTTTTATTCGGGGAGGAGGGCGTTTTTTCTGTCCTTTGTTTTCAGTCCCGTAAATATTTCTATACACTTCTAATATATTGGTTGGCTTAACGTTATTCGGCGTCATCTTAATAGTACTATGCCAAGCGCCGTTATACGCCGACACTATATCTCGTAGGTGGTCGATATACCTTCTAGTATGGAGATGGGTAAACAGTTTAAACATACGAGACTTTAGCGTTCTATTCACTCTTTCTACAATGGGGGCGTGGTGGACGTCATTCTCGGTTGTAAAGAATTTAACCCCCTTTTCTTTGAGAAATTTTCTGACCGAGGAATTCAAAAATTCCTTCCCTTTATCCGTTTCTATTCTAATCGGTATTTGGTCTTTGAATATAAGAGCTAAGGCTCTAACAACTTCTTTTCCCGTCTTACGTAGTAAAGGCACGACCCATAGTTTTCTACTAAAACAATCTATACACGTCAATAGAAACGTGTAGTTATCATTATCTTTGGCCAAGGATCGCATGTCAACCAAGTCTATTTGGTACAAATCACCGATATTGTGAACTATAATTTGTCGTCTCTTAAACTTTTTACGAGCCGTTTTATGCAAAGTATACGGGGTGGAACTTTCCAAAAACGAAATTACTTCCGCTTTCGATATACCATCATCTTTAACAGCTCGATGTAAAGCGTCTATTCCTGAAAACGAAGCGGGGTTAGAAGGATCATAGTATATGGTTTTTAATTTTTCGGTGTTGTTGGGTTGAAGCTCAGCCATTTTGGTATTATAGAAGAAGAAGATTTCCTTTTCGTAACGTAACGAGCCCCACTTGAATTTTCTTTATTGTAATTTCTTAGCCGTCTCTTTAAGGGCGTTCTTTTTGGCGGGGAAGTGAGATGAAGGAGAGGAGGAGGGGGAAGGATGGGGACTGGTTCGGGAGAGACGGCGTTTTTTGGTCCTTCAATTTCTTTTACAATGCTATGAAAATCGCTCCAGCCTTCGGGTATTTCTTTAAGGGGGGTAATGTAATGGTATACTAACTGCGCTATATCAGAATTTTTGATCTCTCGTCCGTTTACAAAGACTCTTCCTTCTTTCGACCACCTTAAGGTCTCGCCAAGCGATTGCAACTGAGTAAAAACCTTCTTTGCTCTCCCCTTATATTTGAGGGGGAACATGTCAATCCATTTTTCGGTCGGATCCGGCACGATTTCTCGAGAAACGTTATTGTACCTTTGGACTAGCTGCTGGTACATAATCCATTTGGAGCGATCGTCTAACGATTTGTTGTTTAAAACCGTTTGCATCTCCCTATTCAATTCTTGCATAACATCTGTCTTTAGAGTATGAGCGGGTTGAATAGCGGGTTGAGACGGTATTTGCCGTTCATTCAAGGGTACCAAGGTCATTTTATGGTACATTACGAACTAAAAGCTCCGATAACCGAGGAAAGAAGCGGTACGAGTAAAGAAAAAAGACCTTCTCCCTTTTGGTTCGATAAAATAGCCCTTTTCTTTTTCCAAGCTATTCTTTTACTAGCTATTTTGCGTAGGTTATTCTTATACCTGTATAGCCTACTTCTTTGACCCAAATTCAATTTCACGTTTCCGTGTAGCGTATTTAAAACTAATTCTGATATAGCGTCTATTAAACCTTTATCCGCGGATCTTATAAAGGCGTGTCTAGGTCCTTTTTTAAGTTTACTCAAGAGGGCGAGAACGTCTCGCTGTGATGTAATCGCGCGGCGTTTCATAATTCAAATGAATGCTCGTGTATGATACGAGTCTTATTTATCTCTTTTTGGGCACGTACACTACCATGATCTCATCGGGAAATATGTTTGTTCTAACCCTATAATCTTCGGGACAGTTTTGCTTAAAATCTAATAGCAAATACGAATGAGGTTGTTCAGTAGCGTCCATGTAACTCTCCATTAAAAATTTCGGGTTACGCGGGTACATTTGTCTAGCTAGATAATTTATTTGCAATTTATCTCTAACCTGCTTGAACAGTATCAAATAATTTGTGTTTAAACTTATGTCCCTAGCATCGCTGGATTTATGATAAAGATTTTGAGTTAAATATAGCACGCTTAAATTACGATGATGACTAAACTTGGTAAAAATTGAACCGATCAAACCTGATTTGTTCTGATCCATTAAATCGTCTATTACTAGAAGACAATTTCGAGAGCCGTCGTACTCGTTCATATCCGGCAAACCTTCCTTAAAGACAACCAAACCTTTCAACCTGTCGTAAAATGGTTGATATTCTGAATAATAGAAAATAATTTCAGCGATATTGGGTTCAAACATTTCCCGATGATTTTTAATGATTCTTTCGCAAAGAAACGTCTTTCCAGCCCCACTCGGTCCATTTACCGTTATGGTACACGGATGATAAAAGGGAATCATTGTTCTCCGAGCTCTCGAGCTTAAATAAATTAAACTTTAAGTGGCCAAACGTTAATATAGGGGTCGCGCGCGTCTTCTTCTTCTTCTTCTTCTAGCGTGTCGCGGAAATGATCGCGTCGTGCATAGCAAAGAAACGCGCCGCGTGTCGCGTATGACAGGGAAACGCGTATGACAGGAAGCGCGGGAAAAAAAGGAACAAAATCAGTTTAAAATTTTTTTTATTTTAAATATACAATATACACTTTTAAATAAATAAATTAATAAATTAGTCAATAAATTAATAAATTAGTTTTAAATTAGTTTTAAATTAATAAATTAGTTTTAAATTAATAAATTAATAAATTAGTTTTAAATTAATAAATAAATAAATCAATAAATTAGTTAATAAATTAAGTTGGGTTCTGGTAGCCATAGGGGACTGTTTTGAAATTGTCTAGTATACGGATTTTATCGACCGTGGCTCTATAAACTTTGTGAGTGTCTATAGAGACAAGCGTGTGATTGGGAAGCCTCGAAATGTGTCTCGGAATTGGAACAGTTATGGGCAAAAGGGGTTTGTCTAAATCAACGCCTAGTAATCCTTTTAAAGTTTCGTGATTGACTAGTTTCTCGTTAGAGACATTAAGACGAAACCCTTTGACTTTGGTTGTATTGAACCTTTTGCCAGAGTCTGGATCTGTTACCCAATAACTATAGTTTTTGCATCCTCCACTGACAAAGGTATCAATGTAGGCGTTTTTACCATAACCTTCCAATTCGTTGGTCATTTCACCCAGAAAGTTACCAGTTTCTATTAGCGGTATTCCCAGGGGGGACATGTACACAAGAGAATCTGTATCGTAGTAATAGCATTTATCCCCGACAATTTCCAGATATTCTAATAAACAAAGACGGGCCATGGCCGTTGTATAGCAGGCTATAGAGACGTTGGTATGCTTCAAAACAACGTCGGCCTCAGTCGTAGGAACCCATTTGACTAGCAGCGTTTCTTCATTTATGGTTAAAACGCTTTTTACTTCAACATCCGGGTTACTTAAGAGTTCGTAAAGTCTGCGGGGTTCTTTGATAATTTCCGTTTTGGTTGGTTTCACTCTTTCCCCGAATTTACCCCAAAGACTATTCAAGGCAAGTTTTGCTACGCTACGCAACCCTTCGTTTCTTTTAATCTTGACTGGGTCTAAAAGTACCCCCTCTCTAATTTTAAAATTTTTAATATAATTGTCACGTTCCTCGGGGGTAACGCAATTCGAGGGGTAACCACTAGCCGTCTGCTTATGAAGAAGGAACGAATCAACGTATTTTTGAAACAAGCCGGCCTCGCCAGTTTCAGGGTTATATTGTCGCACCTTGTATTTCCAGGCCTCTATCTTTTTTAGGATAACATAACCCCGATTTACAGCGGCACGAAGTTCATCAATCACCCAAGTGCCGATTAGTTTTCGCTCTTCGTCGGAATGGCGACAGTCTCCTTGGAAACGTTTCAAGGCACACTCCCGGCAAAGAGTGAAAACTAATTTATTGTTTAACCTTGTGGGCAAAACAGGGTGAAAGAGGCCAATTGGCGGCAAAACTTCGCATTTCAGAAATCCATCGAATGTGAAAATGTCGGGGATATTATCCAGTAAAATTTCTGGGTGCCCGACTGGCAGCTTCTTTCTCTTGTTGACGAAAGGATAGAGACTAGTTACATCAACGTAATGCATTTTCTCGCTGCCGGATACTTTATGGTATAGTTTAAGTACCGACGTTCTTCCACCAAAAAAGGCATCGCGAGGATTTAAAGGTTCGCGTACTTTTTCTTTAATGTTTTCTGCTTCCAGAAAAACACCAATAGCCGGATTATCGGTTTTATCTTTAGTCCAATCACATTCCCACTTCGTTATTACTTTAAAACCCGCTTTCTCGATTCGTTCCTTCTTTTTTAAAGTTCTGACGTACAAGGTGTTCAAGGTTTGACCAGGATCACCTTGCAAAGATTGGTTACGGTTGACTTTGTAGCATTTGGGGCAACCATGGAAATAACACCCGTTAAACTCTAGAACATCTTTATCACAAAGGCCGTCCACTTTCATTTTCAAAACTTTGGCTTCAGAGCCGTTAAACGCAGACTGTATATTTACGCCGTTTTCGTGAGCATACCAGGATAACCATTCTATAGCCACAAGTGACTGATTATCAATCATTCTATAGAGGTTATGAGGAATAATGCCTATAGAATCTTTATCCATAAAGTGTCTCCTGTATACCCAGCTACACAAACCGGCTATAGTACACGCGACCTGGAAAGGTTCCACCTGGGCAATGTCCAAGAAAATTTTTCTAAAAGCTAGACAACCTAACTTTAATATCACAACATCCTTGATGCAATAAAACTTTAATTCCTCCAGAAAATTAAAGCCTTTTTTCTCCTCAATTTGTTTATCGTACCACTCCATAAACTCTTTGAGATTTTTGGAGGTTAAATTTTCCGACCCGTAAGCTTCTGGAGGAGGCATTTGGTTTTCTAAGACACAATTTGTTGCTAATTGATTATTAAGGTCGAAGACGTGATCTTTAACCACGTTAAATAAAAAATGAGGGAAATAACCCTTTGCCGCATCTTCTAAGCCGAAAGTGGCGGCGAATTTAGAGAGTGGTACGGAGATAAAATTGAAAGAGTCAAGGAAATTTAAATTAAAGACAGTTAAATTTATAATTTTAGTGCCGTTAATTATGCAGTTAGGTTTAAATTCTTCGCCTAGAGCCATAATCTCTCGCAATAGAAACTGATTATCGTATCCGCTAGCATTATGAGCCAATAAAGTTACCTTCTTGACAGAGGCTAATGTTCTTAGAAAAGCTAAAAAATTTGAAACAGGGTTTGCCCCTTCAAAAACTCTCTGTCTCGGACCTAGTGACCCACATTTCCCGCAGACGAAACCAGCCTCGGGCACATCGATACAACTTTCGCATACCATCTCTGATACGCAAAGGAGAGGCTGGTGGACTAACGCCCCTTTTTTTTCCTCAGATTCTAATATCTGAATCGCTTCAAAATCATAAAAAATATAAAGCAAATCAGGGACAACTTTCTGTTTCTTAGCTTGGCGAACTTTAGGAGGTTCTTCTTTAATTACCTGAACGTAACAATAGTGTGGACTGGGAGTGTATCTACTGCACACAGAACAATAGGTCTCACAGCACGTATGGGGCTGATTTTTACGCTTAAATAAATTTATTTGCGTGAAACATTGTTTGCAATGAAATAGTTGCGCGCAAATACTCTTCCCGTCTACACCATCTTGTTTATGATAATTAAAACATTCATCTCCTTTGAAAACCTTGAGACATTTGTCACACGCTCGGTCAGCACCCGTACAAGTTTGATCTCGTAAACAATTGTAACAATAAAGATTGCAACTATGATCTCTCTTGTTTCTAAATCCTACCAGACAATTTTCACAGTAATGGTCCATCCCGAACAAAGGTCTTAAAGACGTGACGACGTTGTAATGTCTATTTTGATTAATTAATATCAAACGAGGCCTATTGTCGTCATTGTCGATTTCCCCCAAAATCAACTCGGGCAAATTATTTTTAAAAATATATATTAATATATTATATTGCGCTAATTCGGCTTTAAATTTTTGTATAGATTCTACTTTACCGCAGTCTTTCGGGTTAACTTTAGCTTTGCGGCAAAGCTCTATAGCGGCATCTCGTTGAGAGGCCGTATCGCCTCTATCCACTCGTGTGTACGAAATCGACTTAAATTTGTTTTTAAGCGCGATATTAGTCGGGTTTTTCTTATGTTCCGAATGCGCAATTGCCACGGAAATCGCTCTCGCTAGACACAGATTATCATTGTTCACTATCCTGATAATTCCTCGAGAGTCACGAGAAAAGATATCAAAGGACCGCACTCCTTTGGGAGCAGCACGGCCAAACCCTTCTACCGGGATTCTCACCACGTGAAATTTTAAGACGATGGGTCCCAAAAAGAATCTTTCAAACTCATCATCGTATAAAACTGACTCTATCTCATCTAAAACAGATTTAGAGTCCAATTGGTCAGCTCTACGAAATGAGAGTGATATCTCGCCCCTGTTTGGCAAGCTTAAACTTTCGGCCGTTATCTGAATCATATCAGATGGAGCTAACCTATTAAGAACGGCCTGGACAATATTGGCTAAGCCTTCAACCAAATTATTAGTTATTCTTACGGTGATTTCGAGACCCGTTAGGTTAAATCTAGGGTACATTTGCACTCTTTGATCCGTAATTTCACAGTGAGGTAGAGAATCTATTGGCGTCATAACTGCCCCCCTCGCTCCGCCTCCAGATTGGTCAGGGAAATTACTAAGACCCGAAAAATCTATAGAGGCGAAATCGTTTTGAGAGGCGAAACCCAGCTCTGGATTATTGTTTAAAAAGTCGCGAGCTATACGATCGTTCTGGGAAGATTCAAATTCCCGCACAATTGATTCTTCCTTTTCGAAAATGTTAAAAGCTTTAATCATGTTTTCATCTTGCTCATCAACGAGTAGATTTTCAGCTTGCATTTCGTCTATATCGCGTTGACCTATGTCAAACGCCCTTTTTTCGAAACGAGCCATATATTGCTCACTACACGTTAAAGGCAGATTATTAAAGAATGTTTCCAACTCTTTAATGTCGCGGCATTGTTCAGGCTCACGCGGTACGCTTAACATATATTTAAATATGTCTGTAAATGTTTCAAGAATAGCGTATCCTCTATTTGACAAAAATGGCGGTAATATTTCCCCGACTGTAGCTGGGTTAAGTTTGAGTACTGTACATAAATCAAAGAAAAAAGCGTAGATTTTCTCAATGGGCCAAGGTCGCGAAACAACCAACGACTCGATCTCTAATAAAATAGATTCTTGAGCGTCTATATCGCGTTGATTTATTTCTAACGCTCTTTGTTCGAAACGGGCCCTATATAGATCACGATACGCTAAAGGCACATTATTATAGAGTGTGTCCAACTCTTCCGCGTTGCGGCATTGTTCGGGTTCACGCGGTACGCTTAACATATATTTAAATATGTCTGTAAATGTTTCAAGAATAGCGTATCCTCTATTAGACAAACAAGGCGGTAAAATTTCCCCGACTGTAGCTGGGTTAAGTTTGAGAAATGTACATAAATTAAAGAAAAAAGCGTAAATTTTCTTAATTGGCCATGGTCGTAACGCGGCCAATTCCTCGATCTCGAATAAAATAGATTCTTGATCCATCTTTACGCGTTTTTATAGTAAAAAAAAACTTACGTTAAATGCTATCCCCATGAAAAACAAAAAAGAATATAAAAATACGTTACCTTTCAAATCAAGACGTGTCCGGGCAGGTTTTGTAAAACTTTTCTAAAAGCGAGACTATGCTATTCGTCTTTACTTTATAACTCTGAAGTAGAGAATGAGTTTTGCATACTCAACATATCGCCTTATATAGGTCATAACACTCAGCTTACCCCCCTCCTCCCCCCACATGTTGTACGTAACGGCTTTTTACGAAGCAAAAATGTAATCTTTTTTAGATACATCACCCCTCTCTCCCTCTAAAGAGCCCGTACTCTAACAAGAACCGACCAACACAGTTTCGTCCAGGCCTGTTTACCCTATATGAAAGAGGCCAACCTTAAACTAGAACTGCCACCCACCCTCTCTCCCCAAAACCAAACTCTAACTAGAACTGCCACCCCCCCTCTCTCCCCAAAACTAAACTCTAACTAGAACTCCCCCTCTCTCCCCAAAACCAAACTCTAACTAGAACTGCCACCCCCCTCTCTCCCCAAAACTAAACTCTAACTAGAACTCCCCCCCTCTCCCCAAAACTAAACTCTAACTAGAACTCCCCCTCTCTCTCTACCCCCAAGCTAAACTCTAACTAGAACAAATCTTTGCCCAGACATGTTTACCCTATATGAAAGAAGCCAACCTTAAACTAGAACTAAACCCCCTTCTCCCCTCTCTCCCCAAAACTAAACTCTAACAAGAACAAATCTTTGCCCAGACATGTTTACCCTATATGAAAGAAGACAACCTTAAACTAGAACTAACCCACTTTCTCCCCCCTCTAAAGAATGAAGACATAAGCCATGTTAGGGCTCACTTTGATTTTGACAGTCGAATAAGAAGGTCGCTTGAATTGTAAGTAGAATTTTTGCGTAACAGTTTTGGGCGCTCGCTTGGTATAATAGCAACGGTTGCTTTTTTTAAGATAAGAATGGAAGTTGATAATTTTCGTAAACGAAAACTCCCGGCCAAACCTCGTAAAATCAATTCGAGATTTCATTTGGGAGAAGTATTTCTATCTTTCGGATTCACGTCTGATCTCAATATAGAGATTAGAATATGCCAGAAAGAACCTGATTTGTCCACGTTTCGCTTTGATGTTGACACCTGGCAAGCTTTTGCATCCAAAATTGGTCCGCTTAGCGGATGGACAAGTTGCCAAGAACCCACATCATACGACGCTATTTTAGCCGATACTCCATTATCTTCGACATCAGCACACGCAACCTTTAACAATCTAAAGCTGGAAACGAATATCAGGGGTGGAGACAGTATCGACTTCACATTGAACGCTTCAGAAGCAAGCGAGTTAAATCGATTAATGCCATATATTAATGAACATGTGAAAAAGCTTGTATCAAACGAACAGGTGTATTTATTACTTGGGGATTTGATCTGCGCTGAACTTATTACCATATATAAAATATTACACATAGATTACGGTGAATTCTTTTCTTTCGAAGAAATTGAAGATCATATTAATTTTGACAGTGTACTATCATATTTTGGCTCGTACGTTTCACCGTATAAAATATTAATGGCTTTTGAAAGTAGATTAAAGGAACGCGGAATAAGTTTTGATTTTCAATCGTATAATATATTTAATATATTAATGTCTCAAACTTCTTATTTAAAGAAACGTATAAGCGTTGTCAATCTTTTTGGCCTGGTGTAAATTTGTATTGAAATAAATTTTTTAAAACGTAATTTTTGTAATTTGATCTGGATAGGCATATATATTTATAGGACCATAACAAGACGTTTCTAAAGCATTGTGGACAACATTAACTAGTCTACAAAGAAATCGGCTAGGATTGTGTTATTATCGTTAGAAATCATTTGAACTCGGGGTCAAATTCTGTTTTTTAGGAATGTGACCGCGTCTAGACTTGTTTTTATTAATGTATTGAAAGCTAGGGTACATGGAAATCGGCTAGGAATGTGTTATTATCGTTAGAAATCATTTGAAGTCTGGGTCAAATTCTTGTTTTTTAGGATTGTGAGAGGGTCTAGACTTTTATTATTTTGGGGTCTCGTTTGCTTCAATAACAACTTTTGAGTATTGGAAAGATCATAAGGTTTTTGTATTGGGGTATATAGAAAGAGCGTCGGAGACTAAAAGAACCCCCCCGGTTTCTCCATGGGTTCTATAAATACGGCAGTTTACCCAATACAAAAATCACTCTCAGCCTAAACACTGACGAACCACTACTACTAAGACTAAATCCTGCACCAAACTTTCAACATGTGAGTATAATGTTTTTTCTCCTGAAACCATAGAATAAGTTTTTTTGTTATTTAGGGCACCCAACCCTTTACCGTTTGGGAATGAGGTATTTGAATTCCTAAACCCACCTGTCCAAGATGAACCTTTGGAAGAAGAACCTTTTCCTCTAGCTGAACTAGAGGAAGTGGTGGTGGAAGGAGGGGAGGAGGGAGGGGAGGAGGAATGGGAGAATGAGGAATTGGATGAGGAATTGGATGAGGATGATGAAGATCCTACGCCATTGGATTGCAACATCCAACGGTAAACATTCCATGTTTTCTCCTATTTTTTAGTAGCTATATTTCCTCCATAAAATTTGATCAGGATCTTAGCCCAGATCCGTCAGGAGGCCGAGGAAGAAGAATGGCTTGCCAACAACGAAGTACGCCCGGCCATCGAACAAGTGTACTCGGTCGAGACAAATTATGTTATCGAAGCCCTGGGTCAAACCCTGTTGGGTTTCATGGTATTCCCTGTAGAACCCCTAGAGGGGGCACCCCTAGTCGAGGAACAGCCCTTAAACATAGCTAACTGTTATTCCGGCTTGTAAGTTATATAGTTTTTTTTCTTTTTTAAGACCATTTCTAATTTCTTTTTTCTTTACAGTCTCAATACGGCCATCTTAAAGTTTTTTAAAAGGAGAGCCCGAATATACAGGGAATCCGAAGGGGAGGTTGATGCTGACGGCGTGATTGACGCCGCAGACGTTCGGAGAGCAACCGAGCACGATATACGTCGGGCGAAACTGTTCCTCGACAAAGTCGCCTACGGGGTGCTCGCCCAACAGATGGTAGATCTAGGGCTTTTTCGATAACATAAATATCCGCGTCTCGGGGGGCTATTCAATTTCCCGCCCCTAGCCCCCAAAGGTAAGAAACCGTTTTTGTATATTATAGGGGGTGGGGTAAAGAGTGTCTGGGTTTCAACGGGCCCCCTCCATACTATATATACGGAGAGTTTCCCAATACTAAAATCATTCTCGGTTTAGCTTCGGCCAGAACATCATCCACCATTATCATGTGAGCATACTGTTTTTTTTTCTGAAATCGTGGAAAGACTAACTTTTGAACTTAATAGGGCGTACAGTCATATTGACGATGTTCTTTTATACACGGACGACGAGGAGGACCCGAGACAAAATTTTTACGAGTGGCAACAGCGTCAGCCACCCCCACATCAACAGCGTCAGCCACCCCCACATCAACCCCAGGAAAACCCGCCGAGAGTAAATGAACATCTGCCAAATGATTGCAGCCTCTTCAGGTAAAGTCTCTATATTTTTTAAAACTTTAATGGCTATATTCAAACATTTTTATAGGATCCTTGCTGATGTCCATAAGGACTTAGTGAGGATTCGCGCGGAGAATCTCGGACATGGTTTTGATCTCCGCGAGGACGACGTTGTCTTCCGGGAGTTGAGTTCTCGACTCATACCATTCGTTGACATAACACCCACTCCCGGAAACCCTATGCCGGTTTACGTTAACACGTCTCGCTCGGGCTCGTAAGTTAATTAGCATTATTTTTTTAAAGATGGATCCCTAATATCTTTTCTTTCTATTTTTAGTCTCAATGCCGCTATCACCGACTATTTCAAGGGGAGAGCGGGTACCCCCAATGAGGGAGTCCTAGACCGGTTTAGGCAAAAGCGTTTCCTCATAGCTGTAGCAAATGATGTTCATTTACAAACAGGCCTTTAATCTTTCAATTTTTTTCTATTTAAAATTATATATATATATACAAATAAAACATGGATAAAATATTTAAAATTATATATATATACAAATAAAACATGGATAAAATATTTAAAATTATATATAGACAAATAAAACATGGATAAAATATTTAACGCCTCTTGATTTATACATATTGCAAAAGTAAAAAAAAAAATATTACCGGAATTAAAATTCCGTGTAAAATTAAAAAAACGTTGGGATAGAAATTCCTAGGCTTGTACAGGCATTCCCCCGCTTTGCACGCGTAACGGAGAAGAGGAACCCGAGAGATATATTCCTATAACATTTCAGTGCTATTCGGAGAGAAAACGCGAGCCGCTATGGTTGTACACGCATTCCCCCGCTTTGCACATGTAAAGGAGAAGAGGAAACGACGAGAGAGGAAAAAAAAAACTCTCCTTCACAGCGCTCTCGCGCCGCTAGGCTAGTACATTCGCAAGCGTAAAAATAAAGAGACGGTCAAAGGGAAAGAGACGGTGAAAGTCAGGGAACCAAGAGAGAGAGAAAAAACTCTCCAGCCTTCACAGCGCTCTTGCGGGTATCGGGCTGGGTAAAGAGAAAGTGAAAGTCAGAATAAAAAAAAAAGGGGACTTAGCGCAAAGAGAGAGCATACACTCAAGAACAACCTCCACCCTTCAGGTGGAGGAGGTGAGGGGGAGACACACCAACCCCCCTCCGGGGATGGAGGCATGGGGGCAAAAATTCGTCCCCCCTTCGCGGGTATAAACCATGGGGGAAAAAAATTCATCCCCCCCTGCGCTGCCCGCGGGTATCGAGGCTTACTATTCTCTAACAGGTTGAAAGTCAACCAAATTGATCCACTAACAATTAGTCTGAAACAGGTTATAGTAGGGTCTAAAAGTACGTCAAGGTTGGAACATGGGTTATAACTCCGTTATGCGAATGTTAGTAATGAGATAATGACTCCGCTAAGGTTATAACTCGGTTATCCATACGTTAGTAATAATAATAATAATAATAATATTAATGTAAGCTTTGCCTATGAAGGGATTTCCACACTAAGTCTGTGGCTTCTTTACAGGTGGGTCCCTTTACAATGCATAGAGGGGTGCTGGCTAGCCCCTATGCCACAGCTAACAGACAGCGTCCTATACTAACTATTCCACCAGGCTTTAATCGGGTTGTGCTGGGGTGACTATTGAGTGGTGTGGGGGTTAGAATGTAGTTGTAAAAGTGTTATTATCGGTTCGGCGTGAGTTAATATCGAGTTAGGCGTAACAAACTAATCGATAACTATTACGTTTTCTAGAGGTTACTATCATGCTGTGTTTGGGACCGTCTTGGCTAATTATATGATTGTTACTCTATGGTGGTACAGGGATTATGTTAGCTAATAGGTCTAGTTGCGCGTGTGATTCGTCGTGGGTTATTGTGTGAAACACAGCTTTATCAAGTGGTTCAGGAAAGGTTTACTTATGAGCCATTCCAGTAAGGGAAACCTGAAAATGAGGCTGATCTTCCCAACGTTTAACTCAATAAACAATAAAGAAAATAAGCACAATTAAGAGCCATCTGGTGACAAATCGTTTGATTAGATATCTTAATAACCCCTAATCCTTTGTCAAAATGGAACAAACGTAGTTTCGCTGAAAGTAAATCATCTTACACTTGTTTAGCGCTGATTATATTAAAATTCTAATCTGATTATAAATAGTAACTGTAATAATTGAGGCGTTCACGCTTTATTGATTTTGCCATTTTAATATTTAAAGCCTTTCTCTGTGCCAGTTCAGCTCATTAACGAGCAAAGCAATCAGAGTTATATCCCAGCATGCTCTGTCGATCATGAAAAGACTGTTGGGAAATTCGAAATATTTTCTATTCTGGGCCGATGCCTTAATCTTTTCGATTGGCATCAGCAGTAGTTTCGAAATAAAATCAGATTCGCTACTTTCGCCAACATGGGTCGAGTAGAGTTCATTTTTGAATGTTAAGCCATAAAATTGTTCGAAGCAGTTCATTGCATCGCCTTATAATCTACATTCATTAAGGGTTCCAAAAACTAGCTTGCCCAACTTCATACCATCACCACTGACTAATAAGGCTTTTAAAATTTCGGGGCTTTGGTTCTAGCTCATCAGAATAATCAACATTCAAGGTAATGTTAATCCATCTATTAAATCATGTGACTTTGTATTTTCCACTTTTCTTTGTTCTTACCATAATTGTTGTTAAATCGTCAGTTTCATTAGAACTTAATGCGATGAAACTAATACTGAAGTTAAAAGGTCTGGTTTAATAATTACACAAAAACGAAGTTCATAAGGGTTGTGAATCACGAAAAAGGAGGATAAGAACAGTTGCATGAACATTTGTAGGAAGTCCCACCATGTGGAGGCTAGACAGTTCCTGCAATCTTACGTCTAACGATTATAATGGAGTTCAAGGCAATCATTTGAAGGATTTCTCTCTAAGTGGATTAGTCGGAGACCAGTTGATAATGAATAGCGCAATGCTTGAACATTTAGTACATGTCCCGCCATTTGGAGGCTATACGTTACTCGTTACATCTCGTACCTGTGTTGGCGGAGTAAGACGACAATGCGACAGATTCGGTTTATGTGGAATGGACGAGAGACTAGGCAGATGATGGAATAGTGGCCACTTTTACTGATTTGAACATTTTTGAAAACGTCCTTTGTTTTAGCGGGAATTTAATCAGTTCATTAAATAAATTGATTAATTATGGATAAGGACAACCTCTTTGATAAAAGCGAAGGCGAAAAGACAGAAGGGACTAGGGACAGGCCAGTGTTATTTAACATTTTCATATATTAACGCCCCAGGCGAATTTAACCCATTAAATAATTTTTGGCAATTGTTGAAATAACAATTTAGTGCTGGAACGTAAAATGTTTATCTCGTACCTAAGAAATTGTTTTGCATAATTGTTTCGAATAAGCTACAGCGAGGATGACAAAACAAGTTGGAAAAACCAAAATATTAACTCTCCGAGTCAAGAGGTCTACTACTACAAACTTATTTACCTAGATATGGAATTGTTTCTCTTTTTTTGAAGTAAAAATTTACGAATTATTGAAGCAGTATTCCAAGCATGGATGGTGGTGTTTAGAAGCTAGTAAGTCCTTGTGGGATGGACAAATGACCAGAGGATGATGGTGATAGACAGATACAATTTTCCAAATTTCCGGGAACTGTAAATGCGGTCCGGAAATTGAGAACACATTTGCTCCGATTTGCCAAAAGCGAACGCGGACCCCTGGGGTGTAACAACAAACAGACACACACACAGACACGTCGAAATTGGAACCTCTCCGTGACATACATCACTCGGAGAGGTAAAAAAACTCGGGTACATTTAAGGCCGTTGACAACCATATCTTCTATATCTATATAAATCAAAGTCCTGACTGACTGATAATCAACGCCCAGCCCAAACCGCTTGCCCTAGAAGGCTGAACATTTGCAGGAACTTTAATAAGTAGGCGCGTACTCAGAAATATTTTTCCAATCTGCCGCCAGCTTAATAAATGGCGCCCAGAAATATAAAAAATCTTCTCTATGCAACAAAGTCAGAGCGTTTCAACCGATTTCACAAATATTTTGTACACTGGTTTCCTTTAGGCTATAGACGGGCTGAATGGTCTTTTGGGCTCGATTTGTTGTCATCTCTATAAATGGCGGCCAGAAATTTTAAAACAATTCTTTATGGAATAATGTAAGCATGAAAAGTAATAAAAATGTCCCGACGAGCTGACGGGCAACGCCGAGTCCTTCGCTCTTAGGGTGCTTCAAAAAAGTTAGTCATCAGTAAAATCTAACCGTTCTTTATATCATTTTCATGCAAGTTCATATTACACGCGAGCGACGCCCCGGGTAAAAGCTAGTTCTGAATTAAAGTGGAGGAAAGATGGAAAGTAGAGCTCGTCGAACGATATTTTCGGATAAAAATCCAAGATGGAAACTTTTGACGACACACCTAAAATCCTCGAGATATTTCCCAATTTTTTTATACGGGTTCTGCACGAACCCTGGAATAGGGATCTGCCTG
Source organism: Phalangium opilio (assembly GCF_054372755.1). Lineage (NCBI taxonomy): Eukaryota > Metazoa > Arthropoda > Arachnida > Opiliones > Phalangiidae > Phalangium > Phalangium opilio. The sequence goes on from NW_028324165.1 coordinate 2,844,765, forward strand.
CTTTTACCAGGAGTATTAAATAGGTTTTTTCAGTTTTTGACCTAGATAGCAGCAACACCAATAGCGTATTCAACTTAGCGCTCAAGGGCGCTAGATCTGCTCGCGCTCGGATTTCCGTTTTCCATTTACCGAGCGCTGGGCCCAAGATCCCATCGGTGCTAATCTGTACAGAATAGATAGCTCGCTAAATTTGTATCGACGATTACGACGGAAAAAGACAATTGTTAACGCAGCTCAAGAAATGAAGCGCATTTCATGTCGTCTAGAGCAAATCAAGAGCGATCTCAGAGCAGTTATGTGGAAAACGCCATTAGACTATACATCGAGAAGGCGGAAATGATTGATAGGCATATTTCCCCCATTGGGGGTAGGGATGTGAAACCCCACCCTAGGCACTCAAATTATTAAAGTATAAAATGACTTACCAATTTCCGAACAAGGTGATTCGGAATTCCTTGGAGCGATTTCTTGAAATGTCTCCGAGTTGGACACCGAACTATTATTTCCGACTTCAATCGGAACTTCGGGTAAATTGATTTCCATAGAGACGGAGGTCAATTCTGATAGTTCATTTGGGCTACGTTCAGGTTTAGAAACACACACTGGCCCATTCAGTGGCCTTGGATCAACACGCTTCAGTTTTGGCAAACACAGTACCATACTTCGATTTTGTCTATCTGTTTTCTTCGCACCTGTCAAGGTTATTCTGGATTGGTTATCATCGAGATCGTTTTCTACGGCTAAATCTAGTGAACCACATTCGACATTTGCGCCAAGAGAAAGATCCAAGTGTTTTTCAACTTCAACATTCGATTCAGGAACACGAAATTCCTTTGATCGAGTTGTTCTTTCGTCAGTTTCTCCCTCTTTTGAAACAGTTTGTGATTTACGATAAGAATCGATAATTGTATTATTGTTCTCAAGAAGTGCTCGTGACGAATCACTTGCCATCGTTGTGTCGAGAGGCATTTTCAATTGGTTTTCGACCTCGAGCTTCGGCGAAGGGACACAAAGTGGCGAATTCTCACTGTATATCAATTTAGGGACACATGCGTTCGTAATTCGCGTTATAAACCCCACATTTTTAGACTTTTTTGGGATAATTTCAGTTTCGTTGTTTGTATTGCCAACCTCCGCAACATATTGAGGCTCAGAATCAGGCGATTCTTGACTAATATCTTCTCTACCCAGCATACCTTGGACATTGACAGCTTCGACACTGTGCATCACAATTGGAAGAGATAACTCCTGGCCATTAATCCCCGAATCATTTTCAACGGGTTCAGATTTCACTAATTCATCGTTAGCTAATTGATCCATTCCACTTTTCACCTATTTTTCAAACAATCAACTCTTAACCTTTGGAGTAACTCTTTCCTATCGACCATGAAAATGAAGAATGTTCCATACCATCAAATATTTGATTCTCTTTTCCAAGTCTTTAATGACCCTATTGAGCCTTTCAATTTCGTCTATTTGTTTATTTATCGTTAATGTTGTTTTCACTCTCTCTTTTCCCATGTTTGAAATTAAAACATTACGCTAAACAAAATAAGATTTCATTTTAACAGTAAATATTCTTTCATTGGCTGAGCGTATTTTAAAGGGGTAAGCAAGAAAGAACAAAGGTCCTAGCTGGGTTTCTTTGTTGCTAAAGAGGGATGTGTTACCAATCCCCTTAGATCAGAGCCAATCCTGATTGGTACTTTCACAAATAAACCTAATTATTCACCCACCCACAGAGTTTGGTTCCACTTTAAGGGACATAAGATTCGACAACTCATTCTGTACATTTAAAATGAGCTATGATACCAAAAGGGTCTCATATTTTTGTGCTTAATTTCACTCTAGTTAAAAATACCTCGGCTTCCAGTTCCCTGACTCGAACATCCCTGGCTTTAACTTCATTGATAAGATCATCTTTGCTCAAGTGATCATAATTACAATCTTCCTCAGTCTTCATTTCCTAAAAACAAAGTTTCCCTAATTTTATATTTGCCTTAAACAGTCAATATTGCAATAATTTCTCAAATACTTCTTTAATCGCCAACCTTTGAAGATTTACTAAACTCATTTCGGAATTTTGTGCAGAGAGTTTGTGAAGTTGTAAATCTTCCCTAAAATGAAATAATTTTTCAAACAGAAGAAAATGAACATATAACAAGAAAGGTTTCCCAATACATTGTAGCTTTCGCTATCAAAGCTTAGAAAAACATGCTTAGCTAGTTCAAAAGATTGTGACAATTGACACTGCAACTTTCTTCAAGATTAGGGAATTCCTCAAACCCATTTTTTGAATACAACCAGCTTCTTATAAATTTTTTATTCTGCTAGTATTTGCCTTATTTTTGAAATAGCAAGAAAGATCTTTTTCTTTTCAAGACATAATAGTTTCGATAGGTTTGGATCCGTAACATGCCTTATTGATATACAAGTTACAATTTATTCATGACTTACCAGCTTAAACGTTCGACCATAACACGACAATCCTTCACAAAATCCATCATACTTTATAGAGTTTCCCTGTTTAGATAACATACGTAAAATTTTAATGATAATAAAAAACATGGCCTTAAACAAATATTGAGCGTTTTCCCCTCTGTTCAATATAGATTCTTACATGAGGGGCTAAATGTGCGCCTGTTTTTGTTATTATCAAGTTTTATCAACTAAATAAATTTCCCCTTTTCCAAAATTTTACTAAATAGAATATGTGTTTGTACCCCTAATTATTGGTACCTTTCCAAATTATGGCTAATTAGCTTTTTTATTGCCACCTTTTCCAAAAAATTGTTATTTTTAGTTTCTTTCTACCCTAAAAAGAGGCGCACTTTTAGCCATTCGTTAATTTACTTGTTGAAAACTTGTGAAAATTTGAGAAAGAACCCTAAACATAGTTTTCCAGCACAAAATGAACATCTATAACCTATTATGTGGATTCGGCACAAAAGTTAATTAAGAATAAAGTAATTTTAAATACCTTTGCAAGTAGCCAATTCCGAACACTCGATGAATACTTTATTAATTACATTAAACGACGTGATTTTTAAAACACAATGTTCAGCGATATGTCACGTTTTACCGCGATTTTGAAGCAGACGGCTTCGTTTGGTCACAACCGACTCGATCACGCTTTTGGATGCACGCGCTATAGATGCCCGTCCAAAGAATGTTTTTCCTATGTACAAGCGCATACCAGGAATTTTCGGTTTTTTCCTTCGAAAAATCAAAGGAGTCAGCTTTTAACACGCCCTTCTATGGAACACCGTTTTTTGGCCCTAATTTTGCAAATACTGGTACAAATATCTTGAAATTTTTAATGAGATGTGCAAAATAAGGCTTGTTATTTTTGTTCAAAGTTTCAAAAGTTTCTCTTTCATAGTTTTGTTATAAAAAATTGAAACGAAAATTAGCCATAATTAAAGAGCTTAATCTTCAAATGGTTTTAATGTGTTTTCTTCGTTTTCACTCATTCACTGGCTCGAATCTCTTGAAATTTTAGGGAGAGCTATAATGAAGTTTTTATATGATCGTGCAAAATTTTCAAAGTTTTAAAACAAATAGTTCTATTCTAGTTTTCTCGCGCCAAGAAGCAGGTGTAAGCACAATACAGCTCCGTGGTGCGAGTGGCCTAGCCTCCCGCGTTTAGCGAACGCGAGCGCCATCTGGTGCGAGGGAACTCCCCTATTATGGCAGCCCTTTCCCTGTGAACAATTAAATGCTATTCTCAACCTTACTAGCACAATTTAATGCAATTCTTAACCTTTCTTGCACAATTTAATGTAATTCTTAACCTTTCTAGCATAATTAAATGTAATTCTTAACCTTCCTAGCACAATTAAATGCAATTCTCAACCTTACTAGCACAATTAAATGCAATTATTAGCCTTACTAGCAAATTTAAACGCAATTAAAATTTTCTTCCTTTTAAAACACAAACAAACGAAAATATATAACCATCTTACCACAATCCTCTTTCATCAATGGCGAACGAAAAATTTTATACTGTCAAAGGTGGCACTTGTATTCCAACAAGAAGGTTGGACTAATAGCCACATCGTAGATATACATCATACGATGTAGCGACATGCATAGAGATAGTTGCATTATCATTGTCAGCGTTTCGATTTCACGAAATTAAAATTCAAAACGCAAAAAGTTTCAAAGATTACCATCTTTTATTTACGTCTCCAAAAAAGAGTACAAAACAAAATGATTGAAAAATATAACAAGTACAATAGCAATTTTTAGGGACTTATTTAAAATTGCGCAGATTTAGAAAAACATTTCTTGAACATGAAATTAGTTGAAAACTTTGTTTGTTCAATAAAAAATACAAACACGCGTTCGTTAACGCTTTGAACAAAACCAAACAAATCGACTAACTTTATACAATAATCACTAAATAAGAGAAAACTAAATGTGAAAAAAAAATTAGTATGTAGTTCTATATTACTTTTGAAAAATTGCGTAGCTTTTGAAAGAATATTGAAACCAATACGAAGATAACAAAAGTGATAACCATGTGTGGGTTAATTTGAAAAAATTCTTTGGAAAAAAAACCCCCTGAAAAATGGGAGTAATTTTTCCTTGTCACAGTGTGATTACTAAACAATAAACAATATTTATGCAAGGATGTAACAACAACTGCGCGCAATTCTAAATTACTTATATAAAAATGCGGAGCTTTTAAGAAAAATAATTTTCGGCACAAAATTCAACGACAACTTCTTTGTTTAGGAAACAAATGCACTAATTTGAAGAAAAAAAAATAAACAAGTAAATATGCGTTAAGTTACACTGGTTTTAACAACTTAATGTGCGCAATTGGGATCCAACTCAGGAAAAAGCTGAATTAAAATACCAGTAGTGGTTTCCATATTTTCTAAGTAATTAGAGTCCTTCAATATATTAAGGAGGTTTTTGGCCAAGTTCTTACTGACAACGGTACGAGCGAGGTAATATTTCAACAGATTCGTATCGTAATAAGCCAACGTTTCGATAATGGGAAGATGATCAAATGATGATAAATTCTTGGCATAACTCTGGGGCTCAATACTATCAATTACCATTATAATGGACCCAGCGTCTTTGTGTTCAGTCAATCCAGAAATGATGATATCAAAGAACCATGAATCGATAACTTTATTTAATTCTTCTGTTGGGAATCTGGTCCAACAATATCTGAACAAAACCCCACGGTTGTAGCGTCTGACAAACTCGAACGCGCCATCAGCAAACTCTACCAAATCATTGCGGTTTGTAGCTTCAATGGCGCCTTTCATTTTGCCTATGTAATGGCTCAATGCCTTTAGAATATGTGTATTTGGCCACGCGAAGTCTGATATGTTCATCAATAACTGTTTAGGTAGTTCAATTTCGGATACTAATTTGCACATTTGCGTGTAATTTAATTCACTAAATAAATATCCCAGACCTGATGCTTCTGAAAATTGGAGAAAGTCGTCTCTTGAATAATTCGATGGTTCAAAAATAATATCCAACGCCTCAATTTTTTCATCTTCACTTAAATTATTAAACAGAAATTTTACTGTTGATTTTCTAAAATCTAAATCAAAAGCAACCCTGACGAAAAATTTGACATCAATTGACATCTCTTCTAAGAAAGGGCCTAAAAAGGAACTATGCGGCATGTCCAGCAAGTGTCCGTCTAGTTTATGGATCCAGTATTGCACTATAAAATTTTCATAATTGAAATCTTTTAACTGCCGCTCTTCTCTGATTCGTGGCCACAGTTCTCTAAGTTCATCCTCCAAACAATATGTGCATGCCATTCTAAATCTGAATGACAAATCAAGGTCAGATTGATTTTCTAGTAGTAACCTGGCCATCTTGGGTCGATTCAATGAGCCTTCAACAGTCCAGCTCAAATTGGCGAGTAGGTGTTCCAGGATAGTTGTAGTGACGCGGTTTCTGATTTCGGAAAGCCAATCACATATTTCATCTCCTACCTCTTCCAATATCACCATGGTCATTTCTTTAAGAAGTGTCGGTATGTTGGAGTGCTTCAGATCGTCAATCGCTCTATTGTTCAGTGACTCGAGGTTTAACCGAAAAGGGAAAGTATATCGCAAGTATTTTTTATTTGAATTAACCCATACTAACGAGGCGAATTTAGTCAGGGCTTGGCGTTGTAGCGAAATCATAGGCAGTTTGGCAAGCTCCATTTTGAATTGTTCAATACGACTTGTAATAAATGGGCGTATTCCCTATGTGTAAAGACTTCAAATATCGAATCTTCAAAATTTCCGATAGCGAACAATAGTTTTAACTAAGTTTTTTCGATAAAAATCAGTAATCCATTCATCAGAAATCCTCGCTTTTCTTCAAATGCGAATTGCCTAGGACAATAAAACCTAAATAAGAACTAGAGGTTATAAGGAAATTGTCCCACGCGGCCACGCCAAACCAAAAAACATGCATTAATGCAGTCATTATAAAATAAAACGCAAATCGTTGCCTACGTTAATCAAGGCCTGTGCGCGGCGCCGATTTTTATTTTTATTTTGCCAAATTCTCTCACCCAAGGCGCTATTAGCTGGACCTCGAGGTGCTAATAGCTGGACCTAAATAGTTTGAAAATGTTCATTTTGTCGCGCTTGGAACTTTAAATACTCATTTTCGCGCGCGTTTTGGTCCAGCTATCAATGAAATCTCGCGGTAAAATAGGGAGAAAATAAGAAGTCGCGTTTCATAAAATTCCCCCCCCCCTTCGAAGCCATCGCGCACAGGCCTTGATTAACGTAGGCAACGCACAAATGCATGCAGCCAGAGCAAAATAAAACATTAAAAAAAGGGATTTCTAAAATGAAATACAACTCCATGCATCTTGCAAGGAGAACGATTGCTAAAATGTATCACGATGTGTACATATAGTTAATTGTAATTACCGACAATTATCTTAATTTGTCTAGCTTCACAGCTTCAAACAATGGTTTAAAATATGTATGCATTTAACAGCCACAGTCAAACGTTAGGCTATGATGAAATACTAATTAAACGAGTACCCAACTAACATATTTAAGTTAATGCCAATTAAAGGAAATGCCACCCCAAATGCCTCCCAAAACAAGCTATAATTTCCTTCAACGAATGGATGAGAATTTGAGATAGAACCCTATTTCCGCCCAAACGTAGTTTTCAAGCACAAAATAAACATCCATAAATGATGTCGTTTCGGCACAAAAGTAAATTAAGAACAGAGGGATTATAAATACCTTTGCAAGTAGCCAATTCCGAACACTCGATGAATACTTTACTAATTACTAATTGCATTAAACGACGCGTTTTTAATAGACAACATTCGGCGACATGTCACGTTTCACTGCGGTTTTGAAGCAGACGAGCTAAGACGGCTTTGTTTGGTCATAGCTTCCTGGATCACGCGACTCGCGGACGCAGGCTGCTCGCCCTCAGAGCCGGAAATAAGAAAAATGTCTAATAGGACAGTCTGGGAAATAGCACACTTCCTCTGATCCAAAACCAGTTTATTAATTGCTTGAACTAGTTTTTTTATTCAAAAAGTGGAGGTTATTGGTCCTCGGGACCAGTTTATTAATTGCAATTCTATAGGGGAACAAAGGCTGGGACCACTCCGGAGACCATAACAGTTTATTATTTCGGACACTAGGGGGGGGGTCACTGGTCCCTAGAACTAGTTTAAAAATTATCCTTTTTTCCCAGACTGTTATAGCGGAGCCTCCGGGATGAGCTAGGCCCATGCATGTCAAATTTTATGTGGGGAAATATCCAGTTTGTTAGGAAAAATATTTTCACCATAGATGGCACTTATTTTTCCGTTGTGACAGGGGTCTTCCTTAAATTATCGTTGATATTTTAGGGGTCAGTCATAAAAGTTTTATGATAGAGAAACGTTTCATCCTAAAATTAACGTAAATGTTTTTGGGGCTATTCACTTTTTACTGAATCTTTTGGTTAGATGGTATTGATGACAACAAAATAAATTATTTCAATTAAAATAATTCAGTAAGAGTTATAAAAACGTATACTTACAATCCGCGACCTTGGCCCAAATACTTAAGCAGTCCAAAACTAGTTTATTAATTGCTCGGACCAGTTTATTTATTCCAAAACCTGGGGTCAGTGGTCCCAGGGACCATTTTATTAATTATCGTTTTTGGAAAAAATAGGCGGTGGGACCAGTTTATAAATTTGGGGTTCCTTATTAGAATTTTTCTATCTTAACATATTTTCTACCAATTCTACTCCTAGGTAGTTAGTACTCCTTGGCTACAACTTCCCTACCAAAGTTTTGTAGTCTATTGTAGGGCTGTGCGAATAGTACTTTTTAAGGTATTCGTCGAATACCAAATAGCAGTGTTTTTGGGAGCCATCTCTCGGCTCGGAATAGGAAAATGACCAAATAATTTGACCAAATAGTGTGAAGTTCAAAAATTCGACCAAATTTAAATTTCTCTAAAACTATTCCACCAAATTTCAAATTTATAAATAATGGGACACGGAAAGGTACTTTTGAACAGCTGAAAACGTATTTTTGAACGAATCAAAGGTTTTATTTTAATCAAAATTAGGTTAGTTGTCAATATATCCCTACTCACTTTGCAATGTATGACCTCTCCCATGATACTATATTTTTTAATAGGTATACTATAGTGACATATTATTAGGAAGTTCAATATAGTTAGCTCCGCAACGAGAAGTTGATAATAACCAGTACCCTTTAAGTTAAAACCTTTGATGATTTATCCTTGTCTATGAACTTATAAAGACTGAGTGGCTGATTCCAGCTATAGCCTCCTAGATAACGACTCGGTGAACGCGGGTAATACTTAACAGTAGCCACGTCAGAATTTTAAGGCTGTGTCTGCCGAGTCGCGTCATCTATGAGGCCACGGTCCAGCGGACACTATCACAGCGCCCATAGGGATAGGAGCATAACATTTATGTTTCTATCTCTCTATGACAGCGCCCTCAAATTCACAAAATCAACAGAAAAATTCAAAAACTGGTTGCGAATACCAAATAATTTGGTCAATAGACTGTTAAAAACATTCACTTTCAAATTGTTTTATCCGCTATAGAATAGTCGGTTTTTCGAAGCTCATTATTTGGTATTCTAGAATTTTGAAAATCATTATTCGATTCGTCGGTGCGAATAGTAAACGTCAATTTTGACCAAATTATTTGGTCCGACCAAATAGTAACGAATAGCCTGCACGGCCCTAGTCTATTGACTGTGGCTGTGGGGCCTGTGGGCTTTGGAAAACGTTAAAGCTGTCTGCTAGAGGTTCTCTTTTTTCGCGTTTGTACTTTTTTGTGAATTCCTTTGCTACGGTAACGGTTCATCCTTTAATAATAGTTTATTGATTATCAAAAAGAGGATCCATGTACAAGAAAAGCTCTTAATAAAAGTGGAAGCTTTTTCTCCCAAAGACCCGAAAAACATAAAAAACAGAACAGTGTGAGTAACTGTGAAAGAAAAACGTTCATATAAGCAGAAGGGAATAAGGGAGAAGGGACACACTTTATATCTCCATAATGCTTTACACTCGTAACAACAGTCTTACTAACCTCAAATCAACTACCCTTCACTGATTGGCTATCTAACTTCTGCCTTAGCTGTGACATCACATAAGAAGGTGACGTCTCGGTTGACGAATAAAAAGTAGTTTTGTTTACAACTTTACATTGAAAGAGATAAAAATGGCCGAATTTCATGTTGATAAACGAAATCAAGCTGTGCAATTAATTTAGATACACTCGTATTGAAAACATACCAAAATCAGATAATTTGAAGGTAATAAATAGATGAAAACTAATTATTCTGATTTAATATTAAAAAATAAAAATTAGTTTCAATAAAATACATACTTGAGGTTATAATTACACAAGAACGAAACATCGACAGCCCTAAGCCTTTGGAGAATGAAAATCTAGCAGACAAATGGGCCGATACCGCGGAGAACTTAAAGAACTATTTTTGCAGTAAATTGGTTAAAAGCTGTGTACTTGCGCAAAGTTTTAGCGGTTTTCTCGAGGTTGGTCGGACTCTCGTTACCAAAGCAGGCTCTAATGTCTCCCTCAGTGTGGGAAATAAGGCACAATCACAGGCCAATAGCCAGTTTAAAAATTACTTGGGCCAGTTTAAATATTAAACGCTTTGGGGTCTACTGGCCCTGGTGGCCACTTAATTAATTCAAAGTTTTTCCCCCTCAACATTTTGGTTCATTAAATAAATACTATGGGATTAATCCCTAAAATTGTCTCGTCTTTGCTTCTATGCTGTTTGCTTGTTTGGCCTGAATTGTGTATTTGGGAGTGGGATTATGGGTGGGTTTCGTATGTCTGTCTACGCTCTACACAGTGTAGAATCTGTAGATGAAGTGAAGCTAAAGGGAAGATAATCTCTCGGTAGTCTTGTTTGGGAAAGGCAGCCTGCTGATTTTGACTGTATTAGCGTGTATGGGAAGATAACAATGGAGTGCCAACTCCCTCCTACCTACGGGTCGAATTTTTTAATTTAGCATTACTCAATAAAGACTAATAGTTCTTAATTTAGGACTCCAATATTTTGAAATACCCATACCTCTAAAAACTAACCTACTAAGCCTATGCCATAGCACATATTGTCAAGAATGGGTGACTCCCATAATCCTCCTGGACATAATCCCCCCGTCCAAATGGGCATAAGACAAAATCCCCCCATTTGCAGACAAAATCCCCCCAAACTGGAGACAAAATCCCTCCCAAATTGGAGACAAAATCCCCCGCTTACGGAACGAAATCCCCACCTTGGAGACGAACCCTTCAGGGGTCATTCCTATTTTAGAGGTCGTTTTCCACAGTGGAAATTTTTTTAGTAGGATAGTAGTAAAAATAGTAGTATTCCCCCTACGAGGAAAAGCGGAACCAATGATGGAGAAAATAGTATGAATTGCCGACTAACCATAAATTTCCGCCTTTTCCAAAATATCGCTGACTAACCATAAATTTCCGCCTTTTCCAAAATATCGCTAACTATAAATTTCCGCCTTTTCCAAAATATCGCTGACTAACCATAAATTTCCGTCTTTTCCAAAATATCGCTGACTAATTATAAATTTCCGCCTTTTCCAAAATATCGCTGACTAACCCTAAATTTCAGCCTTTTCCAAAATATCGCTGACTAACCATAAATTTCCCCCTTTTCCAATATACTGCTGATAACCATAATATTCCGCCTTTTCCAAAATATTGCCGACTAACCATAAATTTTCGCCTTTTCCAAAATATTGCTGACTAACCATAAATTTCCGCCTTTTCAAAATATCGCTGACTAACCATAAATTTCCGCCTTTTCCAAAATATCGCTGACTAACCATAAATTTCCGCCTTTTCCAAAATATCGCTGACTAACCATAAATTTCCGCCTTTTCCAAAATATCGCTGACTAACCATAAATTTCCGCCTTTTCCAAAATATCGCTGACTAACCATAAATTTCCTCCTTTTCCAAAATATCGCTGACTAACCATAAATTTCCGCCTTTTCCAAAATACTGCTGATAACCATAAATTTCCGCCTTTTCCAAAATATTGCTGACTAACCATAAATTTCTGCCTTTTCCAAAATATCGCTGACTAACCATAAATTTCCGCCTTTTCCAAAGTACTGCTGATAACCATAAATTTCCGCCTTTTCCAAAATATTGCCGACTAACCATAAATAGCCGCCTTTTCCAAAATATTTTTGACTAACCACAAATTTCCGCCTTTTCCAAAATATCGCTGACTAACCATAAATTTCCCCCTTTTCCAAAGTATTGCTGAGTAACCATAAATTGCCGCCTTTTCCAGAATATCGCTGACTAACCATAAATTGCCGCCTTTTCCAAAATATTTTTGACTAACCACAAATTTCCGCCTTTTCCAAAATATCGCTGACTAACCATAAATTTCCCCCTTTTCCAAAATATTGCTGACTAACCATAAATTTCCGCCTTTTCCAAAATATCGCTGACTAACCATAAATTTCCGCCTTTTCCAAAATACTGCTGATAACCATAAATTTCCGCCTTTTCCAAAATATTGCTGACTAACCATAAATTTCTGCCTTTTCCAAAATATCGCTGACTAACCATAAATTTCCGCCTTTTCCAAAATACTGCTGATAACCATAAATTTCCGCCTTTTCCAAAATATTGCCGACTAACCATAAATTTCCGCCTTTTCCAAAATATTGCTGACTAACCATAAAATGCCGCCTTTTCCAAAATATTGGAATTTTGGAAATAAGTTAAAACAAAATCAGTAGTTTACTTCATTTGGTTTAGGAACATTGTTTGCAATACCTTTCACTCTTGTGAATTATACTTTTGCATTATTATTAAAGATAATCTTTGGATTTGGGCTTCCGTTTACCATTACTTCTAAATGCCTATTATCTGGGGGATTTTCAATTAAATGATCCTTTCGGTAGGATTTTGTTGAACAGTTTTCCTTTTGGGGGATTTTGTCCTGGACGTTTTCTCTGGGGGGATTTTGTACAAACACGTCTAAAATCGGGGGGAAAAAGTCTTGGCAAATCCAAAATAGGGGGATTTTGTCCGGGGGGATTATGTACGAGACCCGTCAAGAATAGATAATTTGGCCATAAATTACGAAAGCCTGATTTTTGAGGCTAAAAATGGTAGGTGGCACTGTGGCCAGTTTTTTAATTAAAATACCTAGGCTCTACTGGCCACAGGTCCAGTTTTAAAAAAATCCTTATTTCCCACACTGGTCTCCCTTCTCTCTTATTCCCTTCTGATATAAGCCTTGGCTGGTAAGAATCGAACTGAGGGGAAACGCTGAATCTTTCTTTATGGCCATGTTTTTTATTATCATTAAAATGTTACGTATGTTATCTAAACAGGGAAACTGTACAAAGTATGATGGATTTTGTGAAGGATTGTCGTGTTATGGTCGAACGTTTAAGCTGGTAAGTGATGAATATAATGCAACTTGGGTGTCATTAAGGCGTGTTACGGATCCAAACCTATCGAAACTATTATACCTTGAAAAGAAAATGATCTTTCTTGCTATTTCAAAAATAAAAAATACTAGCAGAATAAATAATTTATACGAAGCTAGTTGTATTCAAAAAATGGGTTTGAGGAATTTCCTAATCTTGAGGAAAGTTGCAGTGTCAATTGTCACAATCTTTTGAACTAGCTAAGCTTGTTTTTCTAAGCTTTGATAGCAAAAGCTACAATTGGGAAACCTGTCTTGTTATTTGTTCGTTTTCTTCTGTTTGAAAAATAATTTTATTTTAGGGAAGATTTACAATTTCACAAACTCTCTGCACAAAATTCCGAAATGAGTTTAGTAAATCTTCAAAGGTTGGTGATTAAAGCGGTATTTGAGAAATTATTGCAATATTGGCTGTTTAAGGCAAATATAAAATTAGGGAAACTTGGTTTTTAGGAAATGAACACTGAGGAAGATTTTAATTATGATCACTTGAGTAAAGATGATCTTATCAAAGAAGTTAAAGCCAGGGATGATCGAGTCAGGGAACTGGAAGCAGAGGTATTTTTTACTAGTGTGAAATTAAGCCCAAAAATACGAGACCCTTTTGGTATCATAGCCCACTTTAAAGGTAGCGTCGGCGAGGTTTATTACCGATCTAGAACGCTAGATGGCGCTCGCGTTGGGGGCGGTGGCCTAAAATTTGAAAAAAGGACCATACCCTACGAGTGGATGAATCGCGTCACGTGGGTTACAAAGACTCTATTTGCCCCTCAACCTGGACTCCACGTATCAATATAAATGAAGCTCGCCTAGAGCGCAAAACCTTGCAGTCCATTTTGCACCCCTTTTCCTCATTCTTTCGTGACAGCGAGGAGCGGTTTTTCTTTTTCGCACCTGGGAACTTCTTTTATTCTTGGAATTTTTCTTTTTTTTTGTACTATGCTGTTATAGTCATAGGAGAGGGGAAATTTGCGGAATTGAGAAATCATTCGACTTGGTTTGGTTGGGGGCTTGGGGCCGGGTGCGTTTAGCGATCGGTTAGGTATCTTTCTTAGGGACCGGATTTCAGAAAGACGGTTAGTAAGAAACGAATTGAGCTTTCTTCATATCGCATGAAGTCAATTGTGTTCGGAACTGTTTTATATGAAGATGATAGGTAACTATTAATAAAAGCATCAAAACTATATCCGTGCCTGGTTTTAATTCATGCTTTGTTTTATCAGGATAATTATTTTAGTGGTGTTTGGTAATGAACATCAAAAATAAAATGAGGTAAAAATCGAATGTTAAGTTTGACCAATCTAAAAGATTAGTTACTAAACATTTTGTGACTTTTATATAGTACGTATACACCAGGACGTTACTGATATTTTAAAAGGACGTGTGAATAATGTTTGAAATTATTGAGGTGGGAGAAGTTGCTCCCTCTCTCACCTTTATCTTCAGTGCCATTTTTTGATTGTGAGGCATTCAACGTCAGCCAAGATGGTCAAACTGAACTGTAGCCTTTCTCCCTGCAGCCTCTTGGTTTAGTAACACTGGGAGAACCAAAATGAAATTGAACTGGGTTACTGGACGCTTCGCAAAATTTAAATGGACGCTCGCGATATTTTAAATGGACACTCGCGATATTTTAAATGGACACTCGCGATATTTTAAATGGACACTCGCGATATTTTAAATGGACACTCGCGATATTTTAAATGGACACTCGCGATATTTTAAATGGACACTCGCGATATTTTAAATGGACACTCGCGATATTTTAAATGGACGCTCGCGATATTTTAAATGGACGCACGCGATATTTTAAATGGACGCTCGCGATATTTTAAATGGACACTCGCGATATTTTAAATGGACACTCGCGATATTTTAAATGGACACTCGCGATATTTTAAATGGACGCTCGCGATATTTTAAATGGACGCTCGCGATATTTTAAATGGACACTCGCGATATTTTAAATGGACACTCGCGATATTTTAAATGGACACTCGCGATATTTTAAATGGACACTCGCGATATTTTAAATGGACGCTCGCGATATTTTAAATGGACGCTCGCGATATTTTAAATGGACACTCGCGATATTTTAAATGGACACTCGCGATATTTTAAATGGACACTCGCGTTATTTTAAGTGGACACTCGCGTTATTTTAAGTGGACAGTCGCAATAGTTAGAATATTTTTTCAAACTTCGTATTTATAAAAACTTCTTGAGGATACAGTGTATAGACTAATGGTGGTAGAGAGGGGTGAAAACCGTGTATCCCTCCCTCTGGGCGCGCTTTTGTAAGAGAGGATACTGTACGCGCCCAGTAGGGGCATGACACTGAGCTAAGAGATAGGAGGAATGCCGTTTGCATAGGTAGTACTGCCATTACTCTATATCGGGCCTGACTTCAGTCTTACAACATCAGAACCAGTTTGTGTACCTGTACATGTATATAGACAAGCCTTTACAACCAGGGTTTTCTATACAATGTTGTGATTCTTTCTCGTATAACCGTGTCTAATCATAGAGCTGTTAAACTGGCAGCTTCAAGAGGGAAAGGGTGTAGCGCTTCAAACTATAGTATCTATAAATCGAGACAGGTTTGGGAGAGAATAGGTAGGCTAAAGACATTTTCTACGATTTAGGAAAGGAGAAAAAACTTATGCGTCATGCACTGCACAGCCTTAGACCATTGTTGGGTATTGTACAACCTTAGCACATTGCAAAATAATTTTGGTCTTTGTTAGCAACATCGAATGATAGATAATACCAGGTGGTAATTAGCAAAGGAGATGTATGTATTCATCCTTATTGGCATTAAGGGGTAGAGGTTATGGACTGGTACTTGCTTAGTTACTTTGAGTGGGGTAAGGGTGTGATGGTGTTGGAAAATTTTTGCGCCGGCTCGCTAAAGGCAAGGAGGATGTATAAGAGAGAAGACTCGTTTTGGAAATGTGGAAATAAAAAACATGCATCGGCGCGTAAGCCGTTGGTAAAGGCGCACGTCACGTGATCGTTCTTGCAAACGAGGAATATTCAAAATTATAAACAAGCTGATGAGGCTAGAAAAAGGGGGCTTGAACGCATGGGCGAGAACGTACGCTCTCTTGCCGTGAGTGGGTCGTGGTAATCATGGTAACTGGGGAACGCCACAGTGTAATTTTATGAACTGCGGACTACGTGCATTTTGTCTGACTCTGAACCTCCTCTCTTATAAATCCGCCTTGCTACCTACCGTATAGACCATTTCGGAAATTAAATACGGTACCATTGCGGTATCCTCCTTGGCGCCAAGAAACCCCGCTAGATTCAGTGCGAGTTGGCTAGTCTCCCGCGAGCAGTGAACTCGGGCTCATTCTGGCGTCTCTTCTTGGCGCGAGGGAGAATACCCCAATGGCCGCCTCTCCCTTGTGGGTTGGTTACTCAGTATTTATATTCCGAAATTTTCTATAGTTTGTAGGTAAAGGGGGTCTGTAAACCAGAAATGTGGTTTTATTTTTGTTTGGGTTCTAAGAATTCCCTCCAGATCCATGAATGTATACCATTTCTCAGTCTTGGCGGATGGTGTTAATTTCGGGAGGGTAATTGAGGTTTTCCTACCCTTTTCTTAGTATCAACTCTGCTTTAAAGTGAAATTCCGGGTGGCTAGTGCTTCCCAAACACACCCATAATATCGGCCGGTTCTGACATTTCTACCTTGAATACAAGTTCATTCGTTCATTATTTTAAAAGGAGATAAAAGAAATGTTTAGGTGCATTGGAATGTGGTCACCGAAGAAATGGAGATAAAATTCAGTCTCGTCGAGGGGCTACTCACTATTATGGTTACTGCAGTGATTATAACATTATTTAACCGCCACTTGTACCCAGAACAACTCGCCAATTACACATGGCAAAGGTAATTGTAAAGCGATTAACGAGTCATTTCATTTCAGAAAGAAGTATGTTCGAAACACTTCGCAATTATCACACGATATAAGGAATAGGGAGCTAACAGTTCTGACCCTGAAACGTCACACCCTTCTATCTCTTACGGGAGTTTCATCCCCCTAACGGTTGGAAACAGTATTCTACGCACAAAAATGACAACCAAAGAGGGGCTGCGTGACGTCAGACTATCTCTTCCCCCTAGCCAGTTGTTAGCTCCCTATTAGATCGGGATAACCAAATCATTTCACGTCAGGTGTTCACAGGATATAAAGAAGGATCACGTCCCTTTCGTTTGAAGAACGTTCAAACCAATGTACTTTTTCAGTTTTTCCAAGAAATAAATAAAAATGCTCATTATATACTCTTGTTCAACCTCACTTGACAGTATTGTAGAAGTTGAGGAGCATTAGCCAATATATAATGGCAAGTACGGTTTCTCAAGTGCGGATAAACAGGAGTATAGATATTTGTCTCCATAGTTTCATTTTAAGTTAAAAATATCGAATCGAAAAAAATAGTGAATCTTTATAAAAAGACCTTTCTATTCAAAGCTACTAGCCTTTAGCACATAGAGAGTGAGAAAATGGATTGAAAGGCGTGTGTATGGCATTGGGAAAAGGGAATAAAGGAATCAACTATAGGTGATTGGTTGTCAAACTATTCAGGTGGTCGAAGCTACCCTGCCCTTATTTGAAAAAAAGGGGGGGGGAGGTACCTCCTTCTTACAGAGAAAAAACTTAATAGTATTGCAATGTTAGGGGGTTTCAGTTTAAACCTTTGCCCTCTTAAAACTCCGAACCCCTTCTTGGTACCGCAGTCCCCAGGATAATCATGGCAGTAAGTCTATAGAGTAAAGGCACCTCCCTGCCTTTGGCTACGTTACGCTCTATGAGAAATTAACATGGAGTGCCACTACTCTACATAGGGGCAAAAAGAAAACCCAGTCTGGCGTTTTTCGTTCCCCCGTTTAACATTCTTAAGCTATCCCTACCATTAACGGTCACGTGGCACGGGCATCATCCATGGGGGAGGGGGGGGGTTTGGCGAACCTAAAGGAAGCGTGGCTTCGTCGTTGGTGCGGTAACGGATGGGGAAAGGGGGGGGGAGTAGAAAATTCGTTAGAAATAAACTGAGTTGCAAGCTTTTTCGCCTAGGCGGCAGCACATTTTCTCGGCGTTTGGAGCTACACAGGAAAGTTTCACTAAAGGGGCGCCAACCGAGCAGAGTTCCCCTTTAAAAAAATGTGTGTGTCTCAAATCTACTATTTCCTGGCCTTCATTTATAACATCGCAATTTACTGGATTTTTCTCTTCTAACGCGTTCCTAACCACATAGGATGATAGTTTTCATGGGTAATGTGAAGATTTTGATGTTTTTAGGAAACTTATATAGCCAATTTAACATGAACGACGTAACAATTCAATTACAACTCGCGAACTCGTTCAATTGTTCACAAAAAGTTAAAAACTGGCTTTTGTTTGGACCAAGGCTTAACCGCAGAACCGTTTGAGGTAGGGCTTTGGGGCATATAAGAGAATAAGAAAATAGACCGGTAAACAGTTGTTTTAAATTCTAAAAAATATACTGTTCACAGAGTATTGAAGAAAAAAAGGGGTTTCTTTAGTAACTGGGGCAACTAGAAAATTATGCAGCTAAAATGGTTACGTAGATAATAGTATGGACTGTGTTCAGATCTATGCAACATAGTTCTAACAATAGTATTTGGACATAACGTTAACAAAGTTAATTTTGTCTGTTTTCCATCGAATAAAATTAAAATATGGGGAATATTTTTTGATAATTCGAGGCAGAGTGTAATTCTGTAGCCAGTAAAGGCAATTTTAACTCAATATTACGATAATTTTGGTTAATTTTTGCATTTCAAAATGATTTTTATCGTAACTTAGCTAGACCAAAATGGATATATATACTAAGCCAAATCATCTCCACGGCACCGAGCTCAGTATCCTAAGCTTGGAGCAGGTAAATCCTGCTGCCTCGAAATCGAGGCTTAACGGTCTGGAGTGGACCGAAAGTTAAATACACTGCCTATCTAACCCAACCCAACCTAACCTAACCTAACCTAACCTAACCCAACCTAACCCAACCCAACCTAACCTAACCTAACCTAACCCAACCTAACCTAACCTAACCTAACCTAACCTAACCTAACCTAACCTAACCTAACCTAACCTAACCTAACCTAACCTAACCTAACCTAACCTAACCTAACCTAACCTAACCTAACCTAACCTAACCTAGGTGATGTTCTTTCGTGATGTTACGAAACATCATTGCGGACCTGTGCGATCCCTTGCGGATGTTTTTTGAGGGAAAGTCTACTTTACAGGGGCAAGGTGATTTGCGGGAAAGTCTACTTTACAGGGGCAAGGTGATTTACGGGAAAGTCTACTTTACAGGAATGAATGAATATTTATTTTCTCTCCATTACTACAAATGGATCCCTTTTATAACAGGGAGCAACAATGGTTCGCGAGAACAAGGGCAAGGTGATTCGCGGGAAAGTCTACTTTACAGGGGCAAGGAAATTCGCGGGAAAGTCTATTTTACAGGGGCAAGGGAATTCGCGGGAAAGGCATATTATTTGGGAAGTCAATGAACTTAAACATCAATATTTTGGAAAAGGCGCACCATAGATAATTTATTGTACATTAGCGCAAAATGTTCAATCATCAATTAGATAAAAAATTGGCAAAATGAAGTACCATCGAGGCTGTAAAGTTGACGGACAATTGATAGTTGGGATGGGCTAACATTCAGACCATCGAATCCCAAAGAAGTAATTGTCGAGGGGGTGTTCAAACCAGGGATTTGGACTTGCACCTATGCGAGTAATTGTGGCGATGCCGTTTTTTTCACTCTCTTAAATGTGTTAAAAATGTGTGTGACCCTAATAACCCTGAAATAAAAGAGGCCATGTAATGAAATCTGACTATTCCATTAATCTTAAATGTAGGCATAATTTAAGTGTGTATTTAACTTTCGGTCCACTCCAGACCGTTAGAGCCTCGATTTCGAGGCAGCAGGATTTACCTACTCCAAGCTTAGGATACTGAGCTCGGTACCGTGGAGATGATTTGGCTTAGTATATATATCCATTTTGGTCTAGCTAAGTTAGGATCAAATTCATTTTGAAATGCAATAATTAACCAAAATTATCGTAATATTGAGTTAAAATTGTCTTTACTAGCTACAGAATTACATTTTGCCTCGAATTATCAAAAAATATTCCCCACATTTTCATTTTATTCGATGAAAAACAGACAAAATTAACTTTGTTAACGTTATGTCCAAATACTATTGTTAGTACTATGTTGCATAGATCTGAACACAGTCCATACTATTATCAACGTTAGTATATTGGCTTCATAATTTTCTAGTTGCCCCAGTTATTAAAGAACAGCCGAAAAAAACAACAATAATAATAAATAACAATTACCTTGTTAAATAAGTGTTTTACAACGAAATGAACGAAGGGCGCCGTGACTGCTGTATGGTGCGCTAGCTAAGCAGACGACTGTTAATACCTCTCAGCAACGAAGAGAGTGAATGGGTAATGCAAACCACAGCCCACTCGATCACGCAAGTTGCACGCGCTATAGAAGCCCGTTCAAAGAATTCAAAACCCATGCATTTTCAAGAATCGAGAGGGTGTAGTGGAAAAGCTAGTAAAAACATGAACGAGTCTAGATTTTTGAGACAAAAAGCACTGAAATGTTAGGGGGAATTGTCGAGTTGATGAACAAACTTTTATAGGAAAGTGAAAAATGTAAGCTCTAGCTTCCTGATTTTTTTACTATTTGTAAATTAAAGTACACTAAAAATTTAGAAAATATTTTGAAAGGCTTAGGACTAATAGTTATTTTTCTAAAAATTATCAAACTTTCAGTTTGTGGTTTTTTCAACTCTGGATGACTTCTAGCCATTTTAAAACGCGCTGGGCAAATGTTTCAAATAAATAAGTTTTCCCCCAATACTTGTAGTACTTGGTTTCACATATTTGCCAATTAGTTTTAACGACTAGTTAATTGTAATAATAAATCAAATATAAGATATTAAATACAGTATTTTGATGAAGATCGTTATCAGAAGGGAATTCCCTTCTGACGTTATCAGCTGGATTGGTTGGACCTAGTCTTTAATTTTTTACTGAAAAACTATTCACGCTTGAAACTTCAAAATTTGTAGGACTTTAGAAAACGTTACTACGCACCTCTCATTAAAATTTTACGACATTTGACCCACAAAAAGCAAAATTACGCCCATTTTACCCCAAAAAACGGCATTTTTCTCATAGACATAATGCTAATTCTTAGACTGCTTTGACGAACGTTATCGGTTGGGCCTAGTGTTTATTTTTTTACTGAAAAACTATTCACTCTTGAAACTTGAAAATTTGTAGGACTTTAGAAAACGTTACTACGCACCTTTTCTTAAATTTTCACGACATTTGATCCACAAAAAGCGAAATTACACCCATTTTACTTCAAAAAACGGCATTTTTCCCATAGACATAATGCTAATTCTTAGACTCGTTTACCAAGGAGTACTAATCGGTCATATTCTTGACTTTTGGCTGTTTGAAGGGGCTTCTATAGCGCGTGCAACTTGCGTGATCGAGTGGGCTGTGTGCAAACAGACCAAATAAGCTATGACTTTTTACAGACTTACGAAAATTTATTTGAAATCTATAATTTTAATTAAAGAACTTTTATCGAGCCAAAACTCTTAATATTAATACGATTAATACGAAGGTTTAGTGACAGGCAGGCTGAGAAACTAGTTTTTTTTTTAAACTTTCCATATGGCCAGAAGAGAGAAAGCACTTTTAATTAAAAAAGTGGACACTGGCCACTTAAAACCTTGGAAGTTTTTAGTTAATGAAGTCTCCTTAGGGCCAGTAGACCCTAAAAACATTTTATTTTTAAACTGGTTCAGCTAATTTTTAGAGTGAACATTTGTCCAGGGCCAGCGCCTTATTTCTCAGCCTGAGACCCTATTCTCTAACTGCATTTGGATCGTTCCTAATCCAAATGATTTGGATTTGGGTTAGAGAATACGGTTTTAAGCGCCCTATCCAATTGGAGCCGATCCAAACGTTTAGATTTGGATCATCGTCCAAATGATTTTTATTTTTAGAGAATAGGCTCCCTGGTCAGTGACTCGGTCAAAGCCAACTCGATCACGCGCCCGTGCGAGGATTCGAATCATTCGAGGAATATCAATTGTCAGAGTGAGAAATAAGGAATACTTTCAAACTTGGTCATGTGACGAGTGTAGTGCAAGGGTTTTTTTATAAAAGAAACTGGTCACTGTCCACTTATTATTCCCACGCGCTGAATAAGTATGGGAAATTCCCGGGGACTGTTGTCATCCCGGGAATTTAATTTTTTAACTGGCCACCGCCTTATTTCTCAAATTACCACTCTGTCAATTGAACACTAAACTCTACTGAGGTTTGAAACGAATCACATTTGAAACGTAGATTACCTAACGTTAGAAATGCAAATTAACTAAAATAAAATTAAAAATTCAACATTTGACTTATCAACTTGCAAAATTTAATTATGCTTTTATCACGCAACATTTTGAAAGAAAATTAGAACTTCTTGGCAGCTATATTAGATGATTATGGAAGTTGCAAGTACAAATTTTTTTTCAAAATCCACGAACCTTTTACTTAAAAAGTATCAAATAATAAAAAATTTACAAAAAAGTTTTCTCTTTAAATTTAAACATTTTTTAAAAAAAATGAAAAAGCAAAAAAAAAACGTGCTACATTTCATAGTTTTAAACTTAAACAATATTACCGAAGTTTAAAATGACAGTAATATTTTAAAACAAATGTTTTCTCTTTAAATTTAAACATTAACAAGTTGGGAAAACCAAAATATTACCTCTCCGAGTCAAGAGGTCTACTACTACAAACTTATTTACCTAGATATGGAATTATTTCTCTTTTTTGAAGTAAAAATTTACGAAATATTGAAGCAGTATTCCAAGCATAGCGAATAATACAGGCCGACGAGCGTTCCAGTGGTCCTGGTGATAGGGAGGATCTTGGGACTGGGAGCTTGCCTGTCAGGGGGGGAGGTGCCACTAGCCCTCTCGGGACTGATGAGGTGTAGCTAGGTCCCTTCTGAACCCCTCTCTTAAGGACCATGGGGACGCTACGTGCGATTCAAATCAATCTGCACCATAGTAAGGCGGCCTCTGCGGTACTCTGCAGGAGGTTTGCCATAGAGGGTCTTGATCTGGCCCTCATACAAGAACCGTGGATTTGCCATGGCAAAATCCTTGGTCTTGACGCGGCGGGGTCACTGTTTTATGACCAAACTGCTGCTGGACCTAGGGCGTGTATTCTGGTTCGGAGGGATCTTTGCTGTATCTCTCTACCGCTGCAGTACACGTCCCAGGACACGGCGGCCGTGAAGCTAGTCCTGGCCACTGGGCATGCCAAGTTGACTATCACGGCTGCCTCTGCATACTTTGCCCACGACGCGGACTCTCTCCCGACAATTGAGGTGATCAATTTGGTCGATCAATGTGAAAAGAGAGGGTACAAACTAATCATTGGCTGCGACGCCAATGCTCATCACATCACGTGGGGCAGTTCTGACTGCAACAGGAGAGGTGATGATTTACTAGAATATTTAGTTGGTTGTAAACTCCATATTCTTAATCAAAACAATGAACCTACTTTTGTTACTTCTAATAGAAGGGAGGTCATTGACCTCACGCTAGCCACGGAAAACCTCGTGTCTTCCGTGTCTAACTGCATGTAAATGGATCCAAACGGCTGACTCTGAGACAGCACAGTTTTTCGTCTATTTTTGGATAACGTAATTTGCGTCCAAAAAGGGACGGTCAAATGATAAGCCAGATTTGGAGTCTCATCCAAAATTGGATCCAGAATCATCTATTAAGGGATCAATTATTACCCAGAAATGGTCAGGATGTCATCCAATTTTTACGCAAGTGGGCAAAAATGTTCTAGTATCCTCCCAATATTGGACTAATTTCAAGCCAATATTGGACTAATATCAAGCTTATATTGGACTAATATCAAGCCAATATTGGACTAATATCAAGCCAATTTTTGACTAAATTCAAGCCAATATTGGACAAATATCAAGCCAATATTGGACTAAATTCAAGACAAGATTGGACAAATTTCTAAACGATATTGGACTAATATCAAGCTCATATTGGGCTAACATCGAGCCCATATTGGAGTAACATCGAGCCCATATTGGAGTAATATCGAGCCCATATTGGTGTAATACCTAACCAACACTGGACAAATGTCGAAAAATAATTGGCTCATATGATGTCAATATGGATGCTAGATTCTTTACTTCACCGAGTGATGTATGCTATGGAGAGGTTCTGTTCTCGACGTATCCATCTGTCTTTGTGTTTGCCTGTCTGTCTGTCTGTCGTTACACCCCAAGAGATTGCTTTCGCAGATTCCTAATCTGAACAAAAGTGTTCTCAATTTCACAGTTCATGTGTTCAAAATTCACAGTTAGCGGAATTGTGGAATATTGGAAGGTACACTGACCACCATTCTCTTTTCTGTCGTCCCCAATCTAACTACACCATTTTCTGGTCTTTCAGACACTCGCGAAAGAGGCGTATTCTAGGAGTCAAACGTCAATAATAGCTAGGTCCAAATGATAATAGGGAAAACCTCTCTTAAAACGATACAACTAAAAGTATGATAAGTAACGCTCGATAAAAATAAATAATATCGAATAATTTTAATAAAATATTTGAGAAAAACCTATCTTAACCAAAAAATCTGTAGTCAAAGTTTATATGGGACGAGTAAGGAAGATTGGGTCACTGGATACATTTCATAGTTTATATAAAGCGAGTAATTAAGACATGAAGCTCTTTCCAAAGTTAATGTATGACTAGTATTGATATCGTTAGTTAATAAAAACGGAATAAAGAAGTCGTTTTGAGGTAAATGACCAAAAGATGTTTCAAGCGTGACTCTCTGAAATATTGTAGGGCAGTATTTTTTTACCTCTCCGGGGGAAGGCTTTCTTGTCTGTGTTTTGTTTTAACTTCTGCAGTTGCTTATCAATAAAGAGAAATGATTGATGAGAAATAGGTAAATATTTATGTACACTGTTAAAAAATGTTGTCCAAAATTGGATGTAAATGGATCCAAACGGCTGACTCTGAGACAGCACAGTTTTTCGTCTATTTTTGGATAACGTAATTTGCGTCCAAAAAGGGACGGTCAAATGATAAGCCAGATTTGGAGTCTCATCCAAAATTGGATCCAGAATCATCTATTAAGGGATCAATTATTACCCAGAAATGGTCAGGATGTCATCCAATTTTTACGCAAGTGGGCAAAAATGTTCTAGTATCCTCCCAATATTGGACTAATTTCAAGCCAATATTGGACTAATATCAAGCTTATATTGGACTAATATCAAGCCAATATTGGACTAATATCAAGCCAATTTTTGACTAATATCAAGCCAATTTGGGACTAAATTCAAGACAAGATTGGACAAATTTCTAAACGATATTGGACTAATATCAAGCTCATATTGGGCTAACATCGAGCCCATATTGGAGTAACATCGAGCCCATATTGGAGTAATATCGAGCCCATATTGGTGTAATACCTAACCAACACTGGACAAATGTCGAAAAATAATTGGCTCATATGATGTCAATATGGATGCTAGATTCTTTACTTCACCGAGTGATGTATGCTATGGAGAGGTTCTGTTCTCGACGTATCCATCTGTCTTTGTGTTTGCCTGTCTGTCTGTCTGTCGTTACACCCCAAGAGATTGCTTTCGCAGATTCCTAATCTGAACAAAAGTGTTCTCAATTTCACAGTTCATGTGTTCAAAATTCACAGTTAGCGGAATTGTGGAATATTGGAAGGTACACTGACCACCATTCTCTTTTCTGTCGTCCCCAATCTAACTACACCATTTTCTGGTCTTTCAGACACTCGCGAAAGAGGCGTATTCTAGGAGTCAAACGTCAATAATAGCTAGGTCCAAATGATAATAGGGAAAACCTCTCTTAAAACGATACAACTAAAAGTATGATAAGTAACGCTCGATAAAAATAAATAATATCGAATAATTTTAATAAAATATTTGAGAAAAACCTATCTTAACCAAAAAATCTGTAGTCAAAGTTTATATGGGACGAGTAAGGAAGATTGGGTCACTGGATACATTTCATAGTTTATATAAAGCGAGTAATTAAGACATGAAGCTCTTTCCAAAGCTAATGTATGACTAGTATTGATATCGTTAGTTAATAAAAACGGAATAAAGAAGTCGTTTTGAGGTAAATGACCGAAAGATGTTTCAAGCGTGACTCTCTGAAATATTGTAGGGCAGTATTTTTTTACCTCTCTGGGGGAAGGCTTTCTTGTCTGTGTTTTGTTTTAACTTCTGCAGTTGCTTATCAATAAAGAGAAATGATTGATGAGAAATAGGTAAATATTTATGTACACTGTTAAAAAATGTTGTCCAAAATTGCATGTAAATGGATCCAAACGGCTGACTCTGAGACAGCACAGTTTTTCGTCTATTTTTGGATAACGTAATTTGCGTCCAAAAAGGGACGGTCAAATGATAAGCCAGATTTGGAGTCTAACCAAAATTGGATCCAGAATCATCTATTAAGGGATCAATTATTACCCAGAAATGGTCAGGATGTCATCCAATTTTTACGCAAGTGGGCAAAAATGTTCTAGTATCCTCCCAATATTGGACTAATTTCAAGCCAATATTGGACTAATATCAAGCTTATATTGGACTAATATCAAGCCAATATTGGACTAATATCAAGCCAATTTTTGACTAAATTCAAGCCAATATTGGACAAATATCAAGCCAATATTGGACTAAATTCAAGACAAGATTGGACAAATTTCTAAACGATATTGGACTAATATCAAGCTCATATTGGGCTAACATCGAGCCCATATTGGAGTAACATCGAGCCCATATTGGAGTAATATCGAGCCCATATTGGTGTAATACCTAACCAACACTGGACAAATGTCGAAAAATAATTGGCTCATATGATGTCAATATGGATGCTAGATTCTTTACTTCACCGAGTGATGTATGCTATGGAGAGGTTCTGTTCTCGACGTATCCATCTGTCTTTGTGTTTGCCTGTCTGTCTGTCTGTCGTTACACCCCAAGAGATTGCTTTCGCAGATTCCTAATCTGAACAAAAGTGTTCTCAATTTCACAGTTCATGTGTTCAAAATTCACAGTTAGCGGAATTGTGGAATATTGGAAGGTACACTGACCACCATTCTCTTTTCTGTCGTCCCCAATCTAACTACACCATTTTCTGGTCTTTCAGACACTCGCGAAAGAGGCGTATTCTAGGAGTCAAACGTCAATAATAGCTAGGTCCAAATGATAATAGGGAAAACCTCTCTTAAAACGATACAACTAAAAGTATGATAAGTAACGCTCGATAAAAATAAATAATATCGAATAATTTTAATAAAATATTTGAGAAAAACCTATCTTAACCAAAAAATCTGTAGTCAAAGTTTATATGGGACGAGTAAGGAAGATTGGGTCACTGGATACATTTCATAGTTTATATAAAGCGAGTAATTAAGACATGAAGCTCTTTCCAAAGTTAATGTATGACTAGTATTGATATCGTTAGTTAATAAAAACGGAATAAAGAAGTCGTTTTGAGGTAAATGACCAAAAGATGTTTCAAGCGTGACTCTCTGAAATATTGTAGGGCAGTATTTTTTTACCTCTCCGGGGGAAGGCTTTCTTGTCTGTGTTTTGTTTTAACTTCTGCAGTTGCTTATCAATAAAGAGAAATGATTGATGAGAAATAGGTAAATATTTATGTACACTGTTAAAAAATGTTGTCCAAAATTGGATGTAAATGGATCCAAACGGCTGACTCTGAGACAGCACAGTTTTTCGTCTATTTTTGGATAACGTAATTTGCGTCCAAAAAGGGACGGTCAAATGATAAGCCAGATTTGGAGTCTCATCCAAAATTGGATCCAGAATCATCTATTAAGGGATCAATTATTACCCAGAAATGGTCAGGATGTCATCCAATTTTTACGCAAGTGGGCAAAAATGTTCTAGTATCCTCCCAATATTGGACTAATTTCAAGCCAATATTGGACTAATATCAAGCTTATATTGGACTAATATCAAGCCAATATTGGACTAATATCAAGCCAATTTTTGACTAAATTCAAGCCAATTTGGGACTAAATTCAAGCCAATATTGGACAAATATCAAGCCAATATTGGACTAAATTCAAGACAAGATTGGACAAATTTCTAAACGATATTGGACTAATATCAAGCTCATATTGGGCTAACATCGAGCCCATATTGGAGTAACATCGAGCCCATATTGGAGTAATATCGAGCCCATATTGGTGTAATACCTAACCAACACTGGACAAATGTCGAAAAATAATTGGCTCATATGAAGTCAATATGGATGCTAGATTCTTTACTTCACCGAGTGATGTATGCTATGGAGAGGTTCTGTTCTCGACGTATCCATCTGTCTTTGTGTTTGCCTGTCTGTCTGTCTGTCGTTACACCCCAAGAGATTGCTTTCGCAGATTCCTAATCTGAACAAAAGTGTTCTCAATTTCACAGTTCATGTGTTCAAAACTCACAGTTAGCGGAATTGTGGAATATTGGAAGGTACACTGACCACCATTCTCTTTTCTGTCGTCCCCAATCTAACTACACCATTTTCTGGTCTTTCAGACACTCGCGAAAGAGGCGTATTCTAGGAGTCAAACGTCAATAATAGCTAGGTCCAAATGATAATAGGGAAAACCTCTCTTAAAACGATACAACTAAAAGTATGATAAGTAACGCTCGATAAAAATAAATAATATCGAATAATTTTAATAAAATATTTGAGAAAAACCTATCTTAACCAAAAAATCTGTAGTCAAAGTTTATATGGGACGAGTAAGGAAGATTGGGTCACTGGATACATTTCATAGTTTATATAAAGCGAGTAATTAAGACATGAAGCTCTTTCCAAAGTTAATGTATGACTAGTATTGATATCGTTAGTTAATAAAAACGGAATAAAGAAGTCGTTTTGAGGTAAATGACCAAAAGATGTTTCAAGCGTGACTCTCTGAAATATTGTAGGGCAGTATTTTTTTACCTCTCTGGGGGAAGGCTTTCTTGTCTGTGTTTTGTTTTAACTTCTGCAGTTGCTTATCAATAAAGAGAAATGATTGATGAGAAATAGGTAAATATTTATGTATAGGTGTTTTTGTTGTCGTTAGAAGGACATTAATTTCCTGTTTGTTGCAGGATTAATCTTGCAACATTTATGATAAAAAGCAAATTTTTCATTAACATTATTGTATTGATTTATTAAAATTTCGCATCTTTGTGATTATTTGAAACTACATGAACGATTTGTTTAGTGGATGCCAGAGAATTCTTTAACCGATTCCATCCTTTTAGAAATCACCTACACCAAGCGTTAAAAAGGGATGACTATCTTAGGCGTCAGGACTTTTGTATGCAAATGCGGTTCCTCGATGAGCAAATGCCAGGTTTCCTTAGCAAGGTTATGTTCTCTGACGAAGCTACATTCCATCAAGATGGAACAGTCAACCGACATAACCTTCACTATTGGTCGCAGCAAAATCCTCACTGGCTTCGGGAGCATTATTATCAGGTGCGTTTGAAAACCAATGTGTGGGTTGGCATCATTGGCGACAGAATCATTGGGCCATTCTTTTTTGACGAGAACATCACCGGGCAACGTTAATTGAAGTTTTTCCGTCAAGAATTTACTGATGCCATTAATAATTTACCCTTGGCAGTAGTGAGGGATATGTGGTTTCAACAGGATGGAGCCACCGCACTTCGCCGTACCCGTAAGAGAGTGGCTGAATAAGGAGTTTCCTAACCGATGGATTGGTAGGGGTGGACCAACGCCCTGGCCTCCAAGGTCTCCTGACCTAACTCCCTTAGATTTCTTCCTCAAGGGAAAGGTATACGCAACTGAAACAGATTCACCCAACGACCTTAAAGCCAGAAAAAGAATCGCCATTGCCAACATCACCCCAGGAATGCTTCGCCACGCCCGCGAATCAATGGCCAGTAGACTTGAAGAATGTCTACATCAAGATGGTAGACACATCGAACATTTGCGCTAAAGGACATTAATTTCCTGTTTGTCACAGGATTAATCTTGCAAAATTTATGATATCTCACAAAATCTAATTTTTCATTAACATTATTGTATTGATTTCTTACTAATTCTCATTTTTGTGATAATTTGAAACTACATGAACAATTTGTTTAGTGGATGCCAGAGAATTCTTTAATTAAATTTCCATGAGTCTGGAAAATGTACTACAATTAATTTCCTCATTGATCTCGAGTTTTTTTTTCATAAAATGTCCGAAAAATGTGGGCACTCTGATCTTTTCCACACTGTATACGCTAGATTATCTTTTGTATTCACATATGTTATACTAAACATTTTCTGTTCCAATATATCCCGTATGAAGTGATACCGTAAGTCTATATGTTTTGATCGTTGGTTTTCGACCACATTCTTTGCAAAATGGATGGCTGATTGATTGTCACAGAGGAGCCTAGACGTTGCGCTTAGATCTCTTATTACAAAATAATTAGCATTTAATTAATCATAAAAATTAGGACTACTACGCCGCCATTGGTTTAGTAGCTTCTGCTAATTCGAACCTGATAAGCTCGTGATAGAGCGCACTATGCCTCACCTTACCCTTACTTTGTCTCACAAAGGTCCTGGCAACACTGTAAACTCTTAGTAGTTTAAAATATTAACATTTTTCTCCATTCCTTAATTTGCTTGTTCTTCGAAAAATGTTCCATGTTTCGAAACATGTCTTCATTCAAAGTTTAATTTTAGGAAAGAAATGTGTCTTCACAAACAGTCTTTACGCAATGCCTATATGAATTTGGTCAATTCTCAAAGAGTTGTTCCCGGAGAGGTATTTGCGATATTTTTGATCTATTCCTCGTTCTACTATGAAGTTTAAAATTGCAAAATTGATTTAGGAAATGGATAAGGAAGATTGTTACTTAAGCAAAGATGACAAAATGAAGAAACTGAGGAACAAGGTAATAATTGATAAAATAGTACCCGCATTATGAGGAAATCTGTGCTGGTAGCGCAGCTAATGGCAAAAAACGAATCTAGGGGCCATTTCTCCTTGCTTGAGTGAAAGCATCCAGTTTTTCCGTTCCTTATGAAGGGTTTATGAGATACATGATTAAAAATAACATTTCCTACAGCCTCTCAATGACTAATGAACAACGAACTTTTTTAAATGGCCAATGATAAATTCCCCTCTGATTGGCTGAAGATTTAGAGGATAAAGGTCCCTTGTTTAAAGATTCATTAAAAATGAGGACCATTAACGTTCTTTGACGTCATTGGTTTCCCATCTTTCTTGCTTGTCTCTTTAAAATTAATTCTGCCTGAAGGTCCCATGGAAATCAGTTGTAGTAATGGAATCTTATTTGAATTTTTCAGTTTGGCGTTTTAATTTCAAACGTGAGAAAATCGCGAATGGAAAATGAGTTAACTATTAATGAGCAACGAGAGAAAATTGACCGGCTCAATAAGGTCAGAGAAGAATTGAAGAACAAAGTCAAAGATCTGAAGGTACACTCTAAGAAATTGGGGTGTGCTTTAACACCTTTAAAAGTAGTTTATATGGGTCCAAATTTGACACCGTTACAGGTGTTCATTTACACCCCTGAAAGGGTTTAATAACACTTATTTGATAAATTGGTGTTAAAGATAAGAATAAATGGTGCAATAGAGGTGTAGTTTAACACCTTTTTAACTCTTATATCGAACTAAAAGTTAATTTTTTACTCTCATATGAGTGTTGTGCAACTCCTTAAAAGGTGTAGAATAGCACATTTCCGAGTTTAAATAACGTTTTTAAGAGTGTAAGCATAACACTTTTCTAAGTGACGCATAACACCTTTCAGGTCGTCGTATAACACCTTTAAGAGTGTCGCATGACACCTTTCAGAGTGTTTGATTTATTCGCGAATAGCGCTATATTAATAGCAAGGTTCCACCTTGAGAGAACAGTTCTAACATGATCCACCCTTTATGCAAGGGTAGTTCTCTCATGCAATGTGAAACTGCATAAAATCCAGCGTGAATCTGCATGATCAGTTGGTCGTTTTCACCGACTTAATAACTTCTGAAAAGGCAGAAAGTTTTAAATTAGTATAAATGCATCGGGTGTTAAATCGGTTTTGGAGGCTATAATATCCCAGCAGTAGATGCAGACGAACTTGTTAAATTTAACAATCTCTTTTCACGAAGAGTTTTTCGAACACCAGAAACGCCTTTGACCTAATCTACTGTAAAATATTTAAAAAAAAACCATTTTCTACTCTAATTTTTCTCAAAATAAAGATAAGACATGTCACAAAAGCATGTGCCCTACATGTTGGCCTCTCAAGCTGGCGTTTATAGTCCATAACGGTGGAACGAGTTCTACGCTACACCGCGGTCACAGGTCTCTTCAAGGCCTGAATATGAGGGTGCACAATATGCCTCTGGCCCCAATAGTAACAATAATAATAATAGTCGCCCTACTGTGAGGTCAGTACCTAACCTAGTCTCGTTTTTTTAGTGTCACACAATACTTTAAAGAGTATCGCGTAACACTTTCAAGAGTGCAATAGCGTTGCTAGGGCTTGAAATTTGGGGGGGGGGCTTAATCTTATTATTCGTATATAAAAGATATACAAACTTTTATTGATAAAGAGTACGGAACCGAGTTATTGACTATGAGACAATTGTGGATGAAAGAATTTCACTCGTCTTTTTTAAGTTTAGTTTTCGTCTGCTTTTAGTCCCCACTACTGTTTGATATTGAAATTCATCTCTACAAAGATGAAACTTAACGAACTTTTCATTATAATTTTTATATACTACATTGTTAAAGAATTTTAGGGGGCTACGAGCAATTTTTTGGTATAGTTTACAGATTCTTTTGAGGGGGCTAACTTTGAAATTTGGGGGCGCTATAGCCCCCATAAAAAGCCTAGCGACGCCACTGCAAGAGTGTCGCATAACACTTTTAAGAGTGTCGCATAACGCTTTTCAGAGTGCCACCTAACACGTTTAGCAGTGCTTTATGAATGTACAATACCGTCGGATTACCAATTTCCTTGTTAATTTTATTTAAAGGATAAAAATATATTCTTTCATGAATATCATCTTTAAAAAATGTTTAAAAATTAAGGTTTTCAATAATGTTTTACTGTTCGGATTGACTTTAATATTAAAACATTAATGAAAAAGAAAGACCTTTTTTAAGAAACCCGCAGTATACTATAATTTTACATGTTTAATTTCAAAACGGTGTTTTAAAAGTGTTATTTTACACCGAATTTACACTTTAAATTGGCCCCTAAAAACTCAAGGTAATAAAACTCTCTTTTGGGTGTTTTTACGGTGTTTACACCGTTTTAACACTTTTTTAACACTTCCATTTCTTAGAGTGTAACCTATGAGGTTAGATATTAGCAATATTCTTTAATCATTGTTAATTGTCTAAAAAATTAGGAGAAAAATGGAGCAATTCAAAAGGCTAACGATGTATCAGTGAAAGTTGAACCAGTTGATTATGATTCAGAGCCAGATAGCCAAGCATTATCCCTTCCAGTTGCGAAACCGCAACAACCGCAATCTCAAAATGAAAGGTATTGCGAGAGAAAAAAAGGTGTATTCATTTTATTGTTTCCATGGACTATTTATCACAATTTATTTGTATAGCTCGGAAGGACTCCCTACTGAGGCCAGGAACCGCAAGCAGCCTGGTGTGTTGATTTTCATTTTTAATGAAATACTGAAAGTCTCCCACAAGTCACTCGCTGGGTGCAAAGTTCTTTGAACCAAACGCTGATGAGCTAGAACCAAAGCCCCGAAAAGTTTTACGGCAAATTTTAAAAGCCTTATTAGTCAGTGGTGATAGTATGAAGTTGGGCAAGCTAGTTTTTGGAACCCTTAATGAATGTAGATTATACGGCAATGCAATGAACTGCTTCGAACAATTTGATGGCTTAACATACAAGAATGAACTCTACTCGACCCATGTTGGCGAAAGTAGCGAATCTGATTTTATTTCGAAACTACTGCTGATGCCAATCGAAAAGATTAAGGCATCGGCCCAAAATAGAAAATATTTCGAATTTCTCAACAGTCTTTTGAGGATCGACAGAGCATGCTGGGATATAACTTAAGATAATCTGATTGGTTTGCTCGTTAATGAGCTGAACTGGCACAGAGAAAGGCTTTAAATATTATAATGGCAAAATCAATAAAGCGTGAACGCCTCAATTATTACAGTTACTATTTATGATCTGATTAGAACTTTAATATAATCAGCGCTAAACAAGTGTAAGATGATTTACTTTCAGCGAAACTACGTTTGTTCGATTTTGACAAAGGATTAGGGATTATTAAGATATCCAATCAAACGATTTGTCACCAGATGGCTCTTAATTGTGCTTATTTCTTTATTGTTTATTGAGTTAAACGTTGGAAAATTCAGCCTCATTTTCAGCTTTCCCTTACTGGAATGGCTCATAAGTAAACCTTTCCTGAACCACTTGATAAAGCTGTGTTTCACACAATAGCCCACGACGAATCACACGCGCAACTAGACCTATTACCTAACATAATCCCTGTACCACCATAGAGTAACAATCATATAATTAGCCAAGACGGTCTCAAACACAGCATGATAGTAACCTCTAGAAAACGTAATAGTTATCGATTAGTTTGTTATGCCTATCTAGATATTAACCCACGCCGAACCGATAATAACACTCTTACAACTACATTCTGACCCCCACACCACTCAATAGTCACCCCAGCACAACCCGATTAAGGCCTGCTGGAATAGTTAGTATAGGACGCTGTCGGTTAGTTGTGGCATAGGGGCTAGCCACCACCACTCTATGCATTGTAAAGGGACCCACCTGTAAACAAGCCACAGACTTAGTGTGGAAATCCCTTCATAGGCAAAGCTTACATTATTATTATTATTATTATTATTATTATTATTATTATTATTATTATTATTATTATTACAAACATATGGATAACCGAGTTTTAACCCTAGTGGAGTCATTATCTCATTACTAACATACGCATAACGGAGTTATAACCCATGTTCCAACCTTGACGTACTTTTAGACCCTACTATGACCTGTTTCAGACTAATTGTTAGTGGATCAATTTGGTAGACTTTTAACCTGTTGTTACCCACGTATATCGTCATTTGAAACACGCATTAACTTATATCAGAAGTATATAATACTTCTCTTCGAGAGAAGTGTACCACAAAGCGGGGTAAGTGTAACGTCATTTTTCCCAACATCGGAAGATTTGGAGCAAGGTTACTAAACCGAATCACATATGCGATAAATAGTTCCCTCATCATTAGTCATTTGCGTTAAACTATTTGGCAAGACGCACTTGCGGATTTTTGTCTCACCTCTAGACGAGGTTAGAGAGTTGATTGCTGAGGATTTAGTACCAAACAGTTATAGAGTTCACCTTACAGTGCGATGCCCATCTGTAGTTTGATGAGGGGAAGAGCAAACAAAAATGGTGAGCCTGGGAAGAATGAAATTACATAACTAATGCATTAAGATGATACAGAGTGGCATCCTTCTTCTATTTTCCCCTTCTGCTTAAATTGAACCTTCTATTTTCGGTAAGGTTTAGCCCAAAAATTCACCCCTATGTCAAAAAATTTGGTTCTCTTAAACCTTTGTTAGTTTTAAGGGACAATAATAAATCACATCAAGACATTTTCCATCCGTGCTAAGGAGAAATAGTTTAAGCCTAGTTACCTACAACAAGCCTCGCATTGGTTAAGAGAGAAAGAAACCACTTATTTTCTTTAATGATGTGTCTTCACACGCTTAATTGGCATTCCTTATTAAATCAAGTGCCCTTACAGAATTCTATATACAATATATTTAATGTTAATATGTAAACCACGATTGAATATAACTAGGAACAAGTTGGGAAAACCAAAATATTACCTCTCCGAGTCAAGAGGTCTACTACTACAAAGTTATTTACCTAGATATGGAATTATTTCTCTTTTTTGAAGTAAAAATTTACCAAATATTGAAGCAGTATTCCAAACATAGCGAATATACAGTAAAGCAGACGACATTTTACATCCAATAAGGATAAATCTTGGACACATGGAAATCAGTTAATGGCAAAAAGAACAGTCAAATTAAGTCTACGCTGTTTACCCTATATTCTGATAGCTACATTCACAACTGGTTAGCAGTGTAAACACTATCGTCTCGTCTCACCTCAACAATATTCTTAGTTTGCCAACATGAGTGTTTACGTTAAATAATACCAAAGCTAAATTGTAGCTAGACGCACTGATAGTCAATGCGCACCATAAAGAGAATAAAAACTCTGTAGCTTAGCCCTACTAATCTAACTGCCACCATGATCTTTTCTTCTATTATAAAATCTTAACCTGATTATTTAAGAGTGTATTTAATTTTCGGCTCACTCTGAACCGTTGATGTCTCTTCGTTTCAGACACGAAACTCAAAACCCAAAGTTTTCTTCACCTCAAGCCTCAATTATTTACTCTATAGTTCACTATGCTTATTGCAAGTAATACTAGATATACCCGCCGAAGTCTAGAACTTAGCTTTCTTCATGATATTACTAAACCAAGGATTATTCTATATACAGTTGTAGTATAGCTTAAGTAATATATAAACAGCCATTTCAAATAATAATATTAAAAAAAATCTTTGGAATATCAAAATGAAATAGAGTTTTAAAGCTACAAATGCACTAAATGCATCATAATTTCGAAAAATGATTCATCATATTCACTTTATATTAAGGATAAAGGGAATATTATGGTTCTGTAGGATTTCTTTACACATCAAAAAAAAAACGAACTTCTAACGCAGCGCACTGCGGCACTAGTGTAATAACGGACGGACACACACAGACAATAACATAGACTGCTTTTTAACTCTTTCCGTATTAATTTTGAATTGAGAAACAAGATTAGCTTAAATATTAAAATAAATATAATTAATATTTAATATTTTCTTCGTTAGTTATTCGCCTTATTGAACGTTACATCGTTTTAAAAAAGAACAATTAAACATTCTTGAGAGACTTGACTAATATTGGCGTTTGAAATGAAGCATACGCCGGTTGCTTCGCCTTACTAAAATAGGTAGCATATAAGGGTTTCGAATCGCAGCGATGGATAAGTACAGCGCAATTGCGTGAACCTTTGGTGGAAGCCCCACCTTAGGGAGGCCGGACGTTTCTCGTAACCCTGGCCGATCGCCGCGTATGTCTTAACCTTAAGGATGATGATGGAGTAGAAGCCAGATGTGCAGAATGGTGTCCATGTGGGATGGACAAAAACAATGACCAGAAGATGGTGGTGTGTAGAAACCAGTGTGTACAGACTGGTGTCCATGTGGGTGGGATGGACAAAGACTAGAAGATGGTGGGGATTAGAAGCCAGTGCTTACAGACTGGTGTTCCATGTGGGATGGACAAGGACCAGAAGATAGTGGTGTGTAGAAGCCAGTGTGTACAGACTGGTATCCATGTGGCAAGGAAAAAGAGCCAAAATGATGGTGGACTATAGAAGCCAGTGGGTAAAGACTGGTGTCCATATGAGATGGACAAATGGCCAGAGGATGGTGGTGTTAGACAGGTAATGGATAATAGCTATGGTAAGTGGAATACAATTTTCCAAATTTCCGGGAACTGTAAATGCGGTCCGGAATTTGGGAAAACGTTTGCTCCGATTTGAAAACTGCGAACAACAGACAGACACACAGACAGATACGTCGAAATTAGAACCTCTCCGTGACATACGTCACTCGGAGAGGAAAAAAGTAGACGCTACTCTGGGAATATTTCGCGCGCTCCCCGTCTCCACTGTGTAACGATAAAAAGTGGGCGAATGCATCAGAAAAGGGTATGATACAAGTTAAGACCACATCCTATAGTATCATCGCGATTTCCTCGTGTCGTATCTCTATTTTCCGGATGTTACGTGATTATTTCCTTAATGAAATATAGTTTTTGCTTTTTACCTCTCCGAGTGACGTATGTCACGGAGAGGTTCTAATTTCGACGTCTCTGTCTGTGTGTCTGTGTGTCAGTCTGTTGTTATTGACTTACACCCCAGGGGACCGCGTTCGCAGTTTTCAAATCGGAGCAAACGTTTTCCCAAATTCCGGACCGCATTTACAGTTCCCGGAAATTTGGAAAATTGTATTCCACTTACAATGGCTATCCTCAGGCCATTTGTCCATCCCAGTTGGACACCAGTCTGTACACACTGGCTTCCACACACTACCAATTATGGTCTTTGTCCATCTCACATGGACACCAGTCACACCACCATCTTCTGGTTTTTGTCCATCTCACATGGACACCAGTCACACCACCATCTTCTGGTTTTTGTCCATCCCACATGGACACCAGTCACACCACCATCTTCTGGTTTTTGTCCATCCCACATGGACACCAGTCACACCACCATCATCTGATCTTTGTCCATCCCACATGGACACCAGTCTGTACACCTGGCTTCTACTCCATCATCATCCTTGAGGTTAAGACATACGCGGCGATCGGCCAGGGTTACGAGAAACGTCTGGCCTCCCTAAGGTGGGGCTTCCACCAAATGTTCACGCAATTGCGCTGTTCTTATCCATAGCTGCGATTCGAAACCCTTATATACTACCTAGTTGAGTAAGGCGAAAAAACAGGCGTATCCTTCAATTCAAACGTCAATATTAGTCAAGTCTCTCAAGAATGTTTAATTGTTCTTTTTTAAAACGATGTAACGTTCAATACGGCGAATAACTAACGAAGAAAATATTTTATATGAATTATATTTATTTTATTATTTAAGATAATCTTGTTTCTCAAATAAAAATTAATACGGAAAGAGTTCAAAAGCAGTCTATGTTTTTGTCTGTGTGTGTCCGTCCGATGTTACACTAGTGCGCTGCGTTAGCAGTTCTTTTCGTTTTGATGTGTAAAGAAATCCTACAGAACCTTAATATTCACTTTTTCCATTATATAAAGTGAATATGTGGTAATATTTTTCGTAATTATGATGCAATTAGTACTTTTGTAGCTTTAAAGCTCTGTTTCATTTTGATATTCCAAGGATATTTTTTAATATTATTACTTGAAATGGCTGTTTATATATTACTTAAGCTATGAATGATGTTAATGATCTCGCGGCGAGCGGTCTCGTGTTTTTTTTTTGCTCGTGCCGTTTTTTAAAAAAGTTAAATTCAACTTTCAAACTCGTTTCTTCTCAGGCCAAGGCTTAGTGATTTTTTCTTTTAATTTTACAACCTTGCAACCACTGCTATGCCTCGACGACGCTCTCTATCCTCTTCAGTTATCTCCACTGTCGCAGATTCTGACCTCGATTGCACCATTATGACCCGGGGTCGGTCGGTTCGCAAGGCATTGTCGTCCGTTGATTCCAAGACATGTACTACCACAAGCGACAATCGAGTGTGCTCGATGTGTTCTTTGACTGTTGGCGAAGGACAAACTGCGTTTACTTGCGGTTTGTGTCGTTCTCTTTGCCATTCTGGATGCGTTCATTTGCCTGACAGCCTTTGCAAGGACCATTGCAGTCTGGATGCCACCCAGGCTAAGCATTTGCCGTTTCTTTGCCCAAGTTGTGTTCTCCTGGTTCCGGATCTGCATACGATCGTGAATGACAATATGTCCGCCATACGACGCGTTGAGGAATCTCTCGCTGCGCTTCAAACTTTCACCCGGAGGTTCTTTGTCTCCTGAAATGGTGAAGCTACCAGAGGAACTCTCCAGCCTTTCTGAGGAGTTTCACAATCATTCTCGTTCGATTACCAACTCGTTGACTTCCCTGCAAGGTGACCTTAACTCTGTCAGAGTCCTTTGCGAGAATACTTCTCGTTCGTTGCAACTACATTGTCAGTCTTGTAAAACCTCGACTGCTGTATCTGACCCGGATGAGTTTCGCCGTGAGATGAAGTCCCTGAGAAATGATCTACACTCGGTGGGTGCTAAAAGTGAATCAAACTCGCATGGCCTACAAGAATTGTCGGCAAACTTCGAGGCTTCTCTTCGTTCGACTCCATCAACTGGCGCAGAGGGTCTACTTCCTCGGGTTGATGGGGGTTCCGTCGTCAATGGATCCCATACCACTGATCGTTTTGATGTTGAGCGGCGCAAGCGTAACATTTTGATCTATGGCGTAGCCGATAAAGGTTCACTTGATGATGACGAGAACTTCTGCAAGACTCTTCTACGCGACAGCGGTTATACTGTCTCAGACATCAAGCAGGTTCACTTTTCTCGTTTGGGGCGTTTTTCAAAGGATTCTCAAAAGCCGCGTCCATTGGCTTTTCGTTTTCTGACGGTTCATGACCGTCGATACTTTTTCTCGCGCCTACATGCCTTACGCAAGGATCGTCATTACGGTTTCAATTATTCTTATTCGCTGGATAGGCCGCCGCACGAACAACGAAGATTTTTTGAACTGCGCCAGGAGCTTAAACGTCGCCGTGCTGGGGGCGAAACTAATCTTGTAATACATCAAGGATCCATCGTTCATTCGCCCCGTGCTACTTTACCTTCGTCCGCTACTGCAACAACTACTGTTACAACAACGTCTATGTCACCATGCGCTACAAAACTAACTGCTATACCGTTGGGGAGTTTGCCACCATTTGCGTCTGCGCCAAAAAACTAATTCCGCTCTCAGCTGTTTCGAAAGGGTCTCACCTAAACTATCTCGCTGCACCTTTCGTACCCTCATCTGATTTACTCTTGAGATGTGTGTCAACTTTCAGTTCCTTTTCGCCACAACTTATACGACAACATCAAGTACCTTCCCTTTCGCATTACTCATCACTATCGTCACTTCCTCTCCAACGCCAATCATGTGCTAATACTCGATCATCCTTCACGGGCTTGTTAACAAACGCACGCAGTATCGCCAATAACTATAAATTTACTGAACTTGTAAACCTAATTTCTCGTCATAACGCCGTTATTGTCGCGTTAACTGAAACTTGGTGGACATCCGAGCACTTAAATAGTGAATTCCACATACCCTCATTTACGCTTTACCGTGCCGACCGTTGCGGTGTTTCAAGGGGCGGCGGTGTTGCCTTATACCTATTGGACTCTTTCAAGTCTCGGGAATTGGATCCGATTCTCCCTCAGGCTGGAGATTATGAGGGTGTTGACTCATTGGCTGTTTTACTTGTACTGGAGTCGACTACATTGGTCGTTTCGGTTGTCTATCGCTCACCGAATCCGATATACAGCAATCATGTCTTCACTACCAACTACATCAAGGCCCTCACGGACTTCTGTGATGTTAACCATCATTTGCTTCTCCTTCTTGGGGACTTCAACTACCCTGGACTAGACTGGACATCGGTTATTCCCTACCCGGGGGCCACCCAGCATGCCAAGTCATTTTTAGAGTGCATTATCGACAGCAGTTTAACCCAAATCGTGCTGGATGCAACGCGTTTCGGCGGAGCTTCTATGAAGGACTCTGTCCTGGACCTTATCTTCTGCTCGGATCCCATTCTATCCTTCAATCCGACGATCCTTGCTCCTGTGGGTACTAGTGATCATTGCGTTGTGCTCTTTGAAACCAGCCTTAGTGAAAAGTCCGATACTTTTCGCCCTACACGCAACTTCTACCAGGGTGATTATGATTCCTTCTCTGACTACCTTTGGAACACTGACTGGGATAATGTCTTCTCCGCTGACAACATCGATGACTTGTGGACTGCTTTCCATTCGGTATTACAGGCTGGGATAAACGCTTTTATCCCATTCCGCAAGGAATTGCCAAAGCCATTACCAGCTGCTCGGACTGTTCGTTCCCGTCAACTTAAGCAGGCAGCTTGGAAGAAACTTTCTAAACTAAAGCGTCACCAGTACGATTTATATAAGACATTTCGAAACTCCAACACTAATCATCTTCGCAAACTAAGACGGAAGCAAGAAAACATATTGGCTTCCCGTATCAAGGATAATCCAAAAAGTTTCTACAATTACATCAATCGATTTAGAAAATGCCGTCACAAAATTACGCAGATAACTCGTTCTGATGGCTCTCAAACCACTTCTATTCGGGACGCGGCTGATGCTTTAAATGAGTTCTTCGTATCGGTGGTTTCGGATTCTGGTCACCGTTCTAGTCCCTCGTTTGTCGACCGCACTTTGCTTCCTTCTACTGCTACCCGTACTCTTGCCCATTTTGATTGTCTACCTGAAGCTATTATAGTCGAACTCCATCAATTACCTACGAATAAGTCTCCTGGTTCAGACGGTATTCACCCTCTTCTACTACGACGTCTCGCACTTGCATTACTGGCACCAGTTCATCAGCTACTCAATTATTCTTTCTCTACGTGCACTCTCCCGGACCAGTGGAAAGAAGCCAACATCACGCCTTTACATAAGAATGGATCGCGTATAGGTCCCTCGAACTACAGACCGATTAGTGTGCTGAATCACATTCCTAAAATTGCCGAACGACTTGTCCACATTCAGTTGCGTGCTCATCTCGAAGCCATCAACTTCTTCAGCCCGGCTCAACATGGGTTCCTTCCTCGGAAGTCATGCATCACCAATTTGCTCGTTGCCACCACTACGTGGGCGAAATGGCTGGACGATGGTTCGGGTGTTGACATTATATATTTGGACTTTTCAAAGGCTTTCGACACTGTCTCTCACTCTGGTTTGCTGCATACATTGGAATTAGCGGGCGTCACTGGCGACGCTTTGGAGTGGTTGCGGTCATACCTATGCGGTCGTACTCAGAGAGTGGTTCTCCACGGTGAAATGTCTTCAGTTGGTGCTGTGATGCGTGGGGTACCACAAGGTTCCATTCTTGGGCCTCTATTGTTCAACGTCTATATTAACTCGCTTCCATCTGTCGTGCGACATGCTCTTGTCCTTTTATTCGCGGACGACGCTAAGTTATCTTATCGCATTCGTAGTATGGCTGATTGTCGTCTCCTACAAGACGATCTGGACGCTGTTGCGAATTGGGCACTTGACCATGATATGCGGTTCAATGCCAATAAGTGTGCGGTTCTTCATCTTGGTCGTCATAACCCGAACAACGTATACCTCATTGATGGTACCCCAATTCGTTCGCTCGCGACGGAAGAGGATCTCGGGGTTCTTGTTGACACTAAGTTGAAATTTTCAAGCCAATCCAACAAAGTCTGCAAGCGTCTCAAATCCACCACTGGATTGGTTCGACGTAATATTCACCATCGATCGGAGAAACTTATTCGTGGGCTGTATAACTCTCTAGTTCTACCGATAATTGACTATGCATCGCCGATATGGACACCATCTCTCTTGGGTGATGCCAAGATCCTGCAAAAGGCCCAAAATGCTTTTTCGAAGCTTCCGCAACGCCTATCAAGACTTCCTGCACCCGATCGTCTAGCTGCATTGCGGATTCAATCAGTGTCTGTACGACATCGAGTTAACAACATCTGCCTTTTGCACGACTTTTTTCACGGCCGCCTCGATTTGGAAACTAGCGACTTTTTCACAAAATCCACCACCATCACCCGTGGTCACGCCCTTAAATTAGTCAAGCCTCTTGTAAAGTCTAATTTTCGCCTAAATCATGTCACTTTCACTGCCATTCATGACTGGAATAATCTTCCATCTAATTTAGTTCAACTTCAAAATCGTCATACTTTTCGTCAAAAACTTTCTATCTTTTATAGTTTAACTTCCTAAATTTTTGTTGTTTTTTTTCGTTGTTGTTCTCCCACTCCCCCCCTTTTTTTTGCATACTTGAATACATGTTTTTAACTTATAATGTTTTTTCTATTTGCATAGAAGCCTCGCATTAAAGGCTTAGCGAATGTGTATAATACTTACCTAAATAAATAAATAAATAAATATCTGTATATAGAATAATCCTTGGTTTAGTGATTTCACAAAGAAAGCTGAGGCCTGCACTGTGTTGGGTAAATCAAGTAGTATCCGCAATAGGCTTAAGGCCCGTTCACATTACCCAACTTTAGTCAGCTGACTAATCATAGACTTGTCAGGCCGACTTGTCACCCAAATTAGTCAAGTCAGGTCACTCGTTCACACCACCCAACCAGTCGGGCCGACTACCTTCGAAACACAAGAGGACGTACAAAGCGGTACATAATGATATTAATGATTTGTTTTGGATTATAAATGAACTCTTATTCTCGAATAAATTCGACTACTTTACGAGCATCAAAGCTATTCCCATTAAATTTCTGCAGTTCAGAACATAATAAAGGTCAATAATATCAGAAGTAATATTGGAAACTTCCCTACTATATTACTTCTGATAATATTCAATGAGGAACAATCATCAAAACGTAATAATTAACACATGTTAAAAATGGCCAAGGCCCGAAATCATTTTT
Source organism: Phalangium opilio (assembly GCF_054372755.1). Classification (NCBI taxonomy): domain Eukaryota; kingdom Metazoa; phylum Arthropoda; class Arachnida; order Opiliones; family Phalangiidae; genus Phalangium; species Phalangium opilio. The sequence continues at coordinate 2,889,282 of NW_028324165.1, forward strand.
CAGGTTTTCATCGACAATTAAATAATGGCCGATACTGTCGGTTCTCTCTCTCGACTTGAAAAAAAACCAGCACGTGTCCCATGACGTAATAATAGCCAAGGCTTATTGTGATTGGTTTGCTCCCTCTCTGACTTTAGTCGGCCCGACTCCAATCGCCTACCTACCCGATTAAAATCCGAGCTTGAACCTGACAATAGTACGGTTGGGTGAAACGTTCATATTGCCTGACAATCTGGCCTGACTGGTCAGATCGGCTTTGTCAGCTGACTAAAGTTGGGTAATGTGAACGGGCCTTTAGTGATCCAAAGAGTAAATAATTGAGACCAGAGGTGAAGTAAACTTTGGGTTTTGATTTTCGTGTCTGAAATGAAGGGACATTAACGGTTCAGAGTGAGCCGAAAGTTAATTACACGCTTAAATAATCAGGTTTAGATTTTATAATAGATGAAAGCATCATGGTTGCAATTAGGTTAGTAAAAGGTCTAATCGTTATCGGGTTATAACTTCGAAGTTTTCATTGTTGTGATGGTGAGCATTGACTTTCAATGCGTCTTACCACAAGTAAGTATTGGTGATTTTTAACGTTAACACTCATGTTTGCAAACTAAGAATATCGTTGAGGTGAAACGAGACAGTAGTATTTATACTGCAAACCAGTTGTGAATGTAGCTATGAGAATATAGGGTAAACTGCTAAAGCGTAGACAATTCCGCCTTTACAAACACATAAAGGCAGGAGTTCATAATAACCCCCCTTCGGGGGGGGGAAGTATGAAACTGGCCATAGAGCTAATGGTAAAAATCGCGAACAACAAGATTCTGTCGTTGCGCATAGAATGGATTAGCCTGTTTATGGACATACAACCTTACAGTATATCGTAGTGGTATCTATGCTCCTTGGTTTTCGTTCCAAAACTTGCGTTGGCTGGGATCTCCGTCGAAAAGAAAAATGGCGATATGGTGGACGTAGAAACATGTTGCAATTCTTATATTAAAGATACTGGGAATAAATTTGTCCAAACCGTTTTAATTTAACCACGGAATTCTCACTCACACATATCACAACAAAACATCATTGACGATCGTTTAAATGTTTTGTAGAAAACTAGAAACCCCGACTAAAAGCCAACTTCTTAGCTAAGGCTTAATTTACACCGTTCCGACAGAAGCAGACGTGAGCCATTTTCGCTCCCAAAATCACAAGATAAAAATAGCGCTAAACCGGTAGTGTGGAAGTTAATGCGCGTGGGCGCTAAAAAAATGGGGTAACTATTTCTTTGGGAGTTAAGCGGTGTATGTATCCGCTGAGCTTTACGGCGAAACTTTGTTGTTACGGGCTTTTTAACCAGTTTCGTACTTCGGGCTATTATGAACTCCTGATAAAGGTTATATCTCTCGAAAAACTATATACTTCATTTCCTGTTCTTTTCCCCATTGACTGATTTCCGTGTGTCCAAGATTTATATTTATTGGATGTAAAATGTCGTCTGCTTTACTGTATATTCGCAATGCTTACAGCTTCAATAATTCATAAATTTTAACTTCAAATAGAGAAATAATTTTATGTCTAGGTAAATAACTTTGTAGTAGTAGACCTCTTGACTCGGAGAGGTAATATTTTGGTTTTCCCAACTTGTTACCTCTCCGTGTGACGTAGTCCAGGAGAGGTTCTGTAACGGCCGTGTCTGTCTGTGTGTCTGTCAGTTTGTCTGTCTGTCTGTTGTTACACCCACGTGACCGCGTTCGCAGTTTGCGTCTCGGAGCAAACGTGTTCCCAATTTCCGGACCGCATTGACAGTTCACAGAAATTTAGAAAATTGTATTTCTCTCCGTTGGCTACTCTATACTTGAGTTCTCACACCACCATGTTTGGTCTTCGTCCATCCCATATGAACACCAGTCTGGTACTTTTCTGGCTTCCACCACCACCATCTTCTATTCTTTGTCAATGCCACATTGACACCAGTCTGCATTTACACTGGCTTCTAACACCACCATGCACTGGTCTTCCGTCTATTCCACATAGACACCAATCTGTATCATTGGCTTCTAACACCACCATCCATTGGCCTTCCGTCTATTCCACATAGACACCAATCTGTATCATTGGCTTCTAACACCACCATCCACTGGTCTTCCGTCTATTCCACATAGACACCAATCTGTATCATTGGCTTCTACTCCATTACCATCGTTTGGTTTTAGGATATACGCGGCTATCAGCTAGGGTTACGAGAAACGTCTAGCCTCCCTAAGGTGGGATCGCCACCAAAGGTTTTCGCAATTGCGCTTTTTCCTTACTATTATAATGGAAACGAATCGTATATATACCCCAAAATTTGAAGAAAGCGGGCAAGAGGGATACCCTTCACTTTAAACGTCAATATTAGCAAAGTTTGAGATGATAATAGGTATAACGTTATTTTAAACGATTTAACTATTATTAATGTTAATTATTGAAGAGTAAAATAATTATATTTATTTAAATATTAAAGATAAACCTCTCGTGCAAAGAGAGAGATTATCATAGCCTCCTATATCTGCCAAGGCCCGTGCATGCGATACATTTCATTCATTGCCTCCTATATCTATCAAGGCCCGTGCATTGCGATATATTTTTCAAAACAACAACCAAAATGGGCAGCTCCTCTTAGAAACATAATAATTTCTTTTCTCTGTATATGAAATGAAAATATGGATGATATTGCGCTTTTTCTTTAATGGTATCAATCCTTGCCTGTCTATTAATATTTTACGTAGTAGTAATACGTTTTTAGTGAAGTCTAGAGAGGATAAACATAAGCGAGATTGTTTCGGAAAACAAATACTGCTTCCACTAATGGGTTTATACTCCTTGTTACTCTTGTTGTCTGTGTGTGTCCGTCCATTGTTACACTAGTGCGTCGCGTTAGCAGTTAGCCTTGTGTTGATGTGTTAAGAAATCATACAGAACCTTAATATTCCCTTTTTCCATAATATAAAGTGAATATGTGGAAGTATTTTTCGTAATTATGATGCATTTAGTACTTTTGTAGCTTTAAAGCTCTGTTTCATTTTGATATTCCAAAGATTTTTTTTAATATTGTTATTTGAAATGGCTGTTTATATATTGCTAAAGCTATACTACATCTGTATATAGAATAATCCTTGGTTTAGTGATTTCATGAAGAAAACCAAGACCTGGACTCCGGTGCGTATAACAAGTACTAACCGCATAGGCTTAGTGAAACAAAGAGTAAATAATTGAGGCCTGAGGTGAAGTAAACTCTTGGCTTTGATTTTCGAGTCTGAAACAGACATCAACGGTTCAGAGTGAGCCGAAAGTTAAATACACTCTTAAATAAGATTAGTAAAAGGGCTAATGGTAAACGGGTAGTAACTACAGACTTATTATTCTCTTTATGGTGCGCATTGACTATTAGTGCGTCTAGCTACAATTTAGCTTTGGTGTTATTTAACGTTAACATTCATGTTGGCAAACTAAGAATATTGTTGAGGTGAGACGAGACGATAGTGTTTACACTGCAAACCAGTTGTGAATGTAGCTTTCAGAATATAGGGTAAACAGCTGAAGCCTAGACTTCATTTCCTGTTCTTTTCCCCATTGACTGATTTCCATGTGTCCAAGATTTATCCTTATTGGATGTGAAATGTCGTCTGCTTTACTGTACATTCGCTATGTTTGGAATACTGCTTCAATATTTCGTAAATTTTTACTTCAAAGAAGTGAAATAATTCCATATCTAGGTAAGTAGACCTAGTAGTAGACCTCTTGACACGGAGAGGTAATAGTTTGGTTTTCCCAACTTGTTTACAGTTTGTGCTTGCAATAACTTTTAAGTATAGGCAGATCATAAAGTAACATTTGAAATTATATTTTATTAATCTTCCATATTAGTTTACTGGTTCATTTCATTTGCACGAATGACACTGTAAATCGTTTTTAAACGATAATTTTCGATTTAAATAACGAGGCCAGGGAGTATATTTGACAAGATGAACAAGTTTAAAGGGATATTTAAGGCGAAAGTACTTATTGACTTGCCTTAACTATTGAAAGCAATCTCCTAGTCTAGTTATATTTTAACACTGTCATCTTAAATTGGCTTTATTTAGAACAATAATCGAATCCAATTTAATCTTGGAAACTGCATACTTAAACATGATATTTTGATAATTCTTCTAAAATGTCTCGTTGATAAATAGCTAGAAAATGTTGCACCATCACGTGAACAATTCTTGTACGTCATGGGTTTTTAAATTTTATGCCTTTTTTGTGACTGCCGTAACTATTAAGTGTAGACAGATCGTGAAGTATTATTTGAAATATTATATGATTCTTACATTATATTTTACGAGATTAAATTCGAATTTTTTTTTCTCGAAGATTATGCCAATACGACGACGTGGCGAAAGTTATAATGTCTGGAAGTTTATGTCTGCTTTTGGTATGAACTGAGCGTGCCTAATACTGCGGCTAGCCATCCAAAGTTAAATAACCCAAGTATATTTGGCGCTGCGCTTTAAGATGTTTGCTAGTCTACTGTAATTAATGGCATATCATATTGAAATTATAAACACCCTGGGAGCCGCATTTCTCTATTCCCTGGCAACTCTGGGTGTAATGTACGGGACCAATGAGGTTGTTTCAATTACCCCGCCATTTTTAGTGGCCCTCGTTCCAACCCATCGCCGAGCGCATCCGCGAATGACGGAAAATAATTCGGGACAAGATTTTTACCACGTGACAGTTTATTAATTTGGAAGATACATGAATTTACGAAAAGTGTTGTGTGTTACAGTTGATAAAAATAGGCCAAAAGGAAAACGAAGTCAAACTCTTCTGAAATTGATGGAATAGTGTATCGAAATCATAAACACCATGGTGCTTTAGGTGGCGCAAACCTTGTGCCATTTGTCACTTCCATTGTTACTCAGGGTGTAATGTACCGGACCAATGATGCTGCTTGAATCTCCCCGCCATTTGCAGTGACCTAATTGCCAAATCGACTCCTGGCAAAGCCACAAATGACGTCATCATTAAGGCAATGTTCGGCAAAGCATATATCATGCATCATATCGCTTTTTGACCTTTTATTGTCAAACGTTATTTCCCAAATGAAAATTGAAAGCGTATTTTTTACCACGTGACAGTTTATTATATAAGACGATACATGTGTTTAAGAAGAGTGCGAGTTAACCACAATTCAATCAAATGAAAAAACAGTATAATTATTATAAGGAAGTTCACACAGTGCAAAGGGGTTGTAGAATTATTTATACTATCATTTAGTGTTTTTCCCTCTAAATTTACCCATACGCCTTGCGATCCCTACAATTACAAATTCCTTCATTTCTATTGTAACCTATGCGTTCCTGAAAATTATCTGACGGATAATAACAATATTCGTGAACGCCACGTTTGTTGCCGGTGCAATTGAACCCAGTGCACTCATATACGTCATGGCATATACAAAGACAGCCGTGCTTCAATGGAAGTTTTTTTATTTTTTCGAATTCCTCATCAGTCATTCTATTCCCCCTAAATGGCTGGTGCACGATGCATTCCAACTTTGTCACCCCCGGGCATTTCAGTGTCTGATTACACTGTTTGTACCTCTCCTCGGAACATTCTGCGTAAGAGAAAATCATAAATTAAACATGTTGGGTAAGCCAAAATACTAAATCTCCGAGTCGAAATTACTGTCGCCAAAGACCTACCCTTTCTTAACGTAACAAGACGACCCAAGGGCTCGTAATAGTAGCCTCATCGTACGAGTGAATAACCCCTCTATACCTTACCCTAATTAGTACAATGCTTAAATGATTTACCGTGTATAAAATCAGAGTGAATAGCCCCTCGATGCCCTACCCTAAACAGTGATTAAATTATTACCCGTATAAATTTACTTATGCTGTAATTGTAATATTTTAGTGATTATCATCTCGATGAGTTACCCTTAGCAATGCTAAAATGTTCAAACGCATAACGCTCATTTAACTTTACAACGTAAACTTATGCCAACGCATACTTATCGCGTCTTATTAATTTTTTTTTTTAGTTTTTGAGTTTAGAACATAGACTTATGCCCATATATAATGACCAGCTCTACTAGTAAAATTAATACCAATCTACGACCATTGTAAAAACAGACAGACACATGGACTGAAAAGTCCAGAACAATAACTCTCCGTGACGTAGATCATCCGGAGAGTTAATTGAGCCTGCTTGTGCAATAATTGTAAATACTTAGTTTGACTTATAGAAATGCTAGCCAAAATGAATTATTATCTAACGAATTCCAGTTAGATTACTTACTGAACGGATTACCATCGCAGTAGCTAAGTTTGACCAGCATCAGAATGGCAAAGACCCACTTGAACAGCATTTCTATCTGATTGAATAGTTATAATTATAAGTCTGCAAACTAATTAAATAATCAGAGACACTTGAAGCTTTTAAGAATAACTCTCGAGACGTAAAAAGATAACTACAAAGTTTTTGGCTATGCTATTTTAAAATAAGAATTCCGCTTCAAGCCGACGAGTCTTATGGTTGTACTTACCAGTCTAGAGAAGCGATGACGATGAACAGTTTCGGCGAGAGTTTGTCGTTGGTTAGTGGACGAGGAACTTCTACAGTTGGCAATGGCTCCGCTGTCATGCGTTTTTATGTGGTTCGTTTTGAAATAAAAGAGGGGAGGCAATAACCATTACTAGACAATGACAAGTACGGTTTAAAGGAACAGTGACCTAGTTAAATATTCCAAAACTGACTTAAAATTTCATATTAATTTATTAAATTCGACTGATGGGTAGTAATATCTTAATTTTTAAGACTGCATCCATCTTGAATAAAGGAAAAAATTCAAGAAACAGTTATCTGAAACAAAAGGCTTTCATGGTATGATGAAACAGCCCTGACTGATAGATTGATACCATTTCACGATACCTAAAACATAATTTAAATAATATTTTTTTATCTCGTATCGTTTACGAAATAATATTTTTTGAAATTGTACGAAACATTATGCCAAATTGACGTATTGTCTATTGGAAATGACTGAAGTATTAAGCGCCAACAAGGCGCCTTTTAGGCTGTAGTGATTTCCAAACTTGATTATGTTTTTTTTTAACACGGAGCTATAATTAAAACTAATTTAATCTTGTTTAACTTCATTGATAGTAATTTCTAACATCTCTAGTTGATGAATTACTAGAGATTGTTTCACCATCTCTTTAACGAGCCTTGTAAGTCATGGGTTTTTACAGTTTATGCTTGCAATAACTTTTAAGTATAGGAAGATCATAAAATAATATTTCAAATTATATTTTTTTATTCTTCCATTTTAGTTTAAATAACGTGACCAGGGAGTATATTAATTTGGGAAGATGACAAGACAGTGCAGTTAAGTTTAAAGGGATATTGGATTAAGTACTTCTTGACTTGCGATCTCAAGGTCTAGTTATATTTTAACACTGTCATCTTAAATTGGCTTTATTTAGAACAATATTTGAATCAAATTTAATCTTGGAAACTGCATACTTAAACATTATGATATTTTGATAATATCTTCTAAAATGTCTTGTTGATGAATAGCTAGGAAATTTTTCACCATCACTTGAAGTCTTGTACGTCATGGGTTTTTAAATTTTAGACCTTTGATTGTGACTGCCGTAACTATTAAGTGTAGACAGATCATGAAGCATTATTTGAAATATTATATTAATATTATTCTTACGAAATTAAATTGGAATTTTTTTTCTCGAAGATTATGGCAATACGACGACGTGGCGAAAGTTATGTCTGGAAGTTTATGTCTGCTTTTGGTTTGTACTGAGCGTGCCTAATACTGCGGCTGGCCATCCAAAGTTAAATAACCCAAGTATATTTGGCGCTGCGCCTTAAGATGTTTGCTACTCTGCTGAAATTAGTGGAAGATCATATTGAAATTATAAACACCCTGGTTCATTAGGGGGCCGCATTTCTATATTCCCTGGCAACTCTGGTTGTAATGTACGGGACCAATGAGGATGTTTCAATTACCCCGCCATTTTTAGTGAATGGATGACGTCATGATTAAGGCGCTGTTTTGCAACGTATTATACCACGCATCGCTTGTCAATTTGATTAGCGTTATTTACAGAATATAATTCAGAACATAATTTTAGCACGTGACAGTTCATTATATTGGAAGATACATGAATTTACAAAAAGTGCGAGTTAATCACATTTCAATCAAGTCAAAAACAATATAATTATTATTAAGAATGTGCATAATGTCCATTAGTATATAATTCTGCTCACGCAGTGCAAAGGACTTGTAGTATTACCCTACTATCATTTAGTTGTTTCCCCCCTATAAAATGATTAGGGGAAATCGTATTTGTTTTAGTGCATTAAATTGCAATGCATGAATGCTCCACTTTATTTATTTCCTTTAATATTCTACCTTTAGAAGCTCCGTGATTCGGACGTGGCGCGTGAAAGACGCATTGCAACTTCGTGTCCTTCGGGCATTGCATCGTCTCATTACAGAGTTTCATCCTGTCCTCTGGACATGCTGCGTTAGAGTAAATCATAATTAAAACAAGTTGAGAAATCCAAAATATCCCCTCTCCGAGTCTAGACCTAATCTTTCTTTATGCGTTCCCGAGAATGAATCAAGTTATATGTTAAAATTTGTTGTAGCCACACCTTTATAAATAATTGTTTAGATTCCAGTTCGACATACTTACTATGAGTTCTAGCAATACGGCGGGATATGAAGCTTTACCACCATCAGAATGAGAAAGACCCACCTGAACAGCATTTTCTATGTGATGTAAAAGATTGAATAATTGTAAGTCTACAAACTAAAGTAAATATTCAAAACACCAAAAATTAATTATAGAACTACGTTGGCTATTAAAAGATGGACTTTCACTTCAATCCCCATTTGTTTTTTCCCAACATAATCGGACAACCGATTACATCCCCATTGTTCAACGATATCTCGAAAAGAAAAGTTAGCGAAACACCACACGTTTGTATCCCTGATTTTCTTAAAAGCGATCGTCTTGTTAAGTTCTAGAGACAATTCAGTAATAACTCTCGAGACATCGAAGTTCAAAAGATATTTACAAAGTTTTTGTCTATGATTTTCTAAAATATGAATTCCGCTTCAAGCCGAGTCTTATGGTTGTACTTACCAGCCAAGTGAAGCGATGACAATGAACAGTTTCGGCGAACGTTTGTCGTTGGTTAGTTGACGAGGAAATTGTACAGTTGGCAAGGCAATGGCTCCTTCATAAGACCAGTCAAGCGTTTTTATCAGATTTTTTTAATTAAACATGGGAAGGGGAAAGGCATCATTAGACAATGCCAAGTATGGTTTAAAGGAACAGTGACGATGGATAATGTTTCAAAACTGACCTAAAATTTCTCCTTTATTAAACTCAACTGATGGGTAGGAATAACTTCATTTTTAAGACTGCAATCATCTTGAATAAACGGAAAAGATCGAAAACCTCAGTTTTTCAAACCTTAGGTTGTTGCTACGGGATGATGAAGCAGCATTGAATATTCACTAGAAACTCTTTCACGATCCCTTTAACGACTCTGGTACGTAACGAGTTTTTAATTTGTTTATACCCAAAACGTAGATCGCAAAAACATGTGTCAAGTGAACATCAAAACATAATAGATCTGCTCGTATTGTTTACGAGATGAATTTTTTTTAAATAATACGAAATTTATGCAAATGTCTGGAATATTAAACGCTTCCAGTACGTGAACCAAACTCCCCTTAGACTGTAGTTGTCCAGACAATAAGGGGATTCAACGTTGTTGTATTATTCGTATATTTCTTCGAAGCGCCCAAGTGAGATTTGTTCTTGATTTTTGGGACACTCTTGTATAACTTCCCTTGACCAATCAGACTCCAGAAGTCACTAAACTCGGTAAGCTTTTCTCTTTAAAAATCATATTTAATTATAAATTTTAATCTAAATTAGATTTACATTCGGTATGGAGGTGATTGAAATGTTCAAAATAAATTAAGTCAAAATTGGTCCAGATTACAAAAGAAATAACCCGAATTATTATGGCTAGCATCTTCCCCTCGCTCTGTAGTGCGTTACAGTAGATCAAAAATAGGCCAAAAGAAAAACGCAGTCAAGCTCTCATCTGAAATTGATGGAATCGTGTATCATAAACAGCCTGGTGCTTTAGGTGGCGCTAACATTGCGCCATTTGTCTCTTCCATGGTTACTCCGGTTTAATGTAAGGGACCAATGAGGTTGTTTCAATCTTCCCGCCATTTGTGTGAACCACGTACCAACCCGACGTCTATAGCACAACCAATATGACGTCATCATTAAGGCAATGTTTTGCATGTATTTACCTCATTTCGGCCTTTTTTCGTGCCAACTTGAAAAGCGTTATTTACAAAAACAAGATTGAAAGCTCGATTTTTACCACGTGATATTTTATTATATAGGAAGATACATGAATATACAAAATACTTCAGTTCACACAGTGCAAGGGAGTTGTAGTATTATTCTACTATCATTTAGTGTTTTTCCCTCTAAATTTACCAACGCGGCTTGTAATCTTTACATCTGCATTGCCCATAACCTGAAGGGGTCACTCGACGGATAACGAACGCAATAGGGGTAAATGTGACCTTTTTGTTGGCAATGGTACCCCCCGCATTCATCGCGTGCCCAGCACAAACAAATGCAGGTGGGCTTCCAATTATTCATGTGATCCTTGATGCATTCCGCCTTCGTTGTCCCCGGACATTTCATCGTCTGATTACAGTGTTTCTTCTCGTAAAGTATTGTGTTTGGAAAACGCCTAGTTAAAATTTTGTTTCGTTTGATGACGTAGTAAGGAGAAATTTTCTCTCTAGATGTCGCTCACGAGACGCCTGTTAGTGTCTCAGCGCCGCGTTAAGCCTATTTTATTCAGATTCGCGCGGCATTAGTAGACTCGGGAGTCCAGGGCGCTCGCGCTTGGCTTTTCCACGAGATGCCGTGAGTGACGTATCAAGGAGAAAAACCCGCCAAAAATCTTCTCCGCAAATTTGCTTTTGCTCCCCCAAATTTCTAGTTTTCGAGGTGTTTTTTCTGTGTTTTCCCTCATATTCAAATATTTATCAACCATATTTTTGGAATCAGAAGAGTTTAAACTCTCAAAAAAGTAAGGTTTTCTTTAGATTTGAGATAATTTTAAAAACACGTCGCTATTCCTTTAAGTAACTATTTTGCTAACAAGTAGGGCTCGGTATTGACTACGTCATTTTATCTTTATTTTTACCTCTCCGAGTGACGATGACGTCACGGAGAGGTTTTACACTGGACGTGTCTGTGTGTCTGTCTGTCAGACCCCAAGTGACCGCGTTCGCAGTTTACAAATCGGAGCAAACGTGTTCGCCATTTCCGAACTGCTTTCACAGTCACGGAAATGGCTCCTCTACTTGAGCTCTCACACCACCATCTTCTGGTCTTTGTCCATCCCACACGGACACCAGTCTGTACATACTGGCTTCTAATCACCACCATCTTCTGGTCTTTGTCCATCCCACTTGGACACCAGTCTGTACATTCTGGCTTCTAACACCACCATCTACTGGTCTTCCGTCCATTCCACATAGACACCAATCTGTCTCATTGGCTTCTACTCCATTATCATCGTTTGGGTTTAGGATATACACGGCGATCAGCTAGGGTTACGAGAAACGTCTAGCCTCCCTAAGATGGGATCGCCACCAAAGGTTTTCGCAATTGCGCTTTTTCCTTACTATTATAATGGAAACGAATCGTATATAAACCCCAAAATTTGAAGAAAGCGGGCAAGAGGGGTACCATTCACTTTAAACGTCAATATTAGCAAAGTTTGAGATGATAATAGGTATAACTTTATTTTAAACGATTTAACTATTATTAATGTTAATTATTGAAGATTAAAATAATTAAAAATAATTATATTTATTTAAATATTAAAGATAATCTTGTTTCTCAACTCAAAATTAATACGGAAAGAGTTAAAAAGCAGTCTATGTTTTTGTCTGTGTGTGTCCGTCCATTGTTACACTAGTGCGTCGCGTTAGCAGTTAGCCTTGTTTTGATGTGTTAAGAAATCATACAGAACCTTAATATTCCCTTTTCCATAATATAAAGTGAATATGTGGAAGTATTTTTCGTAATTATGTTGCATTTAGTACTTTTGTAGCTTTAAAGCTCTGTTTCATTTTGATATTCCAAAGATTTTTTTAATATTGCTATTTGAAATGGCTGTTTATATATTACTTAAGCTATACTACATCTGTATATAGAATAATCCCTGGTTTAGTGATTTCATGAAGAAAACTAAGACCTAGACTCCAGATGGTATATTAAGTATCATCCGCAATAGGCTTAGTGAAACAAAGAGTAAATAATTGAGGCCTGAGGTGAAGTAAACTTGTGGCTTTGATTTTCTTGTCTGAAATGAAGAGACATCAACGGTTAAGAGTGAGCCGAAAGTTAAATACACCAGGTTAAGATTTTATAATAGAAGAAAAGATCATGGTGGCAATTAGAATAGTAAAAGGGCTAATGGTAAACGGGTAGTAGCTACAGACTTTTTTCTCTTTATGGTGCGCATTGACTATTAGTGCGTCTAGCTACAATTTAGCTTTGGTGTTATTTAACATTAACATTCATGTTGGCAAACTAAGAATATTGTTGAGGTGAGACGAGACGATAGGGTTTACACTGCAAACCAGTTGTGAATGTAGCTATCAGAATATACGGTAAACAGCTGAAGCGTAGACTTCATTTCCTGATCTTTTCCCCATTGACTGATTTCCATGTGCCCAAGATTTATCCTTATTGGATGTAAAATGTCGTCTGCTTTACTATTGTTCGCTATGCTTGGAATACTGCTTCAATATTTCGTAAATTTTTACTTCAAAAAAGAGAAATAATTCCATATCTAGATAAATAAGTTTGTAGTAGTAGACCTCTTGACTCGGAGAGGTAATACTTTGGTTTTCCCAACTTGTTGTAGATAAATCCAAGGAAAAACATAACACTGAAGATAAAAGAGGTCCAGACCATCACATAAAAATTCTTACTAGAGAAAAAATCTTAAAATGTGATCATGGTGAATTTTTGAGCACAAATGAGAGTAATTTGATCAAACATGAACGCAATCACAGTAGTGAAAAATCTTTTAAATGTGATCAGTGTCAACATGTCAGCACTCGGAAGTGTCGCCTGATCGCGCATAAACGCATTCATAGTGGTGAAAAACCTTTCCAATGTGATCAGTGTGATTTTAGGTGCGCTGTCAGGAGTCGTTTTATCAGACATCAACGCGTTCACAGTGTAGAAAAACCATTCCAATGTGATCAGTGTGACTTCACTACTAAGTGGAAGTCCGTATTGATCACACATCAACGACATCACAGTGGAGAAAAACCTATCCAATGTGATCAGTGTGACTACGCATGCGCGTGGAAGTCTATATTGATCACACATCAAAGCGTTCACAGTGGAGAAAAACCTTTCCATTGTGATCAGTGTGATTTTAGGTGCGGTCTCAAGGGTAATTTTATCAGACATCAACGCGTTCACAGGGGAGAAAAACCTTTCCAATGTGATTAGTGTGACTACGCTAGCGCGCAGAAGTCCGGATTGATCACACATCAGCGTGTTCACTGTGTAGAAAAACCTTTCCAATGTGATCAGTGTGATTTTGGTTGCGCTGTCAAAAGTAGTTTTATCAGACATCAACGCGTTCACAGTGATGAAAAGCGCTTCAAATGTAATCAGTGTGAATATTCCTGCACTCTCAAGACTAGTTTAATCATACATCAACGCATTCACAGTGGTGAAAAACCCTTCAAATCTGATAAGTGTGACTATTCCAGCGTACAGAAGCCTAGTTTGACCAAACATCAACGCGTACACAATAGAGAAAACCCTTTCCAATGTGATCAGTGTGATTTTAGGTGCGCTGTCAGGAGTAGTTTTATCAGACATCAACGCGTTCACAGTGATGAAAAACGCTTCAAATGTAATCGGTGTGAATATTCCAGTAATCACAAGAATAGTTTAATCATACATCAACGCATTCACAATGGTGAAAAACCCTTCAAATGTAATCTGTGCGACTATTCCAGCGTACAGAAGCCTAGTTTGACCATACATCAACAACGCGTACACCATGGTGGAAAACCCTTCAAATGTCATCAGTAAGACTTTAGGTGCACTGGCAAGAGTACTTTCATCAGGCATCAACGCGTTCAAAGTTGGGGGAAAGCCCTTTAAATGTGATCATTGTGACTTTACTAGCGCATGAAAGTTCGTTTTGATCACACATAATACCCTTCATAATAGAGAAAAACCCCTCAGACGTGACTGTTGTGAATTTGCCAGTAAATATAAGAGTTTTTTTATCAGACATGTCCGCATTCACAGCGGTGAAATACCATTGAAATTTGATTGCACGACAGACATACATTCACGGTGGAGAAAAACCCTTCAAATGTGATCGTTCTAAATATTCAAAATTTTTCAAAATGAAGGTATCAAGTAGTAATAGTGGAATGTCCATTATTCATTATACGTTAATACTGCTTTTTGAAATAATGTAAATATTATACTTAATATGCTGATTTTACTGTAAGATAATTTTAATTGTTTGAGTTTCTCATTTGTAGAAAGAAAATTTTCTTCAAGAATTAAACATTTAACGAATATTATAATTCATTAATCGTGTTTAAATTAAATCAATTTTCAGAAGGTAATCTCAATTGAAGTAAGTTACCTTACTTTGGGACATTCTGAAAAATATAGTCAATTCATGGGGCAACATCATACTCCGCTATTTCTTTCATATGAGCTGAAATGAATCATATAACCCTTGCTACTGTTGAGAATGGAAGATCTATATATGTTGAAACGTCTTCAATATTATGTTTTTGGGTCTTCGGGAGCCTTTTGAATATATTAGAGCCCCTTAAGAGACCTTGTATTAGACATATCAAAAAGATATCTAGAAACAGAGTGCCGTGAGAAGTCTTGTGTTAGACATATCACTAGATATCTAGAAAAACAACGCCCTAAGAGAAGCCAAAAAAGTAGGTTATTAAGCAAAGAGCATTTCTCAGAAGTCTTAGAAGTAGAGCGCCCCATCTCAGGGGTCCGACATTCCCAAAAAACGTACGAGATTTTGCCAATGATTACGAGAAATATTTCGTGATTTTGCCAATGATTACGAGAAATATTTCGTGATTTTGCCAATGATTAATGAGAAAGATTTCGTGATTTTTGCCAAAGATTTCGTGATTTCACGATTTCACAAAGATTAAAGCAGGAATGAAGCTGAGTCCACCTAATATGGCTACCAGAACAGCGGTAAGACTTGGGAGGGTGTCACGTACTACTATCCCATTGCTACTATAACCAGGCGGCACCTAAGGTTTATGCCGTCCCACCGTCTCCCCCCAGTTCGAATAGGGCGAACGGGAGCGTGGGAAATAAGGCGGTGGCACAGGGCAAATGACCAGTTTAAAAATTGCCTGGACCAGTTTAAAAATTAAATCGGAGGGGGTTCAGTTAAATTCAATTGGTATGCCCTACCCTAGTTGCAATTAAGGAGATGTGGATCATTCAAAAGAGGAGTTCAATTAGAATCTATGTGCCTAATTTGAAGGATATTGACCGTTTTCATGATTTTTCCCCGCAAAAACCCGTATTTTAATTAATAATTTCGATTATTTTTGATTAGAGTAAGTCATTTCATGAGGGATATTTAATTGAGAAAATATGGATTGATTTAATTGAGAAAACATGGATTGATTTAATTGAGAAAATATGGATTGATTTAATTGAGAAAATATGGATTGATTTAATTGAGAAAATATGGATTGATTTAATTGAGAAAATATGGATTGATTTAATTGAGAAAATATGGATTGATTTAATTGAGAAAATATATACTTTTACATAGCTTATCCGTAAAATTATTAGTTTGCTCTGAAAATGGTTATAGGTATTTTTTGTGGTTTAAGTCTTGAAGAATCTCTGATATTTTGCCGACATGCTACTGCTAGAACAACACTGATCATCAAGATCATTCTTCCGTCTGAGGGGTGACGACTGACGGACTTGACGGCGGCTAGGAAAAGGTTAAAGCTATCTGCTAGAAGTTATCCTGTTTAGTTTGGCACTGTGACTTGTAGTGAATTCCTTTGTTGTTCCTCCTTTAAAGGCATTAATGTAAGTTTATTGATTATTAAAATTAGTATCCATATTCAAAAGTGGAAACGTTTACTCACGAAGACACGAAAGTGAGGAATTATAAACGATAAACGTCATATTAGCCCTTATTGTTGAGAATTTATATTAAACTGAGGGGAAACCCCATAATATTTTGAAGCAAAATGTCACTATTTTACCCCTAAAACTTTAAATTTCACTAATCTTAGTGTATTTTAATGATTATTTAGATTAATTTAAACGTATAGTAGTAAAAATTACGTTCTACGAACGTTTATTGGAGTTTTCGTCTATTTAAAGGGGAACTCTGCTCGGTTGGCGCCCCTTTAGTGAAACTTTCCTGTGTAGCTCCAAACGCCGAGAAAATGTGCTGCCGCCTAGGCGAAAAAGCTTGCAACTCAGTTTATTTCTAACGAATTTTCTACTCCCCCCCCTTTCCCCATCCGTTACCGCACCAACGACGAAGCCACGCTTCCTTTAGGTTCGCCAAACCCCCCCTCCCCCATGGATGATGCCCGTGCCACGTGACCTTTGATGGTAGGGATAGCTTAAGAATGTTAAACGGGGGAACGAAAAACGCCAGACTGGGTTTTCTTTTTGCCCCTATGAAGAGTAGTGGCACTCCATGTTAATTTCTCATAGAGCGTAACGTAGCCAAAGGCAGGGAGGTGCCTTTACTCTATAGACTTACTGCCATGATTATCCTGGGGACTGCGGTACCAAGAAGGGGTTCGGAGTTTTAAGAGGGCAAAGGTTTAAACTGAAACCCCCTAACATTGCAATACTATTAAGTTTTTTCTCTGTGAGAAGGAGGTACCTCCCCCCCCTTTTTTTCAAATAAGGGCAGGGTAGCTTCGACCACCTGAATAGTTTGACAACCAATCACCTATAGTTGATTCCTTTATTCCCTTTTCCCAATGCCATACACACGCCTTTCAATCCATTTTCTCACTCTCTATGTGCTAAAGGCTAGTAGCTTTGAATAGAAAGGTCTTTTTATAAAGATTCACTATTTTTTTCGATTCGATATTTTTAACTTAAAATGAAACTATGGAGACAAATATCTATACTCCTGTTTATCCGCCCTTGAGAAACCGTACTTGCCATTATATTTTGGCTAATGCTCCTCAACTTCTACAATACTGTCAAGTGAGGTTGAACAAGAGTATATAATGAGCATTTTTATTTATTTCTTGGAAAAACCAGGAGCAGATGACAAAGGAGTCTCGGACGCTAGCTTCCATAATGTAGAGGGCAATGGGATCCGCGAACGTCACGGTTATTAACCAAAATCATTACGCCAGTGCCACCTCTCGTAGGAAATTTGAGCTTTATTTTCCAACCAATAGCGTGGCTGCAAAGTCTCGAAAGGAGATCTGGGAAATCGCGTCTGGAGCCTCTCTTTAAAAATACGTATCGTCTGCTTATAATTAGCCTAGGCTTAACGAGTTAAAGAGTTATAAAATGGATTTCAACGGCTTTTTAATCTTTTTTAGACTAAAATTGATAATGAAAAGCGCAGCGAGTAACGTATGTACACTATTGAAAAACTAAAATGTGTTTCAGTGCCAATTTTTTATAAATTTCTTCTTGAATTAAATGATAGCTACAAGAGGTTGGGAAAAGAAATCACTCACGATCTTTTAAAACCCAAAAAGTTAGAGACAGTGTTTCGTTTCCAACCTCAATTAATACGGAATATTTTGGCCCTAAAACACATTTATTACATTGTGTTTCGGCATCTTTTAAAACCTTGATTTTATCTTTCGAAAACCCGAGCCCAATCATTCCAGTGGGCACAAATTGTTACTTAAGCCTTGGCTTACATGGGTTTCTCTGCTAGTTTGGCTATTTAGTAGGTTTAAAGTCACAAAATGTAGTCTTATCTTTTATCTTAATACCAACGGTTACAGATGTTTGAATAAAGTAATTATATTGTGTATATTTATGTCGCGATCGGATAAGGCGAACCTCAGTAGCCACTGTTAGTCCGTTATTACAAATAAAATTCCCAGCAGACTTTGGTGCCAGATATAATCCACCAAAAGCATCGTCTGCTATAATGTCTGATAGCGCCTCTATGGCAAACGATACCGCTACAGCTGTGACGTACGCGGGTGCCATTGCCCTCTATATTGTGGAAGCTAGCGTCCGAGACTCCTTTGTCATCTGCTCCTGGAAAAACTGAAAAAGTACATTGGTTTGAACGTTCCTCAAACGAAAGGGACGTGATCCTTCTTTATATCCTGTGAACACCTGACGTGAAATGATTTGGTTATCCCGATCTAATAGGGAGCTAACAACTGGCTAGGGGGAAGGGATAGTCTGACGTCACGCAGCCCCTCTTTGGTTGTCATTTTTGCGCGTAGAATACTGTTTCCAACCGTTAGGGGGATGAAACTCCCGTAAGAGATAGAAGGGTGTGACGTTTCAGGGTCAGAACTGTTAGCTCCCTATTCCTTATATCGTGTGATAATTGCGAAGTGTTTCGAACATACTTCTTTCTGAAATGAAATGACTCGTTAATCGCTTTACAATTACCTTTGCCATGTGTAATTGGCGAGTTGTTCTGGGTACAAGTGGCGATTAAATAATGTTATAATCACTGCAGTAACCATAATAGTGAGTAGCCCCTCGACGAGACTGAATTTTATCTCCATTTCTTCGGTGACCACATTCCAATGCACCTAAACATTTCTTTTATCTCCTTTTAAAATAATGAACGAATGAACTTGTATTCAAGGTAGAAATGTCAGAACCGGCCGATATTATGGGTGTGTTTGGGAAGCACTAGCCACCCGGAATTTCACTTTAAAGCAGAGTTGATACTAAGAAAAGGGTAGGAAAACCTCAATTACCCTCCCGAAATTAACACCATCCGCCAAGACTGAGAAATGGTATACATTCATGGATCTGGAGGGAATTCTTAGAACCCAAACAAAAATAAAACCACATTTCTGGTTTACAGACCCCCTTTACCTACAAACTATAGAAAATTTCGGAATATAAATACTGAGTAACCAACCCACAAGGGAGAGGCGGCCATTGGGGTATTCTCCCTCGCGCCAAGAAGAGACGCCAGAATGAGCCCGAGTTCACTGCTCGCGGGAGACTAGCCAACTCGCACTGAATCTAGCGGGGTTTCTTGGCGCCAAGGAGGATACCGCAATGGTACCGTATTTAATTTCCGAAATGGTCTATACGGTAGGTAGCAAGGCGGATTTATAAGAGAGGAGGTTCAGAGTCAGACAAAATGCACGTAGTCCGCAGTTCATAAAATTACACTGTGGCGTTCCCCAGTTACCATGATTACCACGACCCACTCACGGCAAGAGAGCGTACGTTCTCGCCCATGCGTTCAAGCCCCCTTTTTCTAGCCTCATCAGCTTGTTTATAATTTTGAATATTCCTCGTTTGCAAGAACGATCACGTGACGTGCGCCTTTACCAACGGCTTACGCGCCGATGCATGTTTTTTATTTCCACATTTCCAAAACGAGTCTTCTCTCTTATACATCCTCCTTGCCTTTAGCGAGCCGGCGCAAAAATTTTCCAACACCATCACACCCTTACCCCACTCAAAGTAACTAAGCAAGTACCAGTCCATAACCTCTACCCCTTAATGCCAATAAGGATGAATACATACATCTCCTTTGCTAATTACCACCTGGTATTATCTATCATTCGATGTTGCTAACAAAGACCAAAATTATTTTGCAATGTGCTAAGGTTGTACAATACCCAACAATGGTCTAAGGCTGTGCAGTGCATGACGCATAAGTTTTTTCTCCTTTCCTAAATCGTAGAAAATGTCTTTAGCCTACCTATTCTCTCCCAAACCTGTCTCGATTTATAGATACTATAGTTTGAAGCGCTACACCCTTTCCCTCTTGAAGCTGCCAGTTTAACAGCTCTATGATTAGACACGGTTATACGAGAAAGAATCACAACATTGTATAGAAAACCCTGGTTGTAAAGGCTTGTCTATATACATGTACAGGTACACAAACTGGTTCTGATGTTGTAAGACTGAAGTCAGGCCCGATATAGAGTAATGGCAGTACTACCTATGCAAACGGCATTCCTCCTATCTCTTAGCTCAGTGTCATGCCCCTACTGGGCGCGTACAGTATCCTCTCTTACAAAAGCGCGCCCAGAGGGAGGGATACACGGTTTTCACCCCTCTCTACCACCATTAGTCTATACACTGTATCCTCAAGAAGTTTTTATAAATACGAAGTTTGAAAAAATATTCTAACTATTGCGACTGTCCACTTAAAATAACGCGAGTGTCCACTTAAAATAACGCGAGTGTCCATTTAAAATATCGCGAGTGTCCATTTAAAATATCGCGAGTGTCCATTTAAAATATCGCGAGCGTCCATTTAAAATATCGCGAGTGTCCATTTAAAATATCGCGAGTGTCCATTTAAAATATCGCGAGTGTCCATTTAAAATATCGCGAGCGTCCATTTAAAATATCGCGAGCGTCCATTTAAAATATCGCGAGCGTCCATTTAAAATATCGCGAGCGTCCATTTAAAATATCGCGAGTGTCCATTTAAAATATCGCGAGTGTCCATTTAAAATATCGCGAGCGTCCATTTAAAATATCGCGAGCGTCCATTTAAAATATCGCGAGCGTCCATTTAAAATATCGCGAGTGTCCATTTAAAATATCGCGAGTGTCCATTTAAAATATCGCGAGTGTCCATTTAAAATATCGCGAGTGTCCATTTAAAATATCGCGAGTGTCCATTTAAAATATCGCGAGTGTCCATTTAAAATATCGCGAGCGTCCATTTAAATTTTGCGAAGCGTCCAGTAACCCAGTTCAATTTCATTTTGGTTCTCCCAGTGTTACTAAGCCAAGAGGCTGCAGGGAGAAAGGCTACAGTTCAGTTTGACCATCTTGGCTGACGTTGAATGCCTCACAATCAAAAAATGGCACTGAAGATAAAGCTGAGAGAGGGAGCAACTTCTCCCACCTCAATAATTTCAAACATTATTCACACGTCCTTTTAAAATATCAGTAACGTCCTGGTGTATACGTACTATATAAAAGTCACAAAATGTTTAGTAACTAATCTTTTAGATTGGTCAAACTGAACATTCGATTTTTACCTCATTTTATTTTTGATGTTCATTACCAAACACCACTAAAATAATTATCCTGATAAAACAAAGCATGAATTAAAACCAGGCACGGATATAGTTTTGATGCTTTTATTAATAGTTACCTATCATCTTCATATAAAACAGTTCCGAACACAATTGACTTCATGCGATATGAAGAAAGCTCAATTCGTTTCTTGCTAACCGTCTTTCTGAAATCCGGTCCCTAAGAAAGATACCTAACCGATCGCTAAACGCACCCGGCCCCAAGCCCCCAACCAAACCAAGTCGAATGATTTCTCAATTCCGCGAATTTCCCCTCTCCTATGACTATAACAGCATAGTACAAAAAAAAAGAAAAATTCCATGAATAAAAGAAGTTCCCAGGTGCGAAAAAGAAAAACCGCTCCTCGCTGTCACGAAAGAATGAGGAAAAGGGGTGCAAAATGGACTGCAAGGTTTTGCGCTCTAGGCGAGCTTCATTTATATTGATACGTGGAGTCCAGGTTGAGGGGCAAATAGAGTCTTTGTAACCCACGTGACGCGATTCATCCACTCGTAGGGTATGGTCCTTTTTTCAAATTTTAGGCCACCGCCCCCAACGCGAGCGCCATCTAGCGTTCTAGATCGGTAATAAACCTCGCCGACGCTACCTTTAAATTTTACCTCTTAATTTTGTACTGGAACTCACTATTTTACCGAAACGACAAAGCCAAAAGTAATTTTGAATGTAAAGCAGACGACGCATTGAAAGATTTCTACTATTTGGAGTTTGAGGTAATTCAGTAAAAGTTGGGCAAAAGCACATTTAGTTTAAAATAGTGTTTCCCGAAATAGTGTTCATAACTTCATATCATCCCTAACTGGTAAGTAAGAATCAAGGGGTGCCAACGCTCAATTCCGAATTCGCGTTTTTTTTCTCTCCTCGCGCGTGACGTCAGAATCCGACCTCCGCGAGCGCCCGAGATATTTACTACGCGCTATGGAATAGGTTTTTCGCTACTTTATAGAAGCGCGGAATTTTTAAATAAATAAATTAAAATATATATTAAATAATTTTAAATAACTTGTTTATTAAATTTAAAACTGAAGTTATCAAAACATTTAAACAATTTTTATTGAAACAATTTGTACTGTACTTTAGGAACATTTTAAACACAAGGAACATTTTAAATACAAGGAACATTTTAGGAACATTTTAAATACAAGGAACATTTTAGGAAACGTTTTAAAAATATCACTTAATTTTTTTTTCACAAAGAACCATCAAGCCTAAAATCATTTCACAAACAATTCATAGGTAGGTTCATCCAAAAGCTTAGTTTTGAAATTATTCAAAAATATCACAAATTTCTAAGTAACTATTTTAGCCATTTTTTTGGCACCTTTTCTTTTTCCATCCTTGTCTTCTGCATTTGTAATCTTAATTGAGTTCAAATGTTTAATTCGAATGAAAATTCTAAGTTTCACAAATGTTTTAACAATTATTAAAGGGTATTTATTTTCAATTTCAAATATTTTTTGACTAGTATTTTGAACAATATTTTCTTCGTTAGACAAAGAAATGTTGGGTAATATATTTTTAAAGATGTCCTCATAAATTTTGATTTTTTCCATAAAGGCACTTGAGGGAATGACTAAACCTCCGTATGATAAGAAATTTGCCCAAGAGGGAATTTGATAATCGTGATCTAGTTTATTTTTGTCTACTAAATCTAATTCTGGGTTGGCTTTATAATGTTTTTTAGCAACCCACCCACCGAAGTATTCTAAACCACTTTCTTCACATTTCTTAAAATCACTTTCATACTTTTGCGAATCAATCGTTGCGTTAATAATTTTGCTCGCTTTCAGTGAACATAAGGGTTTAGTTGTTGTATTAATTTCTAAACTGTCATTGACTAGGACATCATTTGGTAACAAATCAGGGAGGTCAGTTTCAATCTCGGCAGTTGTTAAGATATTATTTAAAAGATAAACATCCTTTTGACTATTTTCTTTATCGCAATGATTTAAAACATTTGAAGCTAAATAATCCGCATGAATCTGATCAGTGGTATTGCTATTACAATTAAAAACCCCTGGATTTTTTCCTAAAATTACAACTCTAATTCGATGTAATGCATTAAGGGGTGTTGGGTGGTCATCTAAACCACCCCTTGAGCGAACGTGGGAAAAGAAATTTTCCAAACAGTCCTGATTTAATCTATGCGTAAGGAGATATTTAATACCATAATTTCGTTTTAAATCATAAAATAACTCTTTGAGAGATTTACTAGAAGTTATTATTCCTTTTGGAAAATTTGAAGAAAAGGTTTGACTTTTCCAGTTTTGTCTTTGCACAACATGTTGTCAGTTAAGGAAATCATTTCATCTAAGACCACCCCTTGCTCTTTTAAATGTATTCCAAAGCCACATTTGTTTGGATTAGAACTATTTTCTACATAAGAGTTAAAAACATCAAACCAATTGTTTACTTTTTCAATAAAAAAAGCGAGTTCCATGGTTTGATTTAACTCATCTGGCTCTAAATCTTCCTTAGCTTTATTTTTAATCATATAGAGAAGAGCTTTAGATACTGTGTTCGATAATAGTTGCGCAGCCAAAGAAACATTTTGCCTACCAGATCCAGCACATTCTAAATGTAACTTTTTTAACTTTGGACACATTTTCATATCCCCTTTCTGGGCATTTAAGAGCTTCGCCAATGGATTTTTACCGATTTCAACATCTCCATCATCTAAAACAAACCCACCATCTAAGAGCCAATTTCGAATTAATTTTAACGCGTGAGGTGCATCAGCAAAGCAATATATTTTTTTTTCGGGATTACTAGGATGATCAAAAAAATTATTGTTTATATTGATCCTTAACTCGTTCCACAAACCCATGTTACCCCCTCCCATATCACTGACCATTGCAACTATTAAATAACCCGCATCGTATAGTTTGGAGACTATTTGAAACAAAATTTTTTTAGTCATTTTTTCATCAAAATCAATATAAATTGGTTGCTTCCATTTAGAGAATAGACCTCTCACCATTGCCACCTGCATTTGACTATGTTTTCCTAATACCTGATCTCTTTTTACATCATATTCGTATTGACTTTTAATCTTCATTTCGTCAAAGGTTAAAACTGAAAGTTTTTCTAGGTCAGGCATATTCATTCCAGTACTTTTCATGATTCTCAAAACATCGTCTAATACTCCCTTTCCTAAACATATTTTTGAAGCGTAAGCTCTTAAAGTTGACAAAGATGGCAAAGGAATTTTAAGTTCCTTTTTTACAAACAAATATGCCCGTTTACTGAAATATCTCAATGCAAATGCGTTGGTGAGATCTTCAATGGACCAAACCACCATTTTTTTACCCATTAATTGTTTGACCTGACTTTCTGTAAATACAGTGCTAAGTATTTCGGAACATTTGCGGTTTAATAGTTCTTTTTTGTTTTTCTTAGTTTTCAAAAGCTTAAGTTCTTTTTTCAGTTGTTTGTTGGAAATTTCCGATATACGTTTTTCGATTTTTAAAGAGTTAACTTCCCTGATTTTCTTCACATATTTTTGCTTCATATTTGAATACCTTGATTGCCAAATTTTAAGCAGGTTCTGTTCTTTTTCTGAAGTTTCACAACTACAACACTTGCGCTTTTTTGGTATATTTTCAATGCTAAGTTCGCTAACAGCCTGTTTTTCTTGCTCCGAATTAGCCAAGTCAAAATTAATTGAGGTTGACTCTGAGTATAACACATCCTTAGCGATTTTTTGTCTTTCTCGTTTTCGGGCTCGTGCTTGCCTTTCATTTCTTGTAGTATCACAGATTAAAACCTCAATACCTAGGTTTTGGGTAGGAATTGCGGTTTTCTTTAATAGCTTTCCATGTTTTTTTGGTTGATAGTTTAACAATTCTGCTTTGAGATTACGCTCATAATCTTCCTCATTAAAATGAACGGAACAAATAACACTTGTAGACGGGTTAAATACATCTTTTCTCCTACATTTGTTTATCCAAATGCTACGTCTTTCGTCTTTAGGAAAAGCATGATAAATTATGTGGCATTTTTGTGGATTCTGTTTTGTGGCAAATAAACTATTGTTGCACAGAGCCACTGCACACCTCATTCCTGGCATTGTGTAGTGTTATGAGCCTCTAAAACAAACCAACGGAAAATATTCTTAAGAACCGAGATTTGCAAATAATATAGAGTTTGAGCGGATTTAGACTATTTAATTAGTACAATTGATTACGATGCTTTGTAGGTAAAAATCCATTAAATTATGGGCAATACCCGATGACAAAAAATAAGTACATAAAAGTTTTAAATTAAACCAAAATACACTTCTTAAACCATACAGGCAGGGAGTAGTCGGGAGAGTCGACTCAGCCTTTTTTTTGAAAAGTGGCTGGTAGCCTTGCTGACATGAGCGCCCCTGGTTGTCGTACGGAAAACCAGGGAGTAGTCTGCTAAAAATCATGGCGGAATCATAGCATCACTACGGTGGTTCAAGCTGCTCTTTTTTGAAATGTTTAAATTCCCAAGGCAAATCCAAGGGTGATATTTCATTTTTCAACTATCCGAAAGATATTATAAGGTGAATTTAGCGAGATTATTATCAAAATTTTATGGGAAAATTATCTAGGAACACATTTTACATAAGCCTTGGTTACAGGTGTAAGCAATGGTTGCTTCAATCAGGAAGAGACGATTTAATGGGGAGGGAAGAGCATGTTTTCCAAAAAAAATATAAAGTTTGTAGTGACCACTTCAAGAAGAACCAGTTTTTAACGTTAAAGCCAAGGTGCCTGAGTTTAAACATGAGTTATTTGTATGCAACTTCATTATTTTTCCTGTAGACCTAGATTAGTTTCACATGCTATCCCGGATAGATTTGATGAAAATGAAGCCCTTCAAAATGCATCGCCACGCCAACTTAGAACCCTTGAAAATACAAACACTGAAACTTCTACTCAGGACCAACAAACCATAGAAATGGAATATAACCCGAATGGTAACATAGATAGCATTTCTTTGTTCTTGAGCATTAGTTCACAAAGTAAGTAATATGTTAATCAGATGATCAATTAAATCAAACACCAATAATGAGCAGAGAAGTCAAAAGGGATTTACGAAATAGAAGCAGTAGACCTAGTCAAAGACGAAAAATTAGTTTCGATAGTGGTAAAATTATAGGATATTGCCCAAAATTTACAAGAAGTATTTAGTATAACATAAGTTAATGCTGTAATTAATTCAACCAGGTTCAAATACTAGTCAAATTCCACAGAAAAGACGAGCTACAGCTAATGATAACCTAGAAATTGAGTTTTTACATACCCCAAAAAGACCAAGACTTAAGGGGAGAACCTTATTTTTGGCATCTCCCAAAAGCAATAGTACTTTGAGCAGAACATCAAAATCAATTCAGGTTAAGCAACCGACTAGAAGCCTTAAAATTCAAACAGATAACCTTGTTTCACCCAGCAAGAGAAGGGCGAAACAATTATTACAAAAGCAGTATTTGAGAAATTGGAGGTTAGCTAAAAAACGCCCAAAAATCACGAAACAAACCTTAATGACAGAAATAAGAAAATATCTACCGAAAAATGGTGCCAAATTCTTTGATATGCAGCTTAGGGCTGCGGGTAGAAAAGCTAAAGGAAGGAGATGGACAACCAAAGAGAAAGAGCTGTGTCTTACTCTACACTACCATGGCCCAAAATCATATTTTCTTTTAAAAGAATTATTCATTCTTCCTTCTTCAACCTCTTTAAAATCATGGCTTAAAAATATCCCGTGTAAGCCGGGGATTGTACTAGAATTTTGGGGCATTTTGGGTAAAAAAGTACAATGTATGACCAGGAAAGAAACAATGGCTGTTTTAACTTTTGACGAAATTGCACTTAAAGAAGGTCTTATTTATAACGAGGGAGAAGATATGATAGAAGGCTATGCCAATGTGGGCACTGATTGTCAAAATGCACAATTAGCTAATCACGCTATGGTTTTTATGATTGCTGGCATTTCTTCAAAATGGAAACAGCCACTTGCTTACTTTTTGACTAGAGGCCCAATGAGAAAGGAAGACTTGAACAGTATTCTAATGGACGTTCTCAAGAAGCTCATTGCTGTTGGAATAGATGTAAAAGTTGTGGTTTGTGATCAAGGGACAAACAACCAAAGTGTTTACAAAACGTTAAATGTTACTGAAAAAACTCCATTCATTTTTTTGGAGAATAAACAAATATTCTTCATGCATGACCCATCACACTTAATTAAAGGCCTGCGGAACAACCTGAAGAATCATGATGTCTCAGTACAAGCGTGCAGAGCTTCTTGGGCACACATTGAAAGGCTTTTTTACCTTGACTCAAAAGAACCTTTGAAAGTTGTTCCAAAACTAACGTTGAAGCACTTAAATTTAACGGCATTTTCAAAAATGAAAGTAAAATTAGCTACACAAATAATCAGTCACAGTGTTGCAATGGGAATAATTTTCTACACCATGAAAAATCAGCTTCCTGTTGAAGCTATGGAAACAGCCAACTTTATCATTGAATTTGACAAAATTTTTGATTCTCTAAATTCATCAAGGAAATATGAAGCGAAGGAGTATAGATGCGCAATTACCAAAAATTCCATTCATCTCAAGTTTCTCAAAGAAAAATTAATATGGTTGGATGGGCTTCAATTTGATTGCGACCGACAGCCACCAGTCATTCAAGGCTGGAAAACCACTATTTCATGCGTAATACAGCTGTCAGAGTATCTTTTAGAAAAAGAAGGAATGGATTTCATTTTAACATCTCGATTCAGCCAAGATGTACTTCAGAACACTTTTGGAAAAATTAGAAGACTTGGTGGCTGCCAAGACAATCCTACGCCTCAATTATTTCGATTGCAGATGAGGAAAGTAATGGCCTCTTCTTTATTTCGAGTGCCAGAATCTGCGAATTGTGCTGAAAAGCCAGACACTGACGCTTTTTTAATGGATCTGTTAAACAACCGAAATAGTGAGCGGAATAAGCCACAGCCAGAAGAACGTGTAGTCCCGTTTTTTAGTCACAACGAAGAATCAATAAGTGAAGCATTTATACCTAATCAAGAAGATAGCAAAACTTCTAATGTTATTACCTATATTGGAGGTTTTCTTGCAAAAAAATGTTTATCATTTCATGATTGCGATCTTTGTAGAACTGCTATTATGAAAGAAACCAAGCAAATGACAAATACAAGGGAAACTTTGACAGTCCTCAAAGCATACTGTAAAGAAGAAGGTAGTGAAGTTGGGAGACTGACATAAGCATGGGAATTGCGGCAAAACTGGCTCAAGGGCTACGTAATTTAAAATCATATCCTGAAATGTGTCCAACAACAATAGAAAAAATTATAAAACTTTATATTCGACTCAGAATCCACCATAATATTCGTCTGAAGAACAGAGAAGTTTTTGAGGAGAAAGAACGAAAACGGAAGGAAAATGAAAAGAAAAAAAAAATTAGGGAGAGGGAAAAATTATTTGCAAGTAGGCATACATCACCTAAAACTAAAAAAGATTCAGGGGCAAAAAAGCTACAAAAATTAAGAAACGAATGATTTAAAAAGTTGTATTACGCGTTTACTATAATAATTAATAAATGTCATTAAATAGATAACTAATAAAAACATTTCAATGTAAAGCGCCAATTTTTTAAAGTTTAAATTTCCCGCCAATCTTTATGCAGCAGACGACGTTTTTCCGTATGACAGCCAGGGGGCGATTCGATCTCCATTTAAAAACTAACTTTCACCTGTTCTAGGCTGAGTCGACTCTCCCGACTACTCCCTGATACAGGCTTCATAATCTATTGACCAAGTCCTAATGTAACCTAATCCTAGAATATCTAGTGTGACAGCGAATGATTAAAGAAACCTCAACGTTGGATTTTTTTTAACCTTATGATAATCGTATTTAGCATGAATAACAACATTTCAAATAAAAATTGGAGAATTAAACGTACCATTAAAATAAAACCTCCACGAAAAAACCTCGTAGCGAGCCTACGAACTGGCGAGAGTCGAGACACCCGTGACAGGCGATTCGGAATCTCGGGTGATACTAGTTTACCTAATTTTTTTTGCTACTGATTTTTTGCTAACCCGGCATAACTCTCAGAATTTCTCAGAAAATTAAACGGCGTCTGCTTATGCGTCTGCTTATATTATATTAAGCCTTTGACAAACCTGAATGAATATGAATTAACCTAAATGAATATAAATTAAGCGTTAGTTGTTAATTAAAATAAAAGATGTAGAGAAAATAATAGAAAGGCGACTTCCCACAATATATTAAAGTAAATTTAAAGTAAAACTGCGACTATATAACTGCATTTAAACCTATTAATTTATTTATAGAAATACATAACTCTTTAGTACACAAAATTAGGATGGTATTACCAAGAAACACTTCATGAAAGTACTTTTCGCAGAGAAAATACCGGGAAACATTAGAAAATACATTTTTAATTGATACTTAATTGTTCCCAAGCGATTTTACTCCTTTGCTCGTTAAATTAAGAGGTGGCATAATGATTTTCTACTTGACAACCTTTTTTCTTTGAGTGCTTGAAGGGGAAGTGTACGGGTATGGGAACTATTGGGGAAGGGGAGGTATCCTAATTCAAAATGAAATAGTTCATAAAATTAGTTTTTACAGAGATTCATTACTGTTATTTAATTGTTCCCAAGGGTTTTTCTCCTTTGCTCGACATACACTTATGACAGTAGTAACATTTTCTAATTTATCAACGCTTTTTCCCAGTACAAACACCAGAAAACTTTAGAAACATAATTATTGATTAATATTTAATGATTTCCAAGCGTTTTTACCTGTTTGCTCGCTTAATTACGGGCTGGAATAACGATTTTATTTTTGCTAACCATTCTTGCGTGCTTAAAGGAAAAGCGTTCTTGCAGGGGAACTATAGGGGGAGGGGAGGTATTACAAACCAAAATTAAAATATTGAATAAAATTGGTTTTTCCCAACAATTTCTCAAGAAACTTCGAATACATAATTAATAACTCATATTTAATCGTTCCCAATCGTTTTTATTAGTTTGCTCGTCAAAATTACACCCGGCATAACGTTTTAGTTTTTGCTAACCGTTCATAGATGGCTATAGCTCTGCAGTGGGATGATGGTTCGATAAAGTTCGAGGCAGCTAATGGCATAAGCGTCTAATGTACGTCCGTAATGACAGTAGTAACATTTTCTAATTTATCAACGCTTTTTCCCAGTACAAACACCAGAAAACTTTATAAACATAATTATGGATTAATATCTAATGGTTTCCAAGCGTTTTTACCTGTTTGCTCGCTTAATTACGGGCTGGAATAACGATTTTATTTTTGCTAACCATTTTTTCGTCTGCTCGAAGGGGATTTGTTTTTGTATGGGAAGGGAGGGATTACAAACCAAAATCAAAACATTCAATAAAATTAGTTTTTCCCAACAATTTTTCATGAAACTTGAAATATATAATTTGTAACTCATATTTAATCGTTTCTAACCGTTTTTATTAGTTTGCGCGTCAAAATTACATCCATAATTCTCGCTAACCCTTCATAGATGGCCATAGCTCCGCCACTGATGAAGGCTAGCCAAAGTTCGAGGCAGCTAATGGCATAAGCGTTTAATGTACGTCCGTAGAGACAGTAGCAATATTTTCTATTTTATCAACGCTTTTTCCCAGTACAAACACCAGAAAACTTTATAAACATAATTATTAATCAATATTTAATGATTTCCAAGCGTTTCTACCAGTTTGCACGCTTTATTACGAGCTGGAATAACGATTTTATTTTTGCTAACCATTCTTGCGTGCTTAAAGGAAAAGCGTTCTTGCAGGGGAACTATAGGGGGAGGGGAGGTATTACAAACCAAAATTAAAATATTGAATAAAATTGGTTTTTCCCAACAATTTCTCAAGAAACTTCGAATACATAATTAATAACTCATATTTAATCGTTTCCAAGCGTTTTTATTAGTTTGCTCGTCAATATTACACCCGGCATAACGTTTTAGTTTTTGCTAACCGTTCATAGATGGCTATAGCTCTGCAGTAGGATGAAGGTTCGATAAAGTTCGAGGCAGCTAATGGCATAAGCGTCTAATGTACGTCCGTAATGACAGTAGTAATATTTTCTAATTTATCAACGCTTTTTCCCAGTACAAACACCAGAAAACTTTATAAACATAATTATTAATCAATATTTAATGATTTCCAAGCGTTTCTACCAGTTTGCACGCTTAATTACGAGCTGGAATAACGATTTTATTTTTGCTAACCATTTTTTCGTCTGCTCGAAGGGGATTTGTTTTTGTAGGGGAAGGGAGGTATTACAAACCAGAATTAAAATATTGAATAAAATTGGTTTTTCCCAACAATTTCTCAAGAAACTTCGAATATATAATTTATAACTCATATTTAATCGATTCCAAGCGTTTTTATTAGTTTGCTCGCCAAAATTACACCCGGCATAACGTTTAACTTTTTGCTAACCCTTCATAGATGGCTATAGCTCCGCGGAGGAATGAAGGCTCGCCAAAGTTCGAGGCAGCTAATGGCATAAGCGTCTAATGTACGTCCGTAATGACAGTAGTGACATTTTATAATTTATCAACGCTTTTTCCCAGTACAAACACCAGAAAACTTTAGAAACATAATTATTGATTAATATTTAATGATTTCCAAGCGTTTCTACCAGTTTGCACGCTATATTTCGAGCTGGAATAACGATTTTATTTTTGCTAACCATTTTTTCGTCTGCTTAAAGGAAAAGCGTTCTTGTAGGGGAAGTATAGGGGAGGGGAGGTATTACAAACCAAAATTAAAATATTGAATAAAATTGGTTTTTCCCAACAATTTCTCAAGAAACTTCAAATATATAATTTATAACTCATATTTAATATTTCCCAATCGTTTTTATTAGTTTGCTCGTCAAAATTACACCCGGCATTCTCTCTAACCCTTCATAGATGGCTGTAGCTCCGCGTCAACCAATCACAGGGATGAAGGGTCGCCAGAGTTCAAGGCAGCAAGTAGCATAAACATATAATATACGTCCGTAATGACATACACTTATGATAATAGTAATATTTTCTAATTTATCAACGCTTTTTCCCAGTACAAACACCAGAAAACTTTATAAACATAATTATTGATTAATATTTAATGATTTCCAGGCGTTTCTACCAGTTTGCACGCTATATTACGAGGTGGAACAACGATTTTATTTTTGCTAACCATTTTTTCGTCTGCTTAAAGGAAAAGCGTTCTTGTAGGGGAACTATAGGGGGAGGGGAGGTATTACAAACCAAAATTAAAATATTGAATAAAATTGGTTTTTCCCAACACTTTCTCCAAAAATTTCATATTTATAATTTATAACAGATATTTAATCGTTCCCAAGCGTTTTTATTAGTTTGCTCGTCAAAATTACACCCGGCATAACGCTTTTTTTCTTGCTAACCCTTCATAGATGGCTATAGCTCCGCGGAGGAATGATGGCTCGCCCTAGTTCGAGGCAGCTAATGGCATAAGCGTTTAATGTACGTCCGTAATGACAGTAGTAATATTTTCCATTTTATCAACGCTTTTTCCCAGTACAAACACCAGAAAACTTTCTAAACATAATTATTGATTAATATTTATCATTTCCAAGCGTTTTTACCTGTTTGCTCGCTTAATTACGACCCGGAATAACGATTTTCTTTTTGCTAACCATTCTTGCGTGCTTAGAGGAATAGCGAACTCGTAGGGGAACTATAGGGGGAGGGGAGGTATTACAAAACAAAATTAAAATATTGAATAAAATTGGTTTTTCCCAACAATTTCTCATGAAACTTCAAATATATAATTTGTAACTGATATTTAATCGTTTCCAAGCGTTTTTATTAGTTTGCTCGTCAAAATTACACCCAGCATTCTCGCTAACCCTTCCTTGATGGCTATAGCTCCGCAGAGGGATGGTTGGCTTGGCTCGCCAAAGTTCGAGGCAGCTAATGGCTTAAGCGTTTAGTGTACGTCCGTAATGACAATAGTAATATTTTCTATTTTATCAACGCTTTTTCCCAGTACAAACACCAGAAAACTTTAAAAGCATAATTATTGATTAATATTTAATGATTTCCAAGCGTTTCTACCAGTTTGCACGCTATATTACGAGCTGGAATAACGATTTTATTTTTGCTAACCATTTTTTCGTCTGCTTAAAGGAAAAGCGTTCTTGTAGGGGAAGTATAGGGGAGGGGAGGTATTACAAACCAAAATTAAAATATTGAATAAAATTGGTTTTTCCCAACAATTTCTCAAGAAACTTCAAATATGTAATTTATAACTCATATTAAATCTTTCCCAATCGTTTTTATTAGTTTGCTCGTCAAAATTACACCCGGCATTCTCGCTAACCCTTCATAGATGGCTGTAGCTCCGCGTCAACCAATCACAGGGATGAAGGGTCGCCAGAGTTCAAGGCAGCAAGTAGCATAAGCGTATAATATACGTCCGTAATGACATACACTTATGATAATAGTAATATTTTCTAATTTATCAACGCTTTTTCCCAGTACAAACACCAGAAAACTTTATAAACATAATTATTGATTAATATTTAATCATTTCCAAGCGTTTTTACCTGTTTGCCCGCTTAATTACGAACCGGAATAACGATTTTCTTTTTGCTAACCATTCTTGCGTGCTTAGAGGAAAAGCGAACTCGTAGGGGAACTATAGGGGGAGGGGAGGTATTACAAACCAAAATTAAAATATTGAATAAAATTGGTTTTTCCCAACAATTTCTCAAGAAACTTCAAATATATAATTTGTAACTGATATTTAATCATTTCCAAGCGTTTTTATTAGTTTGCTCGTCAAAATTACACCAGGCATTCTCGCTAACGCTTCCTAGATGGCTATAGCTCCGCAGAGGGATGGTTGGCTTGGCTCGCCAAAGTTCGAGGCAGCTAATGGCATAAGCGTTTAGTGTACGTCCGTAATGACAATAGTGATATTTTCTATTTTATCAACGCTTTTTCCCAGTACAAACACCAGAAAACTTTAAAAGCATAATTATTGATTAATATTTAATGATTTCCAAGCGTTTCTACCAGTTTGCACGCTATATTACGAGCTGGAATGACGATTTTATTTTTGCTAACCATTTTTTCGTCTGCTTAAAGGAAAAGCGTTCTTGTAGGGGAACTATAGGGGGAGGGGAGGTATTACAAACCAAAATTAAAATATTGAATAAAATTAGTTTTTCCCAACAATTTCTCAAGAAACTTCAAATATATAAATTGTAACTGATATTTAATCGTTTCCAAGCTCTATTATTCGTTTGCTCGTCAATATTACACCCGGCATAAGGTTTTAGTTTTTGCTAACCCTTCATAGATGTAGAACACCACACGCGCGGTTGTTTTAAACATCTTGGCAACCTATCGAAGTTTCTCAGTGATTTATAAACAGTCTATTACGAAAAGCGTACATTAAATATTGAATTACAATTAATAATTAATTAAAATAGATTATCGTTCCTTAACTAGTTTGCTAACAAATTTTTCAATTAACCCGACTATTTTAGAACTCCAATATGCTAAAAACGTGTCTTTTTCTCATTAAAATAACCAGAAAACATTAAATTAAGCCTAATTAATTAGAATAAAATTGATTCTTGCATTTTGTTTTCGTTTGTTTTGTAAATATTCGATATTACAGAAATATTTATTGCTAACGATTTATCACCCTTAGGAGAAGTATACGACCAGGGGCGGTAGGGGTGTGAAAGGGGTAGGGGGAATGTTTTGGTAATTTAAATAACTTTATAATACAACTTTTTCCCACTACAAACACCAGAAAACTTTAAAAGCATAATTATTGATTAATATTTAATGATTTCCAAGCGTTTCTACCAGTTTGCACGCTATATTACGAGCTGGAATAACGATTTTATTTTTGCTAACCATTTTTTCGTCTGCTTAAAGGAAAAGCGTTCTTGTAGGGGAACTATAGTGGGAGGGGAGGTATTACAAAATTGAAAAGGTTCATAAAGTTAGTTTTTCCCAACATTTTCTCAAAGAAACTTCAAATATATAATTTATAAGTGATATTTAATCGTTCCAAAGCGTTTTTACTCGTTTGCTTGCCAAAATTACACCCGGCATAAAGTTTTGGGGGATTTTAATAGTAAGTTTAAGCGTTGCATTTAATCGTACTAATAAGGTTGCAACGGAACGTCAACTCACTCAGACATTTACACTGTCAGGTTATAGGCCTGGCTGTAGGCTTAATTGTAGACCTCACTGTAGACCAATGCCCTAGTAGGAGGGAGGTCCTAGCGCGGGCTTGTAAAAACCTTTGACAGTCATTGCAGTCATTTAGTTAGTGCACGGAGTGAAGTTGAGACCTACTCGGAAGTATAGGACAGTAGACCATCTAAATACTGTTTAGTTTGCGCTCCACTTAAGCTTCGACCTTCTTAAGTTGCGGGTTAAAGTAAAAGGTTCCATTTACTTTACGAATTGGTGTTTAAGTTCTTCAATTCGCGCTTCGTTTGTGGGCCTCCAATCGACATTAAATGGTTCTTCACACCCTGGTGAGTTGGCACTCTTGCTTCCCTTATATACATTTAAGAATCTAGGCTTCCCTCGTAGTTAAGGAATATCACTATTCATTATTGTCATTGACTAAACCCCTAACTACCTAACCTTAGTTAATTTGTACTTGAATTAACTCCTTATTTTTCTACAACACTGCTAAATAACTAAGAATTTAAGCAATCTATAGGGTTCTTAGGTATACGACATTGCGCCCATATTGCCTCCCGCGCCATTGGTGTTATCGGAGCTCTTCGCCGAAATTCATCATTTTTAGACCAAAAAACACTAACACTACTATACAATAAATTTTTCAGGCCCATTCTAGAATATTTCTCGCCTATGGCGTTCATATCATCATAAGTTTATAAGGTATGTTCCATAAGTATGTCACTACCCATACTTCGTAATGTTAGAGGCTTAATGAGAGCTAGTTCAAGAACGATCCGTGAGAATTGACTACACTCGGTTTTGCAGTCCATCCTCCTCTTTAGTCTGTACTAAGCCTTTGACAAGGCCTCACTACGCGACGCTTTACAAGAATCTATGACGTTTCACCTACGTCACTTCATGACAAGCTCTCATTAACGAGTGACACACTTATGGAACATATCTTATAAACTTATGATATCATGTAAAAGACTCTTCTCCCCTAGCGTCGTTACAATCTCGGGCAACCAAGATCCTCGGATGTTTTCAACGAAAACTATAAATAAATAACAGCAACCCAACCTTAATAGTGCCCTTTCCGCCTGAAAATCAATCTCTCACTCTAGCTACCTTGCCCGTATTTCCCATCCACCCTCGCTAACCCCAAAAACCGGAGTAAAGAGTAGGTCTGTGTGAGCCCTCGATAAGACTCGAAAGCTCGATAAGCAACTTTTTAAGGGCCGACAAGTTTTCGAGCCTTGTGAAGAAGCTCGAGCCAAGATTTTAGATTAGGTTAAAGGTCAGGAATTACCGTCTAACACTAACACAATCTGCTGATGTTGAGAAGCTTCAGTTGCGCGCGAAATAGAAAATTATTCTTGTTTTTAATTGCTAAGATTTGTATCATTTTTATAAGCCCACATTTTATTGGATTTTCAAGTTGGTTTAAGTTTTACTACCACTTTTGGGTAAAGAATAAAAATTATTCCTGGAGTTTTACTTTTACTTTTGGAAGAATACGCTTGGTTTCTTTTTTAATGTAATTGTCAGTGCTCTTAAGTACTTTCAATTAGTGGTAGTAGGATCCAAGTGTAATTATAGGCAAATTAAAGTCTATCTGTTATATTTACGAATTAATAAGTATTTTTTCTTTACTAAGGACAGTATTGAAATTGTTAAGGAATAGCACTGCAAATTAAAGAGTTGAAATTGAAAGTCGTTAAGGCTTGCCATAGAAATTCGAGGCTCGATAAAAGCTCGAAACCAGATTTTCAACATGCAGCTTAAGGCTCGAAGCTCGATAACCCAAAAACTCAAGGCTCGCACAGCCCTAGTAAAGAGAAAATATTTTAATTTGAAACGCTTTCAACAAATGGGCTTCGCCACAGCTGTCAATCAAATTAAACGAAAATTGGGGGTTGTCGCAATCTAACCGGGTGAATTCTTTGACAATGCCAATATTGTTTATTTCCCAATACTTCTAAGAGCCCGAAGGGGATATTTTCTTAACAAGCGCCCCGAAAAACTTGTTTTACGTCCATCCGAAGTCGGAAAACTACTGTTATCTCATACCATAGCGTTAAAGGGATAGAACCAAGTTTTTTCATTTAGTATAAACTGCATTTGGTTACATATAAAAAAGTATGCCTAAAATTATGTGGTGTACGTGAAAAGTCTGAAAATAGATTTTAATTACGGAAAAAGAACGTTATAAGTTTAAAAATTTAAACTATAATGGGCAACCGCCAACTTGTTTATCCCCGTTGTTTCGTCACAACGGGATGCGATCCTATTGGTCGGGAAAAAACTGGAATGCTTCCACCGACTTTAGCTTCTGCAGTACGATTTTTGTTACTTTTTGTACTGGGGAAGCAGCGCATATTTGAGACGTTTGTAAACATAATTCTCAATTTTCATATTTATTATCCTTTGTTTTCGTAACTCCTGGTTACGTTGTAAGTAAGAATGATAGCGATTTGTCAAAATTGTCACAGGTAATGTCCAAAACACCACATTTTTACGCTATTTTGGCAAAGGCTTAGCTCCATATATAATAATGGTATGGCTTTATTTTAGCCTAATGGCTCTAATCTAAGCTTCAACACATTTTTATTTGTAATTACACCTTGTAAAACTACTACTTTGAACACCAAAATTACAGTGAAACTATTTACCTTCCTTTATAACTCTCAAAGCATCCGTATCGAAATGAAAAATATTAATGTGGCGAAATCCGCGAAAATGCAGAATAGTATGAAAACTACTTTTAGGAGTAAATCTACCATATTTCCGTGTGAGAGGGTAGCGGGGGTAATGTAGGTGTTTCGCTCGTGTTTTTGCCAAACGACTGTAGAGGGGGCAGTGATCGCAGCGGTGCCGAAAACTAATACTTTTAAAAACTAATTAAAAATAGTTAAGTTATTAAAACTATCAATATATATATATTTTTGAAAACGTAATTTTAGGTTCTATCTGATTTAAAAAAATGAAAGCTTTTCATTAGTGGTCAAAAGATTGATTCTATCCCTTTAATGCGCTTCCTTTCACAATTCTTTCACATTTAAGAGCTCCAAGGTGGTAGTGAATTTTCCCCTAATCGGTTTCAATCCACGCTTGTTTTTCGTGTACCCGGAGTTAGAGATGTGAAATTACCGTAATTTTTAACAAGTCACGTAAAAAATATTTACGTATTAGATAGATGTGGTTGAGCCTGAAGTGCGAATGTAGTACAGTATTCATGTTTTTTAGCTTAATATTCGAGATGGCTTCTGGTCATAAGTCCATGTTATAAATTTATAAGATGCGATATGTATGCGTCCGCATAAGTCTATTTTGTCAACTCATCGAGAAACTAAACTAAAACTATCAAATTTATAAGATGCGATAAGTGTGCGTTGGCATAAGTTTATGTTGTAAAGTTAAATGAGCGTTATGCTTTTGATCATTTTAGCATTGCTAAAGGTTACTCATCGAAGGGATAATCACTATAATTAAACTTTCTCCTTCAAAAGGTTCATGGCAAGTCTTTTAAAAGGGATTGGGAATAGGGGTTATTTAGTGGTTCTGAGCAATCATTTTAGCACTGTTAAAAGCAACGCGTCGAGGGGCTATTCACTAATGAAGATTTTTTCCATTGGTGATTTTCATTGATGCTTTTAAATGTGATAGGGATTTATTGATGATTTAAAATGAATGGGGATAAAGGGTAACTAATACCTATTCCAAAGATAGAATGTTCTCAATAGATGGAGCCGTACAAACGATGGGGCTCTAATCTGGCCGGGGGCCATCTTGTTTAAAGTTAAATGCGCTGATTCGCCGCCGTTCGCGTTCATATTCGATTCTCTCAGCTTAAGCAAAGGACCTAGGGTAGAGGGTGGAGAATTATAGCAAACAAGTTTTTTTTGACGGCCAATGAATGAATGAATGAATGAAAATAATTTAAGTGGTAAATACGATTTTTACGTCAGGCTAAGACGTCACTAGCGTAAATTAAGCCACATCAGTTGTTTCCAAAATCATTTCACGCCGATTAGGATTTAACCCCTCCATAAGTTCGTACGTAGTATTCTTGCCTCGGAGAGGTAATATTTTGAGTTTCCCAACTTTACGTTCTAGTTTTATCACATTTAGACGTGGTCGCCTAACAAATAATTTGTACGAGTGGCCGCGCGTGTAGGAGGAAGGGTTAGCAGTGAAATAGGTCTGAGAGGGATCTGACAAGATATACATAGTTTACAGGCGTAGAGGATTCCTACCATTAACACCAAGAGATCGAGCGACTTAGAGTGTATTTAGAGTGCTATTTTACACTCTAAGTTGCCAGGTCTCCTTGTGCAAATGGTATGAATCCTCCACGCCTGTAAACTATGTATTGTATAGAAGCAGGTCTGCTGTGTTCCAGCGGCAGAATAAAGTGGGCCTGTTAAAAAGTAAATGACGTAAACTAATCCTTGAATTTTTGTATTACTTTTGATTTAGTATTTTTTCATTTGAAACCTTGTATTTTGTATGTATGTGATTTACTTATTGAAATTGTGAACTTTTGGAAGCACGTCTTTGGTGGTACAAAATTTTCCATGAAGAAGAGAATCTCGAGCGACGAGAAAAGAGGACCGCCAAAGACGGGGACTTTCCATTCCTAGCGCGGTAGCCTCTCTCTCGACCAACATATGACTAAGAGGGTTTTTACAAATAAAAGGTGCAAATAAAAGGTGAAAGGCTTAAAGAAAACCGAGAGAGAGAGAGAGAGAGAGAGAGAGAGAGAGAGAGAGAGAGAGAGAGAGGGGGGCATTGGCGACAATTTTTCTTCACTTCGAACTAAGAACTCGTACGCGTATACACGAGAATCTTTTCTGCTACTCTAGCAGTGCGCGTATGGAATAATTTACTTAACGATTATCATTAAAGAACTGTTTTTTTGTTACTAATTGGTGCAGTTTTTGGACTAATTCAACTCGGCCCTCAAACCGAATAAAACTTAGTAAATGTTGTTTTTTCAGTCGGCAACATTTACAGCGAAAATTTAGCTCTCCCATATAGCTCACGGTAAACCTTCCCCACAGGGCCAACCTAATTGTTCCAGGCGCAACGTACGAGAAAACCCACTCAAGGACGGGAGGATCTTGGCGAGAAAACATCTCCTGACCCTTCAATAGCTTGAAATAACGTTTTAATTATGTTCACTTCAAATTTTATTTTCCATTCAAATGCAGCATGAAAGATCGAATCTGGTACAAACCTCGTTAGATTTCCCCAGGGCCCACATCATATCTCCATGGTCAGAAAAGGAAAAAAGTTTCTCTACATGTTAATAATGGAATGGTCTATAGCGCGTGCACGCGCTTTGTACGCTTTCATGGATATTTCTAATATTATTGGGGACTAGAATAGTGTCCAATTGCGACATTTAGATGTACAAAACTCGAGGCACAAACACACCTTTGATTTTCAGCAGGGCCGTCGAGAGACTTTGTGGGCCCCGGGAATGGTTATGAGTTGGGCCCCTAGAAAAATTCACCAACTCATCGGGAGGGAAAATATCTGGGTTCACAGCAGTGGGTCCAACAAATTAAGGACTCCGTGCTCTCGCCAAAAGCACTCCAAACACTTTTTTCTCGTAGCAAACTTAGGCAATTTTGAGCCCTGGTATCTTCGTTCTGGTTAAAGGTAAAATTCGGAAGTTTCACTAACAAATAAAACTTATTGGGTCTGTCTCTATCGCCAAATTATAAGTTTGTACCTAATATAGTTTACGATATTACTTAAGTCAAATTTTGCTTGTTTCACTAGCTCACTGACCGATCATGAAAATTCTAAGGTACTTCTAGAAGAGGTAGAAATTTCGAATTTATTAAGTATTTTATATAAAAAGTAAGGAAAAATTTAAAAATACTGAAATTTCTTTAAATATTTTTCTAGTTCTCACTTTAAAAACTATACCTTTGTAAAGAAGTAAGATCCTAACAAAATCACTAACGTCCAAAAATATGCCGTAAAGGTTCTCAGATCCCATGTACGAACAAGTTTCATATAAATAAGTTTGAATTTTATGCACTTTATATAAAACATATTGCCACTTGGCTATAGCGCAGCAGAAATGAGTTCATAATATTACCAATATTATAAGCAAGTGAAGATATGCATTATAAATTTATTTAAAAC
The DNA here is from genome assembly GCF_054372755.1 of Phalangium opilio. Taxonomy (NCBI): domain Eukaryota; kingdom Metazoa; phylum Arthropoda; class Arachnida; order Opiliones; family Phalangiidae; genus Phalangium; species Phalangium opilio. The sequence continues at coordinate 2,931,100 of NW_028324165.1, forward strand.
TTGGCAGTGAATGGGATCTCAGAAGATTTTAAGTGTAGCACGTCCAAAGCGAAGCTTGACATATTTTTACAAATTATTGTTTTTGTACGGATAATTAGTTTAGAAGTTCATGTAAGATACTCTTTTGGCTTCTTTAATTTTAACTCACAAAATATCAAGTCACAATTAGGCAACCCATTTATGAGCGACTGCGAGACGCTGTCCGTACTACTTGTTGTGTTTTTAGATTATTTGACTGCTTTTTAGCCATATCGTAGTATACGATAGGCTCTTAGTTTGACCCGAGCCGTAGTAGTAATAGTAGTAGTAGTAGTACTTGTGGCCGGAGTTTTCGCTTTCGTTATCGTCAGATTTTAGCTTAAAAGGAACTTTATATTACCACAACCCACCCATTGGGGTAACTGGGCTCGGTTAGAGATTTAATTTTAATTAAAATTTTTTCAGGTCAGACCCGGGAATTGAACCCGGGTCGCTGGCGCAATAAGCAGACATTCTACCAACTGAACCATAGAGACTTCATAGAAACTCCGAGTTTTTTATTATTTATTTTTATCTCTAAAATGTCGGGGTGATGTGGGGTGGGGTACCTCTTAATCTGTGGGGTCGAATACTTTTGAATTTTTATCTGTGGGGTCGGATACTTATGAATTTGTATGTTTGGGGTTTTTATATTTATTTTCTTTTTTTATTTATGTGCTAATTAAATAGATAACGATTTTCCCCGTTACCTACCGCGCTCCTCATGTGTTTCGTTCTCGTTCGGTAGCTATCGTCATCTATGTTATGTTTGACTGGAACGTTTTTGGCGGTTAATTCAAATCTGGGTTTAGATAGAGCTAACATAGTGTTAAAAGAGCGTTATGCGTTTGATCATTTTAGCATTGCTATAGGTAATTCGAGGGGATAATCACTAAAATGCGTAATCACTATAACTAAACTTTCTCTTTCAAAAGTTTCTGGGCATAAATCCGTGTTGGAAATATATAAGATGCGATAAGTGTGAATCGGCATAAGTCTATGCTGTAAACTCATCGAGGGGATTATCACTAAAACTATCTGTTCTTCGATTCGCCGGAATATTAGAATTACAGCATAACTAAATTTATACGGTTATAATTTTATCACTGTTTAGAGTAGGGAATCGAGGGGCTATTAACTCTGATTTTATGCACGGTACATCATTTAAGCATTGAAAAAGATAGCGCTATTCACTCATTAGGGTAAGGTATAGAGGGGTTATCCACTCATTAGGGTAGGGTATAGAGGGGCTATTCACTCGTACGATATGGCTACTATTACGAGCCCTTGGGCCGTCTTGTTCTAAACCCATAACCATCAGCTTTGAATTCAGAAAGACGTTGGTATGCGATTTTTAGGCTTACGATATATTTAATAATATTTATGCCTGCCCGATTCTCCACAGCAAAGAAACAACTATAAAAATGTTGAAATTTTTCTGTGGCCAAGGGTTATTCCCACGAGAAATAAAACTTGAACCCCCGTTTATTTTACTTTGAGTGATTCATGCTTATTGAGAAAAGGGGAGAATAAGGGACTGAGAGGAATTTAAGAGAATTCTCAAGTGATAAAACTTGAACCCCCGTTTATTTTACTTTGAGTGATTCATGCTTATTGAGAAAAGGGGAGAATAAGGGACTGAGAGGAATTTAAGAGAATTCTCAAGTGATAAAACTACCACTCTTCATTCTCTTTTTGGCCTTTTACTGTTTAAAGTGCCAATGATTGTGGGGGAGGGGGTCGGGTGCCTTTTTAAAAACAAATTCAACGGTCCACCGGAAACTTTACAGTCCCTTTACACTCAGTTGAAGAAAACATTTTTTATGTTCCATATTTATATTTTCACAACCACTATCCACTAGAATTAACATTGAAAATTAGGAACAGTCCTCGTTAGTGGGTTCATCCCATTTTGCGAAATAGAAAGAAAGAAGGAAGGGGATTTCCATATTATTTAGAATATTCTCTGCTATGCAAGGTTTTGAAACACGATCCTTGGTACTTTCACAACCACGCAAGGATGTGTCCCATACTATTTGACAAGCTTTTATCATTTTTTTTCTTGTACTAATGTTTTGGCCGATTTCATGGCAGGTATTAGCTACCCTTAATCCCCATCCATTTTAAATCACCAATGAATCCCTATCACTTTTAAAAGCGTCAAAAAAATTCACCAATGAAAGAAAATTTTCATCAGTGCATAGCTCTTCGATTCCTTTAACAGTGCTACACACCTAAGTGACCCTTAATAAAAGAACGAAGTTTTAGTGATCATCCCCTCCATCAGTTACCTGTAACAGTGCTAAACTTACAACATAGACTTATGTCCACGCATACTTATCGCATCTCATACATTTTTAACATTGGCATATGGCCAGGAGCGTGTGAAAGAGAAAGAATTCGGTAAAACACCCAACTTGAGTTCTTTCTTTGTGTAAATTCGGAATTTTTTATTTTATAGAAAGTTGTTCGGGTTCTTGGAATATTCCTGTCTTAAAAGGCGAGGGGCTAGTCATTCGCCAAAATTTTGTACACCTGATTACTGATTTCTGAATTTTTATGCGAATTCTGGTGATTACTGAACGAATTCCTTGATTTCTGTGATTACGATTAATTTCGGTGATTTCCATAATCTTTACACTGATTTCCCGTTATTGCCGCGGATTACTTGTGATTCCTGTTTGAATTCCAATGAATCCCGGTGATACTTTTGGTGAATGCAGTGATTACCACTGGATTCTTCGTGAATTTCGAAGAATGCCGTGATTATAGAGTGATTATTTATTTTCTGATTACGATTTTGATTTTGGATTTTCGAATTCCTCGATTGATTATGTATGATTATTTCACGAAAGATGTGATTACCGAGGTGATTGCAAAAGATTACTAGTAAATCATGTGATTATTTCTGATTTTCTCAAGATTTCACGTGATTTCCAGTGATTATCGGAGATTTATGATTACCTTTGATTACCTGCAGAAATGATTTTGATTACTGATGATTTTCTAAGAATTCTAGAAATCAAGTAATCGATTTCTGCGGTTTTGTACACCTGATTATTCAAGTGACTAACCCCTCGTTAAAAGGCGAGAAATTTTAAAGAGAGTATGAAATTTTCCATTTTTTGTAAGGCAACATGACAAATTTGTGTGTTCATAAAAGACCTACAGATACTAGTGTTTGTTCATTAAAGGGTATGAGATGTAGCGGGCGTTGGGGTTGTTAGGCCCCGGGACGGTTGGCTATGCCGTCGTCGACCGGATACAAACGAATTTGAAAATGAAAAGCCGTGGGGGTAAAATATTCCAAAGAACTTTATTTACATGGTCCAGCGTGCTTCTCTTTCAATATACAAAAAAGGAATCTCCTCTTCCTATAACCCACGTTTCCTTTTATACCCTTTCGCTTGGTCTCGGATGAGGGGGACCTCAGCGGTGTTTTTCCGTGTTAAAACCCGGGGAAATAGGAAACGTGAATCTTACAAACATCGGAAGATTTTACAAAGTACGAAAACCTAAAAGTTTTCCTAACTCAGTGGTGAGTCATGGGAGGAACCAAAGCTTTATCAGAAGTATATAATAAGTGGCAAAAGTGCCTTGTTACAGAGAAGCTTCGTTTTCATATCGTATTTTACCACGAAAGTGGTATTATGTTACACTTTCAAATCTCTACTTTCGAAATATCAAGTTTTTAATATAATTGAACCAAAGTTTATATTTTTTAAAATCCATTGAAAAATCACGAAAACTCAGTTTCGATATATCAATAATTTTGTCTTGTCGAGCTTGTTCGCCCGTTTGATGACATCACTATGACGTGAGGAAAAAAAGCGTGGGAATCTTATACCCGTCTCGAGCTTCTCTGGGTCTGATAGCTATCGTCAATTCGTCATCTCACGTGAAAAATATGTGGGATGTCAGCCAACGGGAAACTTTTTAGGCTTTCATAAAAAGTGGATTTCAAATAATTTCATATGAAGCATTTTCAAACGCATATTGCCAAATAACCAGAAATCGGAGAATTAAAAGCTTGATATTTTTGAATCCACAGAAATTAATTCTATCTTTTGTTATATAGGCCTAAATCAGAGGTTTTTCAAACGAAGCTTCTCATACCCTTTAATATCCTCACAGTGCATTCCACATTGTACTGTCATAGATTAATCATAATCCTCTTTCCTTTAAAATCGCCAATGAATGAAAACTATCACCTTAACACAATTTATCACTTTTCACTCTAAGTGTTTTCATTAATATGTGCAGACTACATTCCCAATGCACTGTTATAGACAAATCATAATTCTCTCCCTTTGAAAATCACGAATCCCTCTTTTCATTCTCCCTTTAAAAGACGAACCCCACTTTATCGAGTCGAAATTTTCTACTTGGCCAGCAATTCGTATTAGTGCCGGGGAAAGTGAAGTTAATTAGAGAAAACAAGACGACTCAAGGGCTGGGCTCGTAAAAGTAGCCATATTGTACTGTACTTAACAGGAGTGCAGAAAACTTCAGTGAATAGCCCCTCGATGCGATACCTTTAACTGTTTTAAAATTATTACTTAAATTTTTTAACTTCTGTTACAATTATAAGTTTGAGCACCCCTAATATGTGCATTCTTTAACAGTGGTAAAAACTAAATATCCGTAAATTTCCATTAAAAGAAGTACAAAAAATCAGAGTGATGCCCGAACAAAAAATTATAACCCTTAATCCTTACTTCAATAAAACATACGCTATAATTATAATATCCAGGGCCACAAGCTAGTACTTTCTTTTAAAATTGTTCTCGATTTGTGGAGAAATACACGACACTTCTAATAATAAACACCGCCTTTAGACCATTCTAAATCTATCGTCGGTATAGAGTGTTGTCAGAAGCGCCGGTGTGACGTCACCCATGCTGTTTTCCCATAAAGAAAAAACGGTAACTATCATGGCCGCCCATTGCTAAAGGCAGACTCGTGACGTTTAACCTTGGATCTGACGTCACAACAGACAGCACTCTATATACTTGCATTTGCTATTTAAAAATTCCCTTCGATTCATTGAATTTTGAAATAGGGGAGTATACTTAAAAACCCTATAGATTGCTTAAAATCTTAGTTATTTAGCAGTGTTGTACAAAAATACGGAGTTAATTCAAGTACAAATTAACTAAGGTTAAGTAGTTAGGGGTTTAGTCAATGACAATAATGAACAGTGATATTCCTTAACTACGAGGGAAGCCTAGATTCTTAAATGTATATAAGGGAAGCAAGAGTGCCAACTCACCAGGGTGTGAAGAACCATTTAATGTCGATTGGAGGCCCACAAACGAAGCGCGAATTGAAGAACTTAAACACCAATTCGTAAAGTAAATGGAACCTTTTACTTTAACCCGCAACTTAAGAAGGTCGAAGCTTAAGTGGAGCGCAAACTAAACAGTATTTAGATGGTCTACTGTCCTATACTTCCGAGTAGGTCTCAACTTCACTCCGTGCACTAACTAAATGACTGCAATGACTGTCAAAGGTTTTTACAAGCCCGCGCTAGGACCTCCCTCCTACTAGGGCATTGGTCTACAGTGAGGTCTACAATTAAGCCTACAGCCAGGCCTATAACCTGACAGTGTAAATGTCTGAGTGAGTTGACGTTCCGTTGCAACCTTATTAGTACGATTAAATGCAACGCTTAAACTTACTATTAAAATCCCCCAAAACTTTATGCCGGGTGTAATTTTGGCAAGCAAACGAGTAAAAACGCTTTGGAACGATTAAATATCACTTATAAATTATATATTTGAAGTTTCTTTGAGAAAATGTTGGGAAAAACTAATTTTATGAACCTTTTCAATTTTGTAATACCTCCCCTCCCCCTATAGTTCCCCTACAAGAACGCTTTTCCTTTAAGCAGACGAAAAAATGGTTAGCAAAAATAAAATCGTTATTCCAGCTCGTAATATAGCGTGCAAACTGGTAGAAACACTTGGAAATCATTAAATATTAATCAATAATTATGCTTTTAAAGTTTTCTGGTGTTTGTAGTGGGAAAAAGTTGTATTATAAAGTTATTTAATTTACCAAAACATTCCCCCTACCCCTTTCACACCCCTACCGCCCCTGGTCGTATACTTCTCCTAAGGGTGATAAATCGTTAGCAACAAATATTTTTGTAATATCGAATAATTACAAAACAAACGAAAACAAAATGCAAGAATCAATTTTATTGCAATTAATTAGGCTTAATTTAATGTTTTCTTGTTATTTTAATCAGAAAAAGACACGTTTTTAGCTTATTGGAGTTCTAAAATAGTCGGGTTAATTGAAAAATTTGTTAGCAAACTAGTTAAGGAACGATAATCTATTTTAATTAATTATTAATTGTAATTCAATATTTAATGTACGCTTTTCGTAATAGACTGTTTATAAAGCACTGAGAAACTTCGATAGGTTGCCAAGATGTTTAAAACAACCGCGCGTGGGGTGTTCTACATCTATGAAGGGTTAGCAAAAACTAAAACGTTATGCCGGGTGTAATATTGACGAGCAAACGAATAATACAGCTTGGAAACGATTAAATATCAGTTACAATTTATATATTTGAAGTTTCTTGAGAAATTGTTGGGAAAAACTAATTTTATTCAATATTTTAATTTTGGTTTGTAATACCTCCCCTCCCCCTATAGTTCCCCTACGAGTTCGCTTTTCCTCTAAGCACGCAAGAATGGTTAGCAAAAAGAAAATCGTTATTCCGGTTCGTAATTAAGCGGGCAAACAGGTAAAAACGCTTGGAAATGATTAAATATTAATCAATAATTATGTTTATAAAGTTTTCTGGTGTTTGTACTGGGAAAAAGCGTTGATAAATTAGAAAATATTACTATTATCATAAGTGTATGTCATTACGGACGTATATTATACGCTTATGCTACTTGCTGCCTTGAACTCTGGCGACCCTTCATCCCTGTGATTGGTTGACGCGGAGCTACAGCCATCTATGAAGGGTTAGCGAGAATGCCGGGTGTAATTTTGACGAGCAAACTAATAAAAACGATTGGGAAATATTAAATATGAGTTATTAAGAAAATCCCGTCAGGGATTTTCTATTTATACTCAATCCGAAATCCTAATGTTAAACTCTATGGAGCTTAACATTATGAGGTGGAAACATTTTCGCGACCAAGGGGGTACACTTTTTTCACAGCCTAACTTTACAGCAGTAGCAAAGGCTGAAAAGGTATAGTATCTCATTTCTCTTAGTGTAAGGTTAACTTGGCCTTTTTGTATAGGTTTCAAAAAAAATATTTTTAAACCACGCGCTAGCTCACGCGCCAGCACGCGCTGCATTTCAATAAAAGTTTCAATTCAAATCTCGCGCTTAATTTCACCATTTTGATTCTCTAATTAAGTTCACGTGATTTTTTTAAAACTTTTTGGGCCTATTTTTTGTCTTTCTAAGCCTAAGGTTAAATGATCACAAAGTTCAACTGTTCGAGAATTTTTATAATTTTCACATGGTTTCAAGGAATATTTAGCATAGTGTGTTTTTATACAGTGCATTGTATTATCCGACCATTCCAATTTCCAAATGTAAGTTACGATTTAGTGAAATACTATAGAAATACTATATAATTAGTCTTAAAAAACTAAACGATTAAGTTTGACTATTCCAGAACTAATTTATTCCCACATAACGTTTCTCCCCAAAAAGGGACAGATATTATACAAAAACGAGTTTTGCTTCGCAGTCCTTAAAAAACTGCATTTATACACAATCCGCGACACTTTTTCAAACCCACAAAGGGCCAGAAACTAGAAATTATTATATGTATTGCAATTTGAAATGAAGTTTAATCGATATGAGAAATTTGCTTCTAATTGCGTAGTTCAAACATTTGTTATGATTAGAAATTTTACAACAAACACGGGTATAAATGCCGCGTTTCGGAACCATGCAAGAGCTAAATCAAAGACGATTATGACTCGAGTTCGAACTGAAGTTTAAAACTTGTTGTGTACGTGAGTTAAATAATAAATACATTTACAACTAAAATAAGAGTTTAATGATAATGATATACGAGGATGATCAGGTACAAAAGTAGTGTTGCTCATAAGCTCCGGAACAAGAATGCCCGTTTTCCAAGACTCTCTCATGAAACTTGGGGAAGGTAGTTTGGGGCGCCATAAGCGGTTAATAGTGGAACTAACTAGCGGGAGTTTTGAATATATCTTTGTAGGGACACTACAATACCTTCCTTTTTGTTTGTTTACAATAATGAGTTAAGATAATATTGATATTACACGTAAGTTACAATTTGTTCAGTGACATATTTCAGTTAAACTAACTAGCGGGAGTTTTGAATATATCTTTGTAGGGACACTACAATACCTTCCTTTTTGTTTGTTTACAATAGTGAGTTAAGATAATATTGATATTACATGTACGTTATAATTTGTTCAGTGACATATTTCAGTTATTCAGGTACCGAGCAGGTACGCGTTTTTGTCTTGTGGCTTTTGTGGTAGCTATAGATTCTGATGGTCTTTCTTCTGTCGTTGGGGATACGACCCCCTTGTGTACTTGCCTGATCTGAGGCATGGCGTCATGTTGTGTGTCATGGTCAGGGACAGTGTTATGCCGAGGGCCGTGTGATGTCCTGACGGGAGGTGGATTGGGTGGAGTCTTTGGCTTTTCCTTGAATGCGGAATCCCCTATATCGAATTCCACTTCCGACGATTCTGTGGTTCCACTGTCCATATCATAAGCAGACCGAGGACGTATTTGGTTTTTGTGACGGCGTATTTCGTCTTGTGGTGTTCTCACGGTATACACGGTTTTTCCGATTATATCGCTAATGGTACCGGCAAACCATTTTTCCCCCTTTCCGAAATTGCAAGCGATAACGTCGTCGTGAAGTGCGAAGTTGCGGCTCGTGGGAGGTGGCGATTGTCCATTGGAAGTAGGTGGCATGGCCGCACGTTCCTGACAGGTGGGACATGTTGCGGACAGGCGCTCAATATCGCGGTCGATATGTGGCCACCAAAACATAGCAGCGATTTTCGGATCGGCATTCAGAACAGTGTGTATTTGTTCAGCGTGTTGGTTGATTGAGGGGAGGATTTGTAATTCCGAGTACAACCATTTCCGTCCGCATAAATTTGGCTTGTTACCTTGGACAACAAGGATAGGTAGACTGGCCTCTCGTGTTCCAAAGGATACTTGGACGTTTGTCTGGCCTATGATTTGGATCGCATCGCCCGTATATGATTCAAGTGTTCGGGAGAATGGGCGAACATTCTGTTCGCTACCGATGAGCTTGAAATCCTGTGCGGATATCATCGTGTACCCGGACCCGTTGTCGAGTTCAAATGTCAATGGTTTACCATTAACGGTCAACGTTATCACCTCCGGAGGGGGAACAGTCTCATCAGGCGATGGAGCTGTGTCGATATTGTGTATGGTATGCGATGTGGGTGAAGGAGGCTCAAGCGCCACTTTAATGTGATACACGTCTACATCATACTCGTTAAGTGCCACGGGCTCGAGATTGCCATGGTATAAGGTTACGTCATATTCATCCGGTTCCACGTGCTCGGAATTTCCATCGGGTGCGATGTCACCTATATGATTCGATCTCGGTGGACGAGATCTTGATTGATGAGGGTAGTTTTTCTTCATAGGAAGAGTTGGATTTAGACAGGCTCTCGCTAGATGGCCTGTACGATTGCATCGTCCGCATATAGCATTAATATAGGGACACACCGAACCCCTGTGGTTGTCGTTTTTACACCGAAGACAACAACTGAAGTCGGGAATTGGTTTTCCATCCCTCTGGTTGCTTTGTCGTGGTCTCAGGTTCGGGTGAGGGTTGTCATTGTGAAGGGCGTTGCTGTTGCCGTTGTTTTGCCCGTTAGAACGTCCTTGTTGCTCAGATTCGTTGTGCTCAGGGTGTTCCCGAGGAGTATGCATATGTGCAACCCTAAGGTCAATATCTCCATTCCTCATTTCACCAAGACTGCGTTTGGCATTCTCCATGGCTACGAGAAGTGTGGTGGCTCGTGCCAGCGTAACCACTTTCTTTTCCTCCTCTTCGGCTATGAGTTTTTGTTGCATCACGTCATTATTGATGCCAAAAATGATTTTGTCAACAATCATTTCATCTGGTTTATCGAACTTGCAGTTTTCCGATAGAGATTGAAGGGCCGATATGTAGGTTTCCACTGATTCACCTTGTTGGCGGTCACGGCGATGGAAACGAAGGCGTGCTATGCATCGTAGAGGTGTGGGGTTGAAATGTTTGTTCAATGCAGCTACCAAGTCCTCATAGGATTTCGCGCTGATTTTATCCGGCCGAAGTCTATTTCGAAGCAGCGTGTAAGTTTCGGGGCTTAAAATTGTTTGTAAGACCGCCTTTTTAGTATCCGTGTCCTCGATCTTATTCGCCTTATAATATGCGTCTAATCGTTCGGAATACTGCTCCCATGATTCTTGTTCGTTATCGAATATGTTTAATTTACCGATGATGCCTGTCGTTGCCATGTCTATATGCGGCGATTTCCGATAGCTCCTTTGTAGTTGAATATTGGTTGGGCGATTTCTATATTGGTTGGGCGATTTCCCAAGTGTTGCTGGTTGAGTGGGACGATAGTTCCACGTTCTGGGCTCGGTGTAAACTTGTTAGGCCCGTATATGCGGCGATTTCCGATATAGCTCCTGTGTAGTTGAATGTTGGTTGGGCGATTTCCCAAGTGTTGCTGGTTGAATGGGACGATATTTCCACGTTCTGGGCTCGGTGTAAACTTGTTAGGCCCGTATATGCGGCGATTTCCGATATAGCTCCTGTGTAGTTGAATGTTGGTTTGTTGTGACCAAGGCCCGGTTATCGCGTATGGGTCGACCGTACTTTTATCGTAAAGCGCGTAAGGATAATTGGTCCCCGGCGAAATATCCGTGATGTCCGTGATGTATAGGCCATTTATTTACGAAAATTAGTCCGCGAAAGTTCGTAGTTCAGTCACCGTGTCTGATGAATTGCGATTCTTGTTCCTAGCCGACGGTCGTCTAAGCCTCGTCCGCGTGGTCGTATAGACGATCTCGTCCAAAAAGTTATTTTAAAACGATATTTTTAAGTTACTTGCGTTGGTGTTGAGATCCCATCTCCGTCGCCATTTGTTGTGTACGTGAGTTAAATAATAAATACATTTACAACTAAAATAAGAGTTTAATGATAATGATATACGAGGATGATCAGGTACAAAAGTAGTGTTGCTCATAAGCTCCGGAACAAGAATGCCCGTTTTCCAAGACTCTCTCATGAAACTTGGGGAAGGTAGTTTGGGGCGCCATAAGCGGTTAATAGTGGAACTAACTAGCGGGAGTTTTGAATATATCTTTGTAGGGACACTACAAAACTTATACAAGATGTAACAACGTAGCGACACACATATGAACACCTTTTCTGAATGTATGATAAAGCCACAAATCAGAATGAGGGACCTCATTTTAGGAGAAGTAAAGCGACATTTTACTCGAAATAAATGTTCTTCTTATCTCTTCCACCCTGAAAAATTAAAATGCTAAAAGCTCATTTTGTATTTTTTCGCCTTAATTATTTGACATGGATAAGTTTTTACGGGAACAGATTCTATATAATTTCGTACGTGAAAATCTAAGCTCCTTTATCTCGAAACGCGGCATTTATACCCGTGTTTGTTGTAAAATTTCTAATCATAACAAATGTTTGAACTACGCAATTAGAAGCAAATTTCTCATATCGATTAAACTTCATTTCAAATTGCAATACATATAATAATTTCTAGTTTCTGGCCCTTTGTGGGTTTGAAAAAGTGTCGCGGATTGTGTATAAATGCAGTTTTTTAAGGACTGCGAAGCAAAACTCGTTTTTGTATAATAAATTATATATTTGAAGTTTCTTGAGAAATTGTTGGGAAAAACCAATTTTATTCAATATTTTAATTTTGGTTTGTAATACCTCCCCTCCCCTATACTTCCCCTACAAGAACGCTTTTCCTTTAAGCAGACGAAAAAATGGTTAGCAAAAATAAAATCGTTATTCCAGCTCGTAATATAGCGTGCAAACTGGTAGAAACGCTTGGAAATCATTAAAAATTAATCAATAATTATGCTTTTAAAGTTTTCTGGTGTTTGTACTGGGAAAAAGCGTTAATAAAATAGAAAATATTACTATTGTCATTACGGACGTACACTAAACGCTTAAGCCATTAGCTGCCTCGAACTTTGGCGAGCCAAGCCAACCATCCCTCTGCGGAGCTATAGCCATCTAGGAAGGGTTAGCGAGAATGCTGGGTGTAATTTTGACGAGGAAACTAATAAAAACGCTTGGAAACGATTAAATATCAGTTACAAATTATATATTTGAAGTTTCATGAGAAATTGTTGGGAAAAACCAATTTTATTCAATATTTTAATTTTGGTTTGTAATACCTCCCCTCCCCCTATAGTTCCCCTACGAGTTCGCTTTTCCTCTAAGCACGCAAGAATGGTTAGCAAAAAGAAAATCGTTATTCCGGGTCGTAATTAAGCGAGCAAACAGGTAAAAACGCTTGGAAATGATAAATATTAATCAATAATTATGTTTAGAAAGTTTTCTGGTGTTTGTACTGGGAAAAAGCGTTGATAAAATAGAAAATATTACTACTGTCATTACGGACGTACATTAAACGCTTATGCCATTAGCTGCCTCGAACTAGGGCGAGCCTTCATTCCTCCGCGGAGCTATAGCCATCTATGAAGGGTTAGCAAGAAAAAAAGCGTTATGCCGGGTGTAATTTTGACGAGCAAACTAATAAAAACGCTTGGGAACGATTAAATATCTGTTATAAATTATAAATATGAAATTTTTGGAGAAAGTGTTGGGAAAAACCAATTTTATTCAATATTTTAATTTTGGTTTGTAATACCTCCCCTCCCCCTATAGTTCCCCTACAAGAACGCTTTTCCTTTAAGCAGACGAAAAAATGGTTAGCAAAAATAAAATCGTTGTTCCACCTCGTAATATAGCGTGCAAACTGGTAGAAACGCCTGGAAATCATTAAATATTAATCAATAATTATGTTTATAAAGTTTTATGGTGTTTGTACTGGGAAAAAGCGTTGATAAATTAGAAAATATTACTATTATCATAAGTGTATGTCATTACGGACGTATATTATACGCTTATGCTACTTGCTGCCTTGAACTCTGGCGACCCTTCATCCCTGTGATTGGTTGACGCGGAGCTACAGCCATCTATGAAGGGTTAGCGAGAATGCCGGGTGTAATTTTGACGAGCAAACTAATAAAAACGATTGGGAAATATTAAATATGAGTTATAAATTATATATTTGAAGTTTCTTGAGAAATTGTTGGGAAAAACCAATTTTATTCAATATTTTAATTTTGGTTTCTAATACCTCCCCTCCCCTATACTTCCCCTACAAGAACGCTTTTCCTTTAAGCAGACGAAAAAATGGTTAGCAAAAATAAAATCGTTATTCCAGCTCGAAATTGTTGTGTTATGAACTTTAACACCTTTAAATTTGTATAAAACGTAAACTTTATTGCATTATTTATGCGCGTCTGTATTTGCCTCTACGGGACTTAAATTAACAACTAAAACTGATAATGGGAGGGTACGATATTTATATAGTTCTTATCAGTAGACTTTAACCTTATCAAGCGGGCTGATCATAAGCTGATAACACATCCTCTCCCATAAGTCAAATTCCTACATTACAATTCATTATTTACAAGTACTTTACAGTAATGATTTTAGCTAATTAATTACAAATTAAGTCTAACAGTTTGTTTCACTTGGCGGCCACTTCTGGTGTGTATTATTGCTGTGTGTTCGTTTCTCCTGGCATCCGGAACTCTTGCAGGGTCAAGTGCTTCATTCTGACTAGTTGATGGTTCGGTCGGTAGATTATTCGTCAATGGATCTGGAATTGAATTCTGATCGCCGACTATCGTTGGTTCTGTATTAGTAGCTTCCGTTGAGATGGTTGGTTCTGCATCAGTAGCTTCCGTTGAGATGGTTGGTGCAACAGGATACTGAACGGCGTGGTTTAGGCACATCTCTTTAACTCCAGTGGGATGTAGTATGTGACGGGTACCATCCTCCGGTTCTTTTGGCATTGGTACCAAGTGAAATCGATTTCTTCTTAGCAAACCATTGGGCGTTTGGATTAGGTATGATCGGGGCTCAGAAGTTTGGTCTTGTATTGTCCCTTGTACTCTTAGATCTGTGACCCACACTCTCTCTCCTCTCGAAAGTGATTGCAATGGTTTCACCCGGTGACGACGATCATAGTCTTCCTTCTGTCTCTGCCTACGTTTCTCTTCACGTTTGAGGACAATATGAAACGGCGGTATTTGTGGCAACAGCTCCTTGTTCGATATGGGTAGGGTTGTTCGGAGTTTTCTGCCCATCAATAATTCCGCTGGACTATATCCGTTGGCTAACGGTGTCGACCGATATGCTAGAAGTGCCAAATTCGGGTCCTTGCTCTTTTTCAAGGTCTGCTTTATGATTTTCACGGCTGCTTCTACAAATCCGTTACTTTGCGGGAAATTCGGGCTTGACGTCACGTGCTTGAATCCAAATTCCCTGGCGAAAGCGGTAAAAGTTGATAGTAGTTTATTTTGAAATTGTGGTCCGTTGTCGCTCCTGACTTGCTCGGGGATTCCATGCGTGGCGAATATTGATTTCACGTGATTGATGATAGCAGCTGATGTCAAGTCATTGAGCTTTCGAACTTCGAAATAGCGAGAGTAAAAGTCTGTTACCAAGAGATACCACTGTTTCTCCAGGTAGAAAAGGTCCATTGCCACTATTTGCCAGGGACGGTCTGGGAATTCGCTCGGAGAGAGTGGTTCATGTCGGTTTGTGATTTCTTTCGTGCATGCTGTACATTTCTTTACAGTTTCTTCTATTTGCTTCGACAGTCCTGGCCACCAAACTGTAGATCTTGCTCTAGCTCGACATTTTGTTATGCCCTGATGGCCCTCGTGTATTCTATCCAAAACGTCGTGTTGCATTTCGCTTGGTATTATTATTCTGGATCCTTTCATCAGAATATCTTGCTGGACGGAGATCTCATCACGGTATGGATAATATTTAGTCAGCTCTTGGTTTAGTTCCCTTGGTTTTGGCCAACTCGATTCTGAATACTTCGTCAACGCTTTGCAGGTATCGTCTTGCTTTTGTGCTCTCCAGACTTCAGCCAATCTTTCGTCTGATACAGGAATGGAAGCCGTGACCAACTGAATGTGTGCTGCGATTTCTTCTTCTAGCTCAGCATTACCGGTTTCTGGTAACGGGCCTCTTGATAAGACATCTGCTATGATTAAGTCTTTTCCTGGCGTATAATAAACAGTATAGTCATATCGCATTAGACGGATACGTAGTCGTTGTAGTCTAGGTGACAGATCGTCAAGTGCCTTGGTTTGCATTATGGCTACGAGTGGCTTATGATCGGTCTCGATCAAAATTTGAAGTCCCAAGATGTAATCTTGAAATCGCTCGCACGCCCATGCCATGGCTAAGGCCTCCTTCTCTATTTGGGCGTACCGTACCTCCGCTGGACTTAACGTCTTGGAAGCGTAGGCGACGACCTTCAATTGCTTGTTCTCTTGTTCTTGACGGAGAACGGCGCCGATGCCATATGATGATGCGTCCGCTGATACTATGGTTTTCAGTTTTGGATCATATAGTGACAACACAGGCTTCGATGCGAGGATGGTCTTAACTTCCTGGTAGGCGTTAGATTGTGAGACGCCCCAAAACCAGCTATTCTTCGTGCTTAAAAGTGCATTTAATGGTTGAATGATGTCGGCCATCCTTGGGATAAACTTCCCCAAATAGTTTGCAAGACCCAGGAATCTTCTTAGCTCCGTGGGATCCTTCGGTTCCGGAAAATTCGTAATTGCTTGAACCTTTTCCTCGTCCGGGCTGATTCCATTTTTGTCGATAACATGACCCACAAACTTGATACGATTTACAGAGAATTGGCATCTCTTCAAATTCAAAGTGACGCCTGAGTTTTGCAGTCGTCCTAATACAGCACGAAGGTTTGTGTCATGGTCTTCCTGTCCTTTTCCAAAAGGTAGAATGTCGTCCAAAAGATTTACATTCCCGTTTACTCCCTCAAGGGCGGTGGAAATGAGACGCTGGTAATGTTCCGACGCTGACGTTAAACCAAACGGCAGACGATTAAAGTAGAAGCGTCCAAACGGGGTGATGAATGTTGTGAGTAACGCTGATTCTTTATGCAAAGGGACTTGCCAATATCCACTATTGGCGTCGAGTTTCGAGAAGATTGTTGCCCCGGCCAATTGTCCAAGCAAATGGTTTACGGCAGGCAGTTGAAATCTCTCACGTCGAATGAACTGGTTCAATTTGGTAAAGTCGACGCATATTCGTAGATCGCGTTTCCTCCTCAACGTTGTGTCGTTGTTTTCATTACCCTTGTATTCGACCTTCTTTTTGACAATTACCATCGGGGCACACCAGTCGGTAGGCTCCTCTACTTTTGAAATTACGCCTTTCTCGATCATGTGCTCCAGTTCCGCCTTAGTGTCGTCCAGTAGCGCAATTGGCACTCTTCTTGGGGTAGTTAATGCGAATGGAACGGCATTTGGTACCAACTGAATCTTGTAAGATGTTTTCATCTTTCCCAGGCCGTTGAAAAGTGCTGGGAATTCCTTGACGGGATTCACCGTTGATCTTGTCTCTGTTCCGATATCTTCAATCATTTGGATCAGTCTGAGATCCTCGCTTGCCGTTAACCCCAACAATGGAAGTTGTAGTTTCTCGATAACGTAGAGATATTCATCGATTCTTACACCGTGGTATTCCAGCTGAACTTGGATTCTGCCTTCCGTTTTCAACCGTGTTCTTCCCGGTCCATACAGCCTTTTGTCTGATGGTAAGAGCGTCATCTCAGTTTTTCTTGGTTCATACCAGTCCCAAGGTATGGCAGAAACTTCTGCTCCGGTATCCACTTTAAATTTGACCAACTCGCCGTTTACTTTGACTGGTACTATCCATTTCTTGTCCCGTTCCTCTGATACTGAATGGATGTACATGTCTTCTTGCTGCGTAATCTTGCTAGCTGAGTTGTCTTCCTCACGAAATAGACTTTCCAGGTTGATATCCAACTCGTGGATTTCCATGTCGTCTACGGAAATGGCTCCTAGGAAGACATCCTCCATTTCGACTTGGTTAATAGTGGTTTTTCGGCAGTACTTCGCAAAATGTCCGACGGCGTGACATTCGTGACATTTGCTGCTCTTCGCTGGACACTTGTCTCGGGAATGACTTGCTTGGCTGCCGCAACGAGAACATCCTTTACTGTTCTTCGTTGTGTTGAACGGTGGTTGCTTCTTCGTTATGTGGTCGTATGTGCGCTTCTTACGGTTTTTCCAATCCGACTTGTAGCTGCACGCACTTGCGCGTTTGTTGTTCGGTTGGGTTCCAATTCGGTCTACTTGGCTAGCTGGTTTGACTCCATTTAAATCCAGCTGTTCCCGTTTCCGATCCTCAGCGCTTCTGACCGTCTGTATAGCTTGGTCTAGTGTTAGCTTCGGATCGTCTTGTAGCCGCTCTGATAAGTGTTTGTTGCGTATTCCAACGACGATTCGGTCTCTTATCAGTTCGTCCCGTAGGGTACCGTACTCGCAATGTTCGGATAAAGCGTATACTGCGGTAATAAATTCATCCGCCGTCTCACCTTCTCGTTGTGTCCTTGTATTGAATCTTGCCCTCTCGTAAATGGTGTTTCTGCGTATTACGAAGTGTTTATCAAACTTGTCCAATACTACAGAGTATGTCTTCTTTTCCGCAGCCGTCAGTGTGAACGAAAGAAATATGTCATCTGCTTGATCTCCCATGAGATAAATTAACTCGTTGACCTGCTCTTCCTCCCCTTTTGAACTGAGACCAGAGGCATTACGGAAACGTTCGAAACGGCGGCTCCATTTTGGCCACTCGCTCGGGCAAGCAAAGGTGAAAGGATCCGGGGTTGAGACTTGAAATACGGGCGCAGAGGCTGGCACAGCGGACATGTTGAGTTGTTTTTCTTTTTAAGTAGCAATAGGTAAGCGTTACAGTCTAGCGTCCGCAAACACGATGATAGAAGCTGGATCGCGACGGCACGAAACGCGTTACTGATACTCTTGAGAAAACGAAAAATTTTAAAAACTACGCGGTGATAGAGCGCTCGCGACTGTTTCTTCTGACACCATGTTGTGTTATGAACTATAACACCTTTAAATTTGTATAAAACGTAAACTTTATTGCATTATTTATGCGCGTCTGTATTTGCCTCTACGGGACTTAAATTAACAACTAAAACTGATAATGGGAGGGTACGATATTTATATAGTTCTTATCAGTAGACTTTAACCTTATCAAGCGGGCTGATCATAAGCTGATAACACAGAAATATAGCGTGCAAACTGGTAGAAACGCTTGGAAATCATTAAATATTAATCAATAATTATGTTTCTAAAGTTTTCTGGTGTTTGTACTGGGAAAAAGCGTTGATAAATTATAAAATGTCACTACTGTCATTACGGACGTACATTAGACGCTTATGCCATTAGCTGCCTCGAACTTTGGCGAGCCTTCATTCCTCCGCGGAGCTATAGCCATCTATGAAGGGTTAGCAAAAAGTTAAACGTTATGTCGGGTGTAATTTTGGCGAGCAAACTAATAAAAACGCTTGGAATCGATTAAATATGAGTTATAAATTATATATTCGAAGTTTCTTGAGAAATTGTTGGGAAAAACCAATTTTATTCAATATTTTAATTCTGGTTTGTAATACCTCCCTTCCCCTACAAAAACAAATCCCCTTCGAGCAGACGAAAAAATGGTTAGCAAAAATAAAATCGTTATTCCAGCTCGTAATTAAGCGTGCAAACTGGTAGAAACGCTTGGAAATCATTAAATATTGATTAATAATTATGTTTATAAAGTTTTCTGGTGTTTGTACTGGGAAAAAGCGTTGATAAATTAGAAAATATTACTACTGTCATTACGGACGTACATTAGACGCTTATGCCATTAGCTGCCTCGAACTTTATCGAACCTTCATCCTACTGCAGAGCTATAGCCATCTATGAACGGTTAGCAAAAACTAAAACGTTATGCCGGGTGTAATATTGACGAGCAAACTAATAAAAACGCTTGGAAACGATTAAATATGAGTTATTAATTATGTATTCGAAGTTTCTTGAGAAATTGTTGGGAAAAACCAATTTTATTGAATATTTTAATTTTGGTTTGTAATCCCTCCCCTCCCCTATAGTTCACCTGCAAGAACGCTTTTCCTTTAAGCACGCAAGAATGGTTAGCAAAAATAAAATCGTTATTCCAGCCCGTAATTAAGCGAGCAAACTGGTAAAAACGCTTGGAAATCATTAAATATTAATCAATAATTATGTTTATGAAGTTTTCTGGTGTTTGTACTGGGAAAAAGCGTTGATAAAATTGAAAATGTTACTACTGTCATTACGGACGTACATTAGACGCTTATGCCATTAGGTGCCTCGAACTTTGGCGAGCCTTCATCCCACTGCAGAGCTATAGCCATCTCTGAACGGTTAGCAAAAACTAAAACGTTATGCCGGGTGTAATTTTGACGAGCAAACTAATAAAAACGCTTGGAAACGATTAAATATGAGTTATTAATTATGTATTCGAAGTTTCTTGAGAAATTGTTGGGAAAAACCAATTTTATTCAATATTTTAATTTTGGTTTGTAATACCTCCCCTCCCCCTATAGTTCCCCTACGAGTTCGCTTTTCCTTTAAGCAGACGAAAAAATGTTTAGCAAAAATAAAATCGTTATTCCAGCCCGTAATTAAGCGAGCAAACAGGTAAAAACGCTTGGAAATCATTAAATATTAATCAATAATTATGTTTCTAAAGTTTTCTGGTGTTTGTACTGGGAAAAAGCGTTGATAAATTAGAAAATGTTACTACTGTCATAAGTGTATGTCGAGCAAAGGAGAAAAACCCTTGGGAACAATTAAATAACAGTAATGAATCTCTGTAAAAACTAATTTTATGAACTATTTCATTTTGAATTAGGATACCTCCCCTTCCCCAATAGTTCCCATACCCGTACACTTCCCCTTCAAGCACTCAAAGAAAAAAGGTTGTCAAGTAGAAAATCATTATGCCACCTCTTAATTTAACGAGCAAAGGAGTAAAATCGCTTGGGAACAATTAAGTATCAATTAAAAATGTATTTTCTAATGTTTCCCGGTATTTTCTCTGCGAAAAGTACTTTCATGAAGTGTTTCTTGGTAATACCATCCTAATTTTGTGTACTAAAGAGTTATGTATTTCTATAAATAAATTAATAGGTTTAAATACAGTTATTTAGTCGCAGTTTTACTTTAAATTTACTTTAATATATTGTGGGAAGTCGCCTTTCTATTATTTTCTCTACATCTTTTATTTTAATTAACAACTAACGCTTAATTTATATTCATTTAGGTTAATTCATATTCATTCAGGATTGTCAAAGGCTTAATATAGAATAAGC
Organism: Phalangium opilio; assembly: GCF_054372755.1. Lineage (NCBI taxonomy): Eukaryota > Metazoa > Arthropoda > Arachnida > Opiliones > Phalangiidae > Phalangium > Phalangium opilio. The sequence continues at coordinate 2,951,677 of NW_028324165.1, forward strand.
AGACGCATAAGCAGACGCCGTTTAATTTTCTGAGAAATTCTGAGAGTTATGCCGGGTTAGCAAAAAATCGGTAGCAAAAAAAAATTAGGTAAACTAGTATCACCCGGAATCTCGGAGGTCGGAATATGACGTCACGAAACTTTCTCCCTTCGTCGCGTTTTTTCCGAGTCGAAAACCGGTCGCGTTGGCACACCTATATAAGCAATATCTCCAACAACCTTGAGTAAGTCTTAAGTCTTTGTTTGGGCAAATTGAAATTAGGGTAAAATAGTATTTCCTGAGAAAAGCCTTCAGAACTTCATATAAGCCCTGACTAGTAAGTGACGCAAAATCTTTGTTTATGGCGATATTTTTATTATTAATAAAATGTTTCGGATGTCATCTCGGACATATTTCAGAATAGCTCCTGGTAGCAGGTCACTTTTGTTTTTACGATTATTTTATGAAAAATGGGAAGAAAAAAATTATGGTGCAAAAATTTTTTGGCGCAAATGATTATTTAAAAAAGTTTAAAACTTTGGCTTACGAGAATGCTTAGAGCTCCGTGTTGCCTGCTACTACTGTGCCAACTTCAATTCTTAGACTTAATCCCCCTGCAGACGGAAAATCGCTTATCACTAGGTTGGGTTGGGTTGGTTAGGTTAGGTTTGGTTGGGTCAGGTTTGGTTGGGTCAGGTTTGGTTGGGTCAGGTTTGGTTGGGTCAGGTTAGGTTAGGTTTGGTTAGGCTAGGTTATTTTCGTCTGTTTTGATCTTAATTCCTGGCTCCTGTACGTGTTTGGTCCTTCTCTACTTATTATTGCTTTTGTTGCGGACGGTATGCATCTCCAAGCCTTTACGTAAGCCAAAGTTTTAAACACTCATAACTTTCTAAATAATTATTTGCACCGAAAAAGTTTTGCACCATAATTTTTGTCAACCAACTTTACATAAAACAAACATAAAAACAAAAGAGACCTGCTACCAGAAGCTATTCTATAAAATTGCCGAGAAATGATTAATGAATCTATATCTTTTTAATAAAACAGAGCACACGACTCATATGACTTGAATCCCTAATTTAGTTTCGAAAGTTACCGATAGATGGCGTTTTATACGGCTACCCCCAGAAAATAGCGGCTGTCTGCTCGTTGTCCCTTCCGCGTCGACCTCCCATTGAATTGTATATCTACCCTTTTAACATATCTATGGATGTTATCTCAACTATTTTAATTATCCACTGCTTCATTTTAGCAGACGACGCGTCCTGGTCAATGGTCATAGATCAATTTATTTATTCCAGACCAGGGGGGGGTGGCTGGCTGGCCCAATGTCCAGTTTTAAAAAATCCTTATTTCCCACCCTGTACTCCCAAGGACTAGTTTAAAAAATATCCTTATTTCCCAGACTGATTGACGGCGGTTAGGAAAAAGTTAAAGCTGTCTGCTAGACGTTCCCTGTTTTTGCCGTTTGTACTTTGTAGTGATTAGTGAATTCCTTTGTTACGGTAACGGTTCCTCCTTTGAAGGCTTTAATGTATTTTTAATAGTTATTAAAAAGAGTATCTATATACAAGAAAAGCTCTTAGTAAAAGTTGAAGCTTTTTCTCTTTTTTAACCCCAAAAACATAACAGTGTGAGTAACTGTGAAAGAAAAACAACGTTAATATAAGCAAAAAGTACTTTTGATATAAGCCATGCCTGGTAAGAATGTATATTAAACTCAGGGAAACGCCCTTGGTAACACCAAATCTTTGTTTATGGCCATACTTTTTATTATTATTAAAATATTACGTATTATATTATCTTAACAGGGAAACTGTACAAAAAGTGATGGAATTTGTTAAAGAATGTCGTGTTATGGTCGAACGTTTAAGTTGGTAAGTGATGAATATAATGCAACTTGGATCATGTCAACAAAGAGAATATACCAAGAGGAGCAGAAACTTTGTAAATAGTGACCGGCTCTGAATTTGGAGCAACCGAGCAACTAGTTCCGGTTGTTCACGTGACCTTGTAGTCTTCGGTCTACTTAAAAATTACCTTTTGTAGGTCAATATTCAACCCAGAGATCAACCCTTAGCCACCCAGGGCCGGAAATAAGCGCAGGACACTGGACATTATCCAATAAAATATAAAAATGTCCCATAAATGTTTTAAAAACTAAGAGGTTCACTGGACATTTTGACCAATAAATTTTCCCAAGTTTTGATAGCTTGACTATGAAGATGCGACACTATTTACGCACACGCCAGTGGACAATGTCCAGTAAATTTTCCATTCAAATAGAGGGGTCACTGGACACGTGTCCTATAAGAAATTTTTCATATTTCCGGCCCTGTAGCCACCACCAAAAATGAGCAGTCGACATAATTTAACCGATAAAAGGCGTCGCTGCTTAGCCAATCAACACAAACCGGATCTAGTTACGACCCAAACTGTGGCCGGGCCTTTCAAAAGCCTTGTGAAAGGCTAGACTTTCTGCTCCTCTTGGTATATTCTCTTTGATGTCAATAAGGCATAACGGATCCAAACCAATTGAAACTATTATACCTTGAAAAGAAATAGATCTTGCTATTTAAAAAATTCAAAATGCTAGCAGAGTAAATAATTTATTAGAATCTATATAGTTGTAGTTGTATTCAAAAAATGGGCTTGAGAAAATCCCTAGTCTTGTAGTATTGATTGTCACAATTTGTTTGAACTAGTTAAGCTTTGCCATGTTTTCTTAGCTTTGATAGTGAAAGCTACAATGCGTGGGGAAACTTTTCTTGTTATTTGTTAGTTTTTTATACACCTTAAGTTCGAAGAATTATTTTATTTTAGGGATGATTTACAATCTCACCAACTCTCTTTTCAAAATTCCGAAATGAGTTTAGTAAATCTTCAAAGGTTGGCGGTCAAAGAGGTATTTTGGGCAGTTATTGGAATATTCCTTGTTTTAGGCAAACTGAGTTAAGTTATTGAAACTTTGTTTTTAGGAAATGGACTACGAAGAAGATTGTAACTATGATCACTTGAGCAAAGATGATCTAATCAATGAAGTAAAAGCTAGAGATGATCGAGTTAGGAAACTGGAAGCTAAGGTATTTTTCTAAGCATAGGGGTTTTTTAGCAGTGTGAAATTAAGCACAGAGATATGAGAAAATTTAAATGGACAGTTGTTGAATCAGGTGTCCCTTGAAATAGAACCAAACTCTAGGAGTGGGTTAATTAATTAAGGTTATTGGTGAAAACACCTATCAGGATTGGCACAAAGCTAAGGGGATTGGCAACACGTCCTTCGTTTCTTTATTAACAAAGAAACCCGACGAGGGCCTTTGTTGCTGATCCCCTTCTTGCGTGTCATCATCTTCCTCTTTTTCTCGCTTGCCCCTTTAAAATACGTTTAGCCAAAGAAACTCCGAAGATTGTTTTGTAATGGAATCTCATTTTGTTTAGTGTAATGTTTTAATTTCAAAAATGGCAAAAGAGAGAGTGAAAACATCATTAACGATAAATAAGCAAATAGACGAAATTGAAAGACTCAATAGGGTCATTAAAGAGTTGGAATGGCGAATCAAAGATCTGATGGTATGCAACATCCTTCACTTTCATACTCGATTGGAAAGAGAATTACTTTAAGAATGAAAGTTATTGTTAATTGTTTAAAAAATAGGAGAAAAGGGGATCGACTAATCTGCTGAATGTCTGAACGTCTGAACTGCTGAAAATAGTAGAATTCCTACTATATAATTCTCCCATCCTACCAAACCGTAAACTGTCTGAACCTTTTTGACTATTTTGCTGAAATGCCGAATTCTGAACAGTGAACATTGAAATTAAGTAAGAGATCGTCTGAACCTTTTTGACTATTTTGCTGAAATGCTGAATTCTGAACCGTGAACTTTGAAATTAATGTAAGATAGAGACCGTCTGAACTTTTTTGACTATTTTGCTGAAATGCCGAATTCTGAACCGAAATTAATGTAAGATAGAGACCGTCTGAACTTTTTTGACTATTTTGCTGAAATGCCGAATTCTGAACCGAAATTAATGTAAGATAGTGACCGTCTGAACTTTTTTGACTATTTTGCTGAAATGCCGAATTTTGAACCGAAATTAATGTAAGATAGAGACCGTCTGAACTTTTTTGACTAATTTGCTGAAATGCCGAATTCTGAACCGTGAATTTTGGAAATGAAGGAGAATGGAGACCGTCTGAACTTTTTTGACTATTTTGCTGAAATACCGAATTCTGAACCGTGAATTTTGAAAATGAAATACAATGGAGACCGTCTGAACTTTTTTGACTATTTTGCTGAAATACTGAATTCTGAACCGTGAACTTTGAAATTAATGTAAGATAGAGACCGTCTGAACTTTTTTGACTATTTTGCTGAAATGCCGAATTCTGAACCGTGAATTTTGAAAATGAAATAGAATGGAGACCGTCTGAACTTTTTTGACTATTTTGCTGAAATGCCGAATCCTGAACCGTAAATTTTGAAAATGAAATAGAATGGAGACCGTCTGAACTTTTTTGACTATTTCGCTGAAATGCTGAATTCTGAACCGTGAACTTTGAAATTAATGTAAGATAGAGACCGTCTGAACTTTTTTGACTATTTTGCTGAAATGCCGAATTCTGAACCGTGAATTTTGAAAATGAAATAGAATGGAGACCGTCTGAACTTTTTTGACTATTTTGCTGAAATGCCGAATTCTGAACAGTGAACATTGAAATTAAAGTAAGAGATCGTCTGAACCTTTTTGACTATTTTGCTGAAATGCTGAATTCTGAACCGTGAACTTTGAAATTAATGTAAGATAGAGACCGTCTGAACTTTTTTGACTATTTTGCTGAAATGCCGAATTCTGAACCGTGAATTTTGAAAATGAAATAGAATGGAGACCGTCTGAACTTTTTTGACTATTTTGCTGAAATGCCGAATTCTGAACAGTGAACATTGAAATTAAAGTAAGAGATCGTCTGAACCTTTTTGACTATTTTGCTGAAATGCTGAATTCTGAACCGTGAACTTTGAAATTAATGTAAGATAGAGACCGTCTGAACTTTTTTGACTATTTTGCTGAAATGCCGAATTCTGAACCGAAATTAATGTAAGATAGAGACCGTCTGAACTTTTTTGACTATTTTGCTGAAATGCCGAATTCTGAACCGAAATTAATGTAAGATAGAGACCGTCTGAACTTTTTTGACTATTTTGCTGAAATGCCGAATTCTGAACCGAAATTAATGTAAGAAAGTGACCGTCTGAACGTTTTTGACTATTTTGCTGAAATGCCGAATTTTGAACCGAAATTAATGTAAGATAGAGACCGTCTGAACTTTTTTGACTAATTTGCTGAAATGCCGAATTCTGAACCGTGAATTTTGGAAATGAAGTAGAATGGAGACCGTCTGAACTTTTTTGACTATTTTGCTGAAATGCCGAATTCTGAACCGTGAATTTTGAAAATGAAATACAATGGAGACCGTCTGAACTTTTTTGACTATTTTGCTGAAATACTGAATTCTGAACCGTGAACTTTGAAACTAATGTAAGATAGAGACCGTCTGAACTTTTTTGACTATTTTGCTGAAATGCCGAATTCTGAACCGTGAATTTTGAAAATGAAATAGAATGGAGACCGTCTGAACTTTTTTGACTATTTTGCTGAAATACCGAATCCTGAACCGTGAATTTTGAAAATGAAATAGAATGGAGACCGTCTGAACTTTTTTGACTATTTTGCTGAAATGCTGAATTCTGAACCGTGAACTTTGAAATTAATGTAAGATAGAGACCGTCTGAACTTTTTTGACTATTTTGCTGAAATGCCGAATTCTGAACCGTGAATTTTGAAAATGAAATAGAATGGAGACCGTCTGAACTTTTTTGACTATTTTGCTGAAATACCGAATCCTGAACCGTGAATTTTGAAAATGAAATAGAATGGAGACCGTCTGAACTTTTTTGACTATTTTGCTGAAATGCTGAATTCTGAACCGTGAACTTTGAAATTAATGTAAGATAGAGACCGTCTGAACTTTTTTGACTATTTTGCTGAAATGCTGAATTCTGAACCGTGAACTTTGAAATTAATGTAAGATAGAGACCGTATGAACTTTTTTGACTATTTTGCTGAAATGCCGAATTCTGAACCGAAATTAATGTAAGATAGAGACCGTCTGAACTTTTTTGACTATTTTGCTGAAATGCCGAATTCTGAACCGAAATTAATGTAAGATAGAGACCGTCTGAACTTTTTTGACTATTTTGCTGAAATGCCGAATTCTGAACCGAAATTAATGTAAGATAGTGACCGTCTGAACTTTTTTGACTATTTTGCTGAAATGCCGAATTCTGAACCGAAATTAATGTAAGATAGAGACCGTCTGAACTTTTTTGACTAATTTGCTGAAATGCCGAATTCTGAACCGTGAATTTTGGAAATGAAATACAATGGAGACCGTCTGAACTTTATTGACTATTTTGCTGAAATACTGAATTCTGAACCGTGAACTTTGAAATTAATGTAAGATAGAGACCGTCTGAACTTTTTTGACTATTTTGCTGAAATGCCGAATTCTGAACCGTGAATTTTGAAAATGAAATAGAATGGAGACCGTCTGAACTTTTTTGACTATTTTGCTGAAATGCCGAATCCTGAACCGTGAATTTTGAAAATGAAATAGAATGGAGACCGTCTGAACTTTTTTGACTATTTTGCTGAAATGCTGAATTCTGAACCGTGAATTTTGGAAATGAAGTAGAATGGAGACCGTCTGAACTTTTTTGACTATTTTGCTGAAATGCCGAATTCTGAACCGTGAATTTTGAAAATGAAATACAATGGAGACCGTCTGAACTTTTTTGACCATTTTGCTGAAATACTGAATTCTGAACCGTGAACTTTGAAATTAATGTAAGATAGAGACCCTCTGAACTTTTTTGACTATTTTGCTGAAATGCCGAATTCTGAACCGTGAATTTTGAAAATGAAATAGAATGGAGACCGTCTGAACTTTTTTGACTATTTTGCTGAAATGCCGAATCCTGAACCGTGAATTTTGAAAATGAAATAGAATGGAGACCGTCTGAACTTTTTTGACTATTTTTCTGAAATGCTGAATTCTGAACCGTGAACTTTGAAAATGAAATAGAATGGAGACCGTCTGAACTTTTTTGACTATTTTGCTGAAATGCCGAATTCTGAACCGTGAATTTTGGAAATGAAGTACAATGGAGACCGTCTGAACTTTTTTGACTATTTTGCTGAAATGCCGAATTCTGAACCGAAATTAATGTAAGATAGTGACCGTCTGAACTTTTTTGACTATTTTGCTGAAATGCCGAATTCTGAACCGAAATTAATGTAAGATAGAGACCGTCTGAACTTTTTTGACTAATTTGCTGAAATGCCGAATTCTGAACTGTGAATTTTGGAAATGAAGTAGAATGGAGACCGTCTGAACTTTTTTGACTATTTTGCTGAAATGCCGAATTCTGAACCGTGAATTTTGAAAATGAAATACAATGGAGACCGTCTGAACTTTTTTGACTATTTTGCTGAAATGCTGAATTCTGAACCGTGAACTTTGAAATTAATGTAAGATAGAGACCGTCTGAACTTTTTTGACTATTTTGCTGAAATGCCGAATTCTGAACCGTGAATTTTGAAAATGAAATAGAATGGAGACCGTCTGAACTTTTTTGACTATTTTGCTGAAATGCCGAATCCTGAACCGTGAATTTTGAAAATGAAATAGAATGGAGACCGTCTGAACTTTTTTGACTATTTTGCTGAAATGCTGAATTCTGAACCGTGAATTTTGGAAATGAAGTAGAATGGAGACCGTCTGAACTTTTTTGACTATTTTGCTGAAATGCCGAATTCTGAACCGTGAATTTTGAAAATGAAATACAATGGAGACCGTCTGAACTTTTTTGACCATTTTGATGAAATACTGAATTCTGAACCGTGAACTTTGAAATTAATGTAAGATAGAGACCCTCTGAACTTTTTTGACTATTTTGCTGAAATGCCGAATTCTGAACCGTGAATTTTGAAAATGAAATAGAATGGAGACCGTCTGAACTTTTTTGACTATTTTGCTGAAATGCCGAATCCTGAACCGTGAATTTTGAAAATGAAATAGAATGGAGACCGTCTGAACTTTTTTGACTATTTTGCTGAAATGCTGAATTCTGAACCGTGAACTTTGAAAATGAAATAGAATGGAGACCGTCTGAACTTTTTTGACTATTTTGCTGAAATGCCGAATTCTGAACCGTGAATTTTGGAAATGAAGTACAATGGAGACCGTCTGAACTTTTTTGACTATTTTGCTGAAATGCCGAATTCTGAACCGAAATTAATGTAAGATAGTGACCGTCTGAACTTTTTTGACTATTTTGCTGAAATGCCGAATTCTGAACCGAAATTAATGTAAGATAGAGACCGTCTGAACTTTTTTGACTAATTTGCTGAAATGCCGAATTCTGAACTGTGAATTTTGGAAATGAAGTAGAATGGAGACCGTCTGAACTTTTTTGACTATTTTGCTGAAATGCCGAATTCTGAACCGTGAATTTTGAAAATGAAATACAATGGAGACCGTCTGAACTTTTTTGACTATTTTGCTGAAATGCTGAATTCTGAACCGTGAACTTTGAAATTAATGTAAGATAGAGACCGTCTGAACTTTTTTGACTATTTTGCTGAAATGCCGAATTCTGAACCGTGAATTTTGAAAATGAAATAGAATGGAGACCGTCTGAACTTTTTTGACTATTTTGCTGAAATGCCGAATTCTGAACCGTGAATTTTGAAAATGAAATAGAATGGAGACCGTCTGAACTTTTTTGACTATTTTGCTGAAATGCCGAATTCTGAACCGTGAATTTTGGAAATGAAGTACAATGGAGACCGTCTGAACTTTTTTGACTATTTTGCTGAAATGCCGAATTCTGAACCGAAATTAATGTAAGATAGAGACCGTCTGAACTTTTTTGACTATTTTGCTGAAATGCCGAATTCTGAACCGTGAATTTTGAAAATGAAATAGAATGGAGACCGTCTGAACTTTTTTGACTATTTTGCTGAAATGCCGAATTCTGAACCGTGAATTTTGAAAATGAAATAGAATGGAGACCGTCTGAACCTTTTTGACTATTTTGCTGAAATGCCGAATTCTGAACCGTGAATTTTGGAAATGAAGTACAATGGAGACCGTCTGAACTTTTTTGACTATTTTGCTGAAATGCCGAATTCTGAACCGAAATTAATGTAAGATAGAGACCGTCTGAACTTTTTTGACTATTTTGCTGAAATGCCGAATTCTGAACCGAAATTAATGTAAGATAGTGACCGTCTGAACTTTTTTGACTATTTTGCTGAAATGCCGAATTCTGAACCGAAATTAATGTAAGATAGAGACCGTCTGAACTTTTTTGACTAATTTGCTGAAATGCCGAATTCTGAACCGTGAATTTTGGAAATGAAGTAGAATGGAGACCGTCTGAACTTTTTTGACTATTTTGCTGAAATGCCGAATTCTGAACCGTGAACTTTGAAATTAATGTAAGATAGAGAATAATAAAAGCAGAATCTACTAAAATTATGAAATTGATGCTTATAATATTTGAAAAGGTGGATTTTTATTGAGAAAAAAATAGGAATAGGTCCCATTTTATTTGTGTTGCAAATAAAGTAAGCATCTAAATTCTGAAAAAGGTGGATTTTAATTGAGAAAAATTTCAGAAAAGGTCTCATTTTATTTGAGTATAAAAATTTTGGAAAAAGCAAATTGTAGTTGAGAAAGCCTTGTTACTTAAAAACCAAATAGTGCCTTTTCCCCAAAATATTGGTTTATTGTTTTTTTTAGAAACTAAAATATCGCTAATGTAATTTTTCCAACTTCCCGCTTATATTCGCCTTTTCCTTATTTTTGGAATTTCTAAAATTTTCTTCACACAATAATTTGGAAATTTCTCAGATTACTCTACCAAAAATGAATGGTTTTGGTAAATTTTGTATGTCCTAAAAATACCATAACTATAATTCTGTCGCCAGTCCTTGAAGTTCATTTAGTTGCCCTCCCCCCGGCATATTATCAATTCAGCATTTCAGCAAAATATTCAAAAAATTCAGACGGTGTCTATCTTACATTAATTTCCGTTCAGAATTCGGCATTTCAGCAAAATAGTCAAAAACGTTCAGACGGTCTCTATCTTGCATTAATTTCGGTTCAGAGTTCGGCATTTTAGCAAAATAGTCAAAAAAGTTCAGACGGTCTCCATTCTACTTCATTTTCAAAATTCACGGTTTAGAATTCGGCATTTCAGCAAAATAGTCAAGTTCAGACGGTCTCTATCTTATATTAATTTCGGTTCAGAATTCGGCATTTCAGCAAAATAGTCAAAAAAGTTCAGACGGTCTCCATTGTACTTCATTTCCAAAATTCACGGTTCAGAATTCGGCATTTCAGCAAAATAGTCAAAAAAGTTCAGACGGTCTCCATTGTACTTCATTTCCAAAATTCACGGTTCAGAATTCGGCATTTCAGCAAAATTGTCAAAAAAGTTCAAACGGTCTCCATTCTATTTCATTTTCAAAATTCAAGGTTCAGAATTCGGCATTTCAGTAAAATAGTCAAAAAGTTCAGACGGTCTCCATTCTATTTCATTTCCAAAATTCACGGTTCAGAATTCGGCATTTCAGCAAAATAGTCAAAAAAGTTCAGACGGTCTCCATTCTATTTCATTTCCAAAATTCACGGTTCAGAATTCGGCATTTCAGCAAAATAGTCAAAAAAGTTCAGACGGTCTCAATCTTACATTAATTTCAAAGTTCACGGTTCAGAATTCAGCATTTCAGAAAATAGTCAAAAAAGTTCAGACGGTCTCCATTGTATTTCATTTTCAAAATTCACGGTTCAGAATTCGGCATTTCAGCAAAATAGTCAAAAATGTTCTGACGGTCTCCATTCTACTTCATTTCCAAAATTCACGGTTCAGAATTCGACATTTCAGCAAATTAGTCAAAAAAGTTCAGACGGTCTCTATCTTACATTAATTTCGGTTCAGAATTCGGCATTTCAGCAAAATAGTCAAAAAAGTTCAGACGGTCATTATCTTACATTAATTTCGGTTCAGAATTCGGCATTTCAGCAAAATAGTCAAAAAAGTTCAGACGGTCACTATCTTACATTAATTTCGGTTCAGAATTCGGCATTTCAGCAAAATAGTCAAAAAAGTTCAGACGGTCGCCATTCTGTTTCATTTTCAAAATTCACGGTTCAGAATTCGGCATTTCAGCAAAATAGTCAAAAAAGTTCAGACGGTCTCTATCTTACATTAATTTCAAAGTTCACGGTTCAGAATTCAGCATTTCAGCAAAATAGTCAAAAAAGTTCAGACGGTCTCCATTGTATTTCATTTTCAAAATTCACGGTTCAGAATTCGGCATTTCAGCAAAATAGTCAAAAAGTTCAGACGGTCTCCATTCTACTTCATTTCCAAAATTCACGGTTCAGAATTCGGCATTTCAGCAAATTAGTCAAAAAAGTTCAGACGGTCTCTATCTTACATTAATTTCGGTTCAGAATTCGGCATTTCAGCAAAATAGTCAAAAAAGTTCAGACGGTCTCCATTGTACTTCATTTCCAAAATTCACGGTTCATAATTCGGCATTTCAGCAAAATAGTCAAAAAAGTTCAGACGGTCTCCATTCTATTTCATTTTCAAAATTCACGGTTCAGAATTCGCCATTTCAGTAAAATAGTCAAAAAGTTCAGACGGTCTCCATTCTATTTCATTTTCAAAATTCACGGTTGAGAATTCGGCATTTCAGCAAAATAGTCAAAAAAGTTCAGACGGTCTCCATTGTACTTCATTTCCAAAATTCACGGTTCAGAATTCGGCATTTCAGCAAAATAGTCAAAAAAGTTCAGACGGTCTCTATCTTACATTAATTTCAAAGTTCACGGTTCAGAATTCAGCATTTCAGCAAAATAGTCAAAAAAGTTCAGACGGTCTCCATTGTATTTCATTTTCAAAATTCACGGTTCAGAATTCGGCATTTCAGCAAAATAGTAAAAAGTTCAGACGGTCTCTATCTTACATTAATTTCAAAGTTCACGGTTCAGAATTCAGCATTTCAGCAAAATAGTCAAAAAAGTTCAGACGGTCTCCATTCTATTTCATTTTCAAAATTCACGGTTCAGAATTCGGCATTTCAGTAAAATAGTCAAAAAGTTCAGACGGTCTCCATTCTATTTCATTTCCAAAATTCACGGTTCAGAATTCGGCATTTCAGCAAAATAGTCAAAAAAGTTCAGACGGTCTCCATTCTATTTCATTTCCAAAATTCACGGTTCAGAATTCGGCATTTCAGCAAAATAGTCAAAAAAGTTCAGACGGTCTCCATTCTATTTCATTTTCAAAATTCACGGTTCAGAATTCGGCATTTCAGCAAAATAGTCAAAAAAGTTCAGACGGTCTCAATCTTACATTAATTTCAAAGTTCACGGTTCAGAATTCAGCATTTCAGAAAATAGTCAAAAAAGTTCAGACGGTCTCCATTGTATTTCATTTTCAAAATTCACGGTTCAGAATTCGGCATTTCAGCAAAATAGTCAAAAAAGTTCTGACGGTCTCCATTCTACTTCATTTCCAAAATTCACGGATCAGAATTCGACATTTCAGCAAATTAGTCAAAAAAGTTCAGACGGTCTCTATCTTACATTAATTTCGGTTCAGAATTCGGCATTTCAGCAAAATAGTCAAAAAAGTTCAGACGGTCACTATCTTACATTAATTTCGGTTCAGAATTCGGCATTTCAGCAAAATAGTCAAAAAAGTTCAGACGGTCACTATCTTACATTAATTTCGGTTCAGAATTCGGCATTTCAGCAAAATAGTCAAAAAAGTTCAGACGGTCGCCATTCTGTTTCATTTTCAAAATTCACGGTTCAGAATTCGGCATTTCAGCAAAATAGTCAAAAAAGTTCAGACGGTCTCTATCTTACATTAATTTCAAAGTTCACGGTTCAGAATTCAGCATTTCAGCAAAATAGTCAAAAAAGTTCAGACGGTCTCCATTGTATTTCATTTTCAAAATTCACGGTTCAGAATTCGGCATTTCAGCAAAATAGTCAAAAAGTTCAGACGGTCTCCATTCTACTTCATTTCCAAAATTCACGGTTCAGAATTCGGCATTTCAGCAAATTAGTCAAAAAAGTTCAGACGGTCTCTATCTTACATTAATTTCGGTTCAGAATTCGGCATTTCAGCAAAATAGTCAAAAAAGTTCAGACGGTCTCCATTGTACTTCATTTCCAAAATTCACGGTTCAGAATTCGGCATTTCAGCAAAATAGTCAAAAAAGTTCAGACGGTCTCCATTCTATTTCATTTTCAAAATTCACGGTTCAGAATTCGCCATTTCAGTAAAATAGTCAAAAAGTTCAGACGGTCTCCATTCTATTTCATTTTCAAATTTCACGGTTCAGAATTCGGCATTTCAGCAAAATAGTCAAAAAAGTTCAGACGGTCTCCATTGTACTTCATTTCCAAAATTCACGGTTCAGAATTCGGCATTTCAGCAAAATAGTCAAAAAAGTTCAGACGGTCTCTATCTTACATTAATTTCAAAGTTCACGGTTCAGAATTCAGCATTTCAGCAAAATAGTCAAAAAAGTTCAGACGGTCTCCATTGTATTTCATTTTCAAAATTCACGGTTCAGAATTCGGCATTTCAGCAAAATAGTCAAAAAAGTTCAGACGGTCTCTATCTTACATTAATTTCAAAGTTCACGGTTCAGAATTCAGCATTTCAGCAAAATAGTCAAAAAAGTTCAGACGGTCTCCATTGTATTTCATTTTCAAAATTCACGGTTCAGAATTCGGCATTTCAGCAAAATAGTCAAAAAAGTTCAGACGGTCTCCATTCTACTTCATTTCCAAAATTCACGGTTCAGAATTCGGCATTTCAGCAAATTAGTCAAAAAAGTTCAGACGGTCTCTATCTTACATTAATTTCGGTTCAGAATTCGGCATTTCAGCAAAATAGTCAAAAAGGTTCAGACGGTCTCTATCTTACATTAATTTCAAAGTTCACGGTTCAGAATTCAGCATTTCAGCAAAATAGTCAAAAAAGTTCAGACGGTCTCCATTGTATTTCATTTTCAAAATTCACGGTTCATAATTCGGCATTTCAGCAAATTAGTCAAACAAGTTCAGACGGTCTCTATCTTACATTAATTTCAAAGTTCACGGTTCAGAATTCAGCATTTCAGCAAAATAGTCAAAAAAGTTCAGACGGTCTCCATTCTATTTCATTATTTCAAAGTTCACGGTTCAGAATTCAGCATTTCAGCAAAATAGTCAAAAAGGTTCAGACGATCTCGTACTTTAATTTCAATGTTCACTGTTCAGAATTCGGCATTTCAGGAAAATAGTCAAAAAGGTTCAGACGATCTCTTACTTTAATTTCAATGTTCACTGTTCAGAATTCGGCATTTCAGCAAAATAGTAAAAAAGGTTCAGACAGTTTACGGTTTGGTAGGATGGGAGAATTTGATAGTAGGAATTCTACTATTTTCAGCAGTTCAGACGTTCAGACATTCAGCAGATTAGTCGATCCCGGAGAAAAGTGGATTACACTGATTTCCAAATGATGAATTAGTGAAAACTGAACTCGTTGAAAATGATATGGAAATTAATGGCCAGGAGTTAACCCTTCCTGTTGTGATGCACAATGTCCAAGGCAACCTGTGTAAAGAAAATATTAGTCAAGAATCACCTGTTACTGAGGTTGGCAATACAAACACCGAAACTACCTTGAAAAAAACTGAAAATATGGCGTTTATAAAGCGAATTACGAATCCATGTGTCCCTAAACTGAAATACAGTGACAGTTTGCCTCAAAGTGCGCCTTCATCTAAAATTAAGGTTGAAAACCAATTCGAAATGACTCCTGACACGAACACGGAGAGTGATTCGCCACGAGAACCTCTTGAGAACAATATTACCATTAACGATTCTTATCGTAAATCGCAAAGTGTCTCGACAGAGTTAGAAATTGAGGATAATACAACTCCATCGAAGCAATTTCGTGTTCCTGAATTGAATGTCGAATCCGTAAAACATTTGGATCTTTCTCTTGATGCAAATGTCGAAGGCGATTCACTAGAAAGAGTCCTAGAAAACGAACTTGATGAAAACCAATCCGAAATCGCCGTGACAGATGCAACGAAAAGTGATGGACAAAATCAAACTGTGGAACAGTTTGTCGATCCGAGCTCATTGTGTGTGCCAGTGCATGTTCCTGAAGTAGAACGTAACCCAATTGAACTATCAGAATTGACCCCCGTCTCTATGGAAAGCGATTTACCCGAAGTTCCATTTGCAGTTCAACATAATAGTTCGGTGTCCAGCTCGGAGACATTTGAAGATGTCGCTCCAAAGAATCCAGAAGGTGAAACCTCATCGCCTCGTTCGGAAATTGCAGGTAAGTCATTTCATTCTTTAATAGTCTTGAGTACCTAGATTGAGATATCATATTTCTAAGCAACTATTTCCGCCTTCTCGGTATAAAGTCTAGTCGCGTATTTCTTTTAACTGCTCGTAATACAATCCGAATGTATTTTTCCCCCTCCGTAAAACGCGAATGATGTAGACACGGCCTCCCTGCTTTTGGACGTAATTCCGCTTTAAACTTAGATGAAAACTAATCTTGGGTCGAAAGCTCCTAAGCGATGCTTATTTTCAATCGTTGTGGTTGTAAATACTTAATAACAGTGGCATGACGCCATATAGTTGCGCACTTTAGTGTAGTTATACTGCTTATATTATTGAAGCGTACGCTGATTCACGTGATCAAAGCCTTTACTTTTCTTCGACATTGCTTGTTCGTACAACTTGGCATTCTGTTCTTTTCAAGTGCGTCTACACAATTCTACGTATTTAATGCCTTTTTTTTGCAAACTTTATGTGATGAGTACATCGTTAATTCTACCGTGAATGGTTTTTCTTCACCCAGGCTAAATTAATTCAGTATCAAACTTAGTAAGGATGAAATTTATAACGTGCCATTAAAACGCGAACCAGTAAAACCCCTCAAATGAGATTAGTGTTCCCTTGGAAGCACGCAAGAACTTAATTTGATGAAAATCAATGCATTTACAAATTACACTAAGAAACTTCACATTTCTAGCCGCCATTTTTCAAGATGTCCGCGGATTCTGTATTTGTCTGAGGACCGTTTCAGTGATCAAATTTTAATCTAAAATATATTCGGAAGTTGTTTATTTGTTTATGTTTATTTTTTCCGAATTTGACCGAGCTGCCTGGTTTATATCGGTAAATTTTAAAACTGATTTGATTGAGTTCTTCTATAGACTGGTAATGCGGCGAACCCCTGGCCTGTTAGAACATACTATTCTGGACCCGTAACATCTGAGCTTTATTATTAACCACTATTAAAGCATCGTTACATAGAATTTGAAAACATTTTTTAAAAAATAAAAAATAGAAACAATGGGGGCAATTCTCTAACTTTTTAAGCGAGTTATCTCAAGTGATAACTTTCGTTTAAAGGGTTTATGCCAACCTCGTGCCGTCCATGAGAGCGCGATATCTAAATAGGTGATTAGTCATAGGTGTCATCAAACCTTGAACGAAAAGCGGCGGATGTTTCGCGAATTCCCCTCGTGCTAATAAAAAACTAGGTGGTCAAGTTAAAATTTCACGGTCTCTAATTAAAGCAAGCTATAACTTATGGACCAGTTTAACCCTTTCGATAAGTTACCACTCTCAATGGTTTCGAGCCAAGGTTTCTCCTCGCCATTAAAGTTAATCTTCATCCCCTTTTTGTTGATATGCTCGTTTACTCATCAGCACTGTTTCTTTTCTTTAATACTGAGTTTTCGTAGAGGCCTCAGCATTACGTTTTTTTCTTTTAAGTTCGCTTGAATGTTACTGTATTTTATTTTTGATACTAAATTATAAATTGTCGTTTTATATTTCTTTTATATATATATTCTGTAGGTAAATTCAAGCAGAAACTTCGGTTAAAGTGTTCTACTGAATATAAAAGGGATCTGCAACGTCACGTTAGAAAGGGTAACGAAGAAAAACACAAATGTGATCAGAGTGACTATGCACACAAGTATAAGAGAAATTTGATCACACATCAACGCGTTCACAGTGGTGAAAAACCCTTCAAATGTGCTCGGTGTGACTATAAATGTACCCAGAAGATTAATTTGATCAGACATCAACGCATTCACAGTGGTGAAAAACCCTTCAAATGTGATCAGTGCGACTTTTCAAGCACGCAGAAGGGTAATTTGATCGTGCATCAACGCATTCATAGCGGCGAAAAACCCTTCAAGTGTACTCGTTGTGACTATAAATGTACACAGAAGATTAGTTTGATCGCACATCAACGCATTCACAGTGGTGTAAAACCCTTCAATTGTGATCAATGTGACTATGCATGTACGCGGAAGAGTTCTTTGATAGCACATAAACGTAGAAGTCACAAGAATGAATAGATGGATTTGAAGGCTGCTTGACAATGTAAAATTTCTTTTTAATCTTAAAATGAACATTTTAAATTCGTTGTACAAAAACCATCTTTCATCCTCTTTTGTAATGAATTTGCCGAAACTGTTTACGTAAGAATCCATTAAATTTTTCCTTTCTGAATTGTATTAACGGAAACTGTGCGCATTGTCAAGGACAGGACTCTTGGCTCACTAACAGCCGTTTTCAGAATTAATTTTAAATTAAATGACGTTACTAAAATAAAAAATAAAGAGACGCCTCTTCATCTTGTTTTGGTGCTTCTCTCCAGGCTAGAAAGTTTCCAAACGTGCAATCAAGAGCAAATAAATATTTGTAACTTGTCTTCTCCTATCTTTTGGTTGCAATTAATTCCAAGTGTATATGTTAAACATTTTGAGTGAAAAATTAAACGACCGTTTTACTTCCTTTTTATTAATTTTCATCACATTTATATCCATAACTTTTATTCGCCGGTAAACATACCTTATCAACGCTATTTTTACCTCTATTATAGGATCGTTATGCTATTGAGAGGTACTGTCTGAAACGTTTCTGTGTCTGGCTTTCTGTGCTTTGTTACAATAGAGTGCGTTCACAGGTTTTACATGGATGTAAACTCGTTCCTAATTTCTGAACCGCGTACGCTTTTTCCCGTAATCGGGGGAAATTATATTTCACTATGTTAATTATTTTACTCGAGTACCGATCCACTCTTTAAGTGGCCACTATTCCTTTATGTGCCTAGCCTCTCGTCCATTCCACATAAACCGAATCTGTCGCATTGGCTTCTAACTCCACCACCATCTATTCCGTATGAAAGAAATCTTTCAGATTACCTTCTACTTCAGTAAAATCGTTAGGGGTACAACATGTAACGAGTAAGGTATAGCCCCAAATGGCAGGGCATCCACCAAATGCTCACGCTATTGATTTGGGTTAATTTAAAATTATCGTTCAGTAAAAGACACGCATTATCCGTAAAATAGGAAACATTTGAGGCTGTACGAACACCATCTGAAGTTTTATCTTAATTTGTTATTTTAATCTCAAATTTATCCATGTTCTTACCCAAAAAATTGTAGTTTTGGGTTAATTTCACGTTAACTAAGTTTAAACAAACGTTGCATCGTTGTTCATTAGAGTTAATTTAGTTGAAAAAATGAGCCTATTTGCAATACATAGTGGAGTTTTGGATCCTTGCCGAACATTCACTATTTCACCACAAACTTTTGAATTTCGCGCTTTTTGAAAGACACGGCATATTTTTTCATTTTACCCCATATAATTTAGCTGAAAAATGCCAAATAGTCACTATTTTACCTCAAAACTTTCAAATTTCACTACTGTTAGTGTATTTTAATGATTATTTAGATAAACTTAAACGTAAAATAGTAAAATGAGGTTGGACGAACAAATTTTGCATAAATTAGCTAAGTGTGAAATTGGAAACAAGGGGGCTTGACCAACGGCTCGTTTTTAAATCTTAATTAAGTAGTTTAATTAAGGCTATTATAATTTTTATCCAAAAAATGTATATTTTTGGTCTAATTTCTCGTTAATTATTCTTAAGTAAGTGGAAATTAACTTTGGATTGTACTTCGGCAGAGTAGAAAATGAATTTAATAAACAATTCACTTTAATTGCAATGTTTAATGGAATGATTCTTGCCGAATATACCCTATTTTACCCCAAACCTTTGAATTTCGCGCCTTTTCATGTACTTCGATGAAAATGTAAATGAATTTAAGCTTTAATGCGAAACATGGGGTTTGACCAACGGCTCGTGTAGTTTTAATCTTAATTAAGTAGTTTAGATATGAGTAATTCGAGTTTTTATCAAAAAAAATTTATATTTTTGGTATAATTTCAAATGGACGTACAACTACTTTTTTGTTTCTGTTCAAGGTAGGCCAGTTTGCTTAATATGCAAGGATTCAGATGCTGTAGTGAAAGAATGGAATATTAAGAGATATATAATTAAACAAAAGAAAAGTCAGGTTTCTCACTAAAACTGGTAAAAACAATTGTAAAATTTAAAAAATAATTGAAAATTATACAAAAACGAGTTTTGCTTCGCAGTCCTTAAAAAACTGCATTTATACACAATCCCCGGCACTTTTTCAAACCCACAAAGGGCCAGAAACTAGAAATTATTATATGTATTGCAATTTCAAATGAAGTTTAATCGATATGATAAATTTGGTTTTAATTGCGTAGTTCAAACATTTGTTATGATTAGAAATTTTACAACAAAAACGGGTATAAATGCGGCGTTTCGAGATAAAGGGAGCTTAGATTTTCACGTATGAAATTATATAGAATCTGTTCCCTTAAAAACTTATCCCTGTCAAATTAAGGCGAAAAAATACAAAATGAGCTTTTAACATTTTAATTTTTCAGGGTGGAAGAGATAAGAACACTTATTTCGAGTAAAATGTCGCTTTGCTACTCCTACAATGAGGTCCCTCATTCTGATTTGTGGTTTTAAAAGCAGTGTCGTATTTCGGACATTTATCATACATTCAGAAAAGGTGTTCATATGTGTGTTGTTACATCTTGTATAAGTTTTAAACTTCAATTCGAACTCGAGTCATAATCGTCCTTGATTTAGCTCTTTGTTCCGAAACGCCGCATTTATACCCGTTTTTGTTGTAAAATTTCTAATCATAACAAATGTTTGAACTACGCAATTAAAACCAAATTTCTCATATCGATTAAACTTAATTTCAAATTGCAATACATAAAATAATTTTTAATTTCTGGCCCTTTGTGGGTTTGAAAAAGTGCCGCGGATTGTGCATAAATGCAGTTTTTTAAGGACTGCGAAGCAAAACTCGTTTTTGTATAATATCTTTTCCTTTTTGGGGAGAAACGTTATTTCGGAATAAATTAGTTCTGGAATAGTGAAACTCATTCGTCCAATTTTTTTAAGACTAATTATATAGTATTTCACTAAATCGTAACTTACATTCGGAAATTGGAATGGTCGGATAATACAATGCACTGTATAAAAACACACTATGCTAAACCATGTTCAAATTATAAAAATTCTCCAACTATTTCTTTATGATCATTTAACCTTAGGCTTACAAAGACAAAAAATAGGCCCAAAGAGTTTTAAAAAAAAATCACGTGAACTTAATTAGAGAATCAAAATGGTGAAATTAAGCGCGAGATTTGAATTGAAACTTTTATTGAAATTCAGCGCGTGCTGGCGCGTGAGCTAGCGCGTGGTTTAAATTTTTTTTTAAACCTATACAAAAAGGCAAAGTTAACCTTACACTACGAGAAATGAGATACTATACCTTTTCAGCCTTTGCTAGTGCTGTAAAGTTAGGCTGTGAAAAAAGTGTACCCCCTTGGTCGCGAAAATGTTTCCACCTCATAATGTTAAGCTCCATAGAGTTTAACATTACGATTTCGGATTGAGTATAAATAGAAAATCCCTGACGGGATTTTCTTAATAGGTGAATTTTCATTCTGTGGCCCGCTTGATGGTTTCTAAATTTGAATTTGGCCCACCGTGAATAAAGGTTGGACATCCCTGCTTTAAATGCAGTGTTTAGTATAATTTCTTTTATTTTTATGTAAGACTTCGAAACCTTTTAGTTCAATCTATGGCCAGGGATAAATTCAATTTTAGAAGTAGGAATGGAGAACGGTTAGTATTTACTTCAGTCCGACTCATAGCCCCGTATAGACCCCTCCCTCCAACACGTAACGAAAATTTTAAATTATTCTATTGGTTCATTTAAACTACGTTTTGATGACGTTGCTGATGGGGCGTCGAAAAATACGTAATTCCTTTTTGCCTCTATCGCTATGACCCGACTTTTCTTTCATACCCCCCGTCCCGGGGAAGGGGGTCCGGGGCTTAGACGCGCGCCCACATTACTCTGTTCTCCATTCCTACTTCTAAAATTAAATCTATCCCTGCTATGGCAAAATAGAATGTATTGCAACACATGTCTCAATGAAATTTCTGGTCATTCGAATCAATAGAATCGTCCGTGGGCGTATGATCGAGTGGGCTATGACTTTCCTACTTGGAGAAGAGAGTGGGATGGAGACTTCATCTCTTTACCTATAAAGTAGCCTCTATAAACACATCTATGGCAACTACGTTCTCCGAGCATCCTCGCTGTTTCATTATGGGGTAATACGGTACGCCCATTATGTCTTAAAAATAGAAACTACTCTCATTCAAATACAATGGTGCTAAGCGGCAGAACTTAATAATCAACTATGGAAGGGTAGTGGCGTCCGCAAGGTACTCCTGGAGGCTTACATTGCCGCACATGTTCCACCAACATTTTACTCCAGCCTACTATCTCCTCCAAGTTAACTCATTTTGCTTCCATGGAGCAATGAAAATGGGAGAAGTATTTGAGGTCATCAGTTAAAGACCGTTCCTGCAGAATCAAGGTCTGCAATTTTTATTGTTCCTTGATAGCGCTCATTCGCCTTGAAAAGTTCATATTTAGAATTGAATAATTCTCTCTTTGAAGCACTTTATTTAAAATTTCAAAAGGGAAATTAGGGAATGCCCGACTGCCCGTGAATGGCCAACTTAGATTACCGGTGGTAGAAGGCTTGCCAGCTTCACCCGAGCCCCATGTTAAAAAACGACTAGAAAAATCGCCCCTAGTTCCGACTTTCGCCGTTAGGTGCGCTACCAACCCAGTTTTCCTCCTAATTCTTTTTCTATGGGAAAAAATATTCGCAAGTGGACTCGGTTTTAGAGCATTTTTAATATATTTACCGATTCTTTTCGTCACCGAGTTTTAAATGAGAAGTCAAGTAAGTTCTAATCTATATTTTGAGACCTATTTCATAATATTCCCTCCGTTATTTGACGAATAATCAACATTCAAAGTTGGAGTTCTTTTTAAGGCGGAGAAATGCGCCGTTTAGGGTTAAGCCTCGGTCTTGAAGGAAGTTTACATTAAATTTTAGTGGCGCCGTTGGACCAAGGCTTAGGTTTTACGAGAAATTTAATTTATCCGCCTTAAAAACAACCCCAACTTTGAATGTTGATTACTCGTCAAAAAACGGACGGAAAATTATGAAATAGGTCAGAAAATATAGATTAGAACTTACTTGACTTCTCATTTAAATCTCAGCCACGATAAAAAATCCGTAAATATATTAAAAATGCTCTTAAACCGAGTCCACTTTCCCATAGAAAAAGCATTATGAGGAAAACTGGGTTGGTAGCGCACCTAACGGCGAAAGTCGGAACTACGGGCGATTTTGCTAGTTGTTTTTTAACATGGGGCTCGGGTGAAGCTGGCAGGCCTTCTACCATCGGTAATCTAAGTTGGCCATGGCCCGTGCCAGTCTGCCAGCGTGGGAGCGTGGGAGCGTGCGGCAGGCTGAGTGCCGCGGCACTGCGGCGGCGCCGCCCTTATACCATCGTCTGCTACCATGACTGCTACACAATTTGAACCGAAATTGGCCCCAACCTGAAGGGGTTCTGACTTTTCAGGCGAACACTATTTTAACCCGAAATTATTTTTGCCGAACTTTTGCCGAATTACCCCAAATTCTAAAATAGTAGAAATCTCCCATGCGTCGTCTGCTTAAACATCCAAATGCCTTCTGGCTTCGCCTTCGGCTTTTCGGGGTAAATTAGTGACCGTTTCGGCACTTTTCGGCACAAAAGAGTGGAGTAAAATATAAAAATACGGCCCCCACACTAAAAGTCGCAATTAAATCAAGCAAAAACTCAAATCCGTTTCAGAAACTAAATAAGCTTAACTAATCTACCCTCTCTCGCCCCAACGACTATTAAAATAATAAATTTTTCGGCAAAGATCATAAACTCAACTAAACATTGATATTAATGTGAACTGTTTATTGAATCTCAATTTATAAGCTAAATCTACTCTGCCGAACCACAATCCAACGTTAATTTCAACCTAATTAAGTTTAATTAACGTAAAATTCGACCAAAAAGATACATTTTTGGGACAAAAATTAAAATAACCATTAAATTTTATTACTCTATAACTTATAGCCTTTCTGTCTTCCCTTTCAATTTATTTGGCAACATTGGGGGAATGATTTTCGGGACATATTTCAGAATAGCTCCAGGTAGTCTTTCACTTTTCTTTCTATGTTTATTATATGTAAAATTGGATGAAAAAATTTATGGTGCAAAAATGTTTCGGCGCAAATGATTATTTTAAAAATTACAAGCGTTTAAGTCTTTGGCTTACGCAAAGGCTTAGAGGTCCATGTCGTTGGCTACAAAAGCATTTATAAGTAGAAAAAGGACCATACACGTATAGGAGTCACAAATTAAGATCTCTGCAGACGAAAATAACCAATTAATTAGCTGGCACCTTTTCCAAAATATTCTCCTATTAATCAGCTGGCACCTTTTCCAAAATATTCTCCTATTAATCAGCTGGCACCTTTTCCAAAATATTCTCCTATTAATTAGCTGCCACCTTTTCCAAAATATTCTCCTATTAATTAGCTGGCACCTTTTCCAAAATATTCCCCTATTAATTAGCTGGCACGTTTTCCAAAATATTCTCCTATTAATTAGCTGGCACCTTTTCCAAAATATTCTCCTATTAATTAGCTGGCACCTTTTCCAAAATATTCTCCTATTAATTAGCTGGCACCTTTTCCAAAATTTTCTCCTATTAATTAGCTGCCACCTTTTCCAAAGTATTCTCCTATTAATTAGCTGCCACCTTTTCCAAAATATTCTCCTATTAATTAGCTGGCACCTTTTCCAAAATATTCTCCTATTAATTAGCTGGCACCTTTTCCAAAATTTTCTCCTATTAATTAGCTGCCACCTTTTCCAAAGTATTCTCCTATTAATTAGCTGCCACCTTTTCCAAAATATTCTCCTATTAATTAGCTGGCACCTTTTCCAAAATATTCTCCTATTAATTAGCTGCCACCTTTTCCAAAATATTCTCCTATTAATTAGCTGCCACCTTTACCAAAATATTTATATATTAGGTTTGGTTAGGTTATTTTAGGTTTGGTTAGGTTATTTTCGTCTGCAGAGATCTTAATTCGTGACTCCTATACGTGTCTGCAAAAGTGAATAGGCTACTACGTACAGAAAGTGTAGAAATCGAATTCTGTAGCGCCTTTTCCTGTGGTTTTAAAGAAAACTCTTGAGCAGACGACGCGTAAAAGATGAAGTCAAACTAGATTGGTTGTATTCGAACTTCCCTCCGTTTAGAGCAGCCAATCGTGCTTCAAAGCAATTACATCACCGAAAGTAGTTCGAGTGACGAAATGTAAAGCCCCGCCCATTGACATGCGCGATAACCACTGGATGTTTTACTTCCAACAGCAACCCGTAGATGGCGAAAAAATCTACTTTTTGGCGCGAAATTTAAAATGCTTAGTTATAGATCATTGGTGTTGCTATAGGTAACGTTAGTTCAAATCATAATGAAAAGGTGAATATTTGTGTTATATGTATATTTCCTACCACGTACACATTATTTATTACTAAAAAATAAAGGATTTACATTTATTATTATTAATCCTGACGTTATGAAAAATGGTTTAAATTATTGGTAGTTTTCTAATAGCTAATTTGTTTGAAGGATCATTTTTCTGTGAACGTTTGCAGTTAATTTCAGGATGAGGAGAGTAGTCTTTGTAAAGAGCGGCTCTTGGAGTCAATTTAGCTCCCACAAATGTAAATAATGACGATAATGACTTGTTTTGTTATGGTCTTAACTTTGCATTAATTTTGCCCAAGCAAAGTAAGTTTAACAAACATTCATTCTATTTCCTAATTGCGATTACTTACTTTTTTGGCCAATTCAATTAACTTCAAGCGTAGTACTTTACAAAAACGTCTCTCCTCATCATGGAATTAACCTCAATAAATAACAAAAACAATCCTGATTGCAAAAGAGCAAGAAATGTTATTAAATCCAAACTTGTTGTGCATTTCCTCTGTTCATTCTTTTATTCATCTTAGACATAGATATTGTGAATGCATCAGTTGGTTTTGGCAGGAGCAGATGACAAAGGAGTCTCGGACGCTAGCTTCCATAATGTAGAGGGCAATGGGATCCGCGAACGTCACGGTTATTAACCAAAATCATTACGCCACTGCCACCTCTCGTAGGAAATTTGAGCTTTATTTTCCAACCAATAGCGTGGCTGCAAAGTCTCGAAAGGAGATCTGGGAAATCGCGTCTGGAGCCTCTTTTTAAAAATACGTATCGTCTGCTTATAATTAGCCTAGGCCTAACGAGTATTAGAGTTAAAAAATGGATTTCAACGACTTTTTAATCTTTTTTTTAGACTAAAATTGATAATGAAAAGCCCAGCGAGTAACGTATGTACACTATTAAAAAACTAAAATGTGTTTCAGTGCCAAATTTTTCTAAATTTCTTCTTGAATTAAATGATAGCTACAAGAGGTTGGGAAAAGAAATCACTCACGATCTTTTAAAACCCAAAAAGTAAGAGACAGTGATTTCTTACCTCTTGTAGCAGTCAATTAATTCCTACCTTTAAGGTCACAAAATGAAGTCTTATCTTTTATCTTAATACCAACGATTACAGCTGTTTGAATTAAGTAATTATATTGTGTATATTAATGTCGCGATCGGGTAAGATGAACCTCAGTAGCCACCGTTAGTCCGTTATTACAAAAAAAATTCCCAGCAGACTTTGGTGCCAGATATAATCCACCAAAAGCATCGTCTGCTATAATGTCTGATAGCGCCTCTATGGCAAACGATACCGCTACAGCTGTGACGTACGCGGGTCCCATTGCCCTCTATATTGTGGAAGCTAGCGTCCGAGACTCCTTTGTCATCTGCTCCTGGTTTTGGGGCTTCAATTGAAGGAACTGCATGTGGGAGTCTCTTTATTATTTCTACCAAAGCAATTCAGAGAAAAATGATAATGCAAACGAAGTGGCTATTAGTAAACTATTAGTCTTTCTTTGATAGAACAAGACATTATCTTGCAAAAGACAAGGCATCATTGCTTGGTCCACCGATAAATTTAAACATTGTTTCCTAACGTTGGGATTATTTGGGAAATATACATCCATTTCTGTGCTTCTGAAACTCGGGATTGGACATTTACAACTCATATTTATTTAAGAAATAATAAATTTAAATCCCAAAGACAACTTATTCCCATAATTATACAATAATAATAAAAACTCATGGACTTAAAAATATTAACTTATATTGTTTTGTAATAAACCATGTGTATGTTGTTTAAAACATGGCGAGAAATATATTTTAAAATCTATATAATACCACGAATATTCATCTTTTTATTAAGATTCGAACTAACATTATCTGTAGCAAGACCAATGTTCTAAAACGAAGCAATTTCAATTTCGCGCCATAGGATAGATTTTCCCCGCCATTTACGTGTTGCTGTTGGAAGTAAAACATCCAGTGGTTACCGCGCATGTCAATGGGAGGGGCTATACCTTTCCCCACTCGGTCTAATAGTCACGTGTACCAGGAACTATAACTTCAAGAGGTAGGGATACAAAGGTACAAGTGATTCGCCACCGCGTTACTGTGGTTTTCCGCTAAGGCGGGGACGTTTAAGAGAGCGAGAGAAATAACACGTTTCATAACAACGCGGAAGTTCTTCACTTTCTGTACGTAGTAGCCTATTCACTTTTGGTGTCTGGTCCTTTTTACCTCTCCGTGTGACGTAGTCCAGGAGAGGTTCTGTAACGGCCGTGTCTGTGTGTGTGTCTGTCTGTGTGTGTGTCTGTCTGTGTGTCTGTCTGTCTGTCCGTTGTTACACCCACGTGACCGCGTTCGCAGTTTGCGTATCGGAGCAAACGTGTTCGCCATTTCCGAACTGCTTTCACAGTCACGGAAATGGCTCCTCTACTTGAGTTCTCATACCACCATCTTCTGGTCTTTGTCCATTCCACTTGGACACCAGTCTGTTCTTACTGGCTTCTAATCACCACCATCTTCTTGGTCTTCGTCCATTCGACTTGGGCACCAGTCTGTACATACTGGCTTCTAATCACCACCATCTTCTGTTCTTTGTCAATCCCACATTGACACCAGTCTGCACTTACACTGGCTACTAACACCACCATCCACTGGTCTTCCGTCTATTCCACATAGACACCAATCTGTATCATTGGCTTCTACTCCATTATCATCGTTTGGTTTTAGGATATACGCGGCGATCAGCTAGGGTTACGAGAAACGTCTAGCCTCCCTAAGGTGGGATCGCCACCAAAGGTTTTCGCAATTGCGCTTTTTCCTTACTATTATAATGGAAACGAATAGTATATATACCCCAAAATCTGAAGGAAGCGGGCAGGAGGGGTACTTTTCACTTTAAACGTCAATATTAGCAAAGTATGAGATAATAATAGGTATAACTTTATTTTAAACGATGTAACTATTATTAATGTTAATTATTGAAGATTAAAATAATTAAAAATAATTATATTTATTTAAATATTAAAGATAAACCTCTCGTGCAAAGAGAGAGAGATTAAATCATTGCCTCCAATATCTACCAAGGCCCGTGAATGCGATATATTTCCTTCATTGCCTCCTATATTTATCAAGGCCCGTGCATTGCGATATATTTTTCAAAACAACAACCAAAATGGGAAGCTCCTCTCAGAAACATAATAATTTCTTTTCTCTGTATATGAATTGAAAATATGGATAATATTGCGCTCCTTCTTTAATGGTATGAATCCTTGCCTGTCTATTAATATTTTACGTAGGAGTAATACGTTCGTTTTGTTTTGATGTGTAAAGTCATCCTACAGAACTATAATATTCCCTTTATCCATAATATAAAGTGAATATGTGGAAATATTTTTCGTAATTATGATGCATTTTGTAGTTTTGTAGCTTTAAAGCTCTGTTTCATTTAGATATTCCAAGGATAGTTTTTAATATTATTATTTGAAATGGCTGTTTATATATTACTTGAGCTATACTACATCTGTATATAGAATAATCCTTGATCTAATGATTTCGTGAAGAAGGCTAAGGTCTGGACTCTGTCGGGTAAATCAAGTATTATCCGCTATAGGCGTAGTGAACCAAAGAGTAAATAATTGTGACCTGAGGTGTAGTAAACTTTGGGTTTTGATGTTCGTGTCTGTAATGAAGGACATTAACGGTTCAGAGTGAGCCGAAAGTTAAATACACGTTTAAATAATCAGGTTTAAATTTTATAATAGAAGAAAGCATCATGGTAGAAATTAGATCACAAAGAAAGGGCTAATCGTAATCGGGTTATAGCTTTGAAGTTTTATTCTTGTTATGGAGCGCATTGACTTCTTGACACGGAGAGGTAATATTTTGGTTTTCCCAACTTGTTCCACTTATAATTGCTTATTTAGCTAATGACATGGATCCCTAAGCCTTTGCGCACGCCAAAGCATTAAACGCTTGTAACTTTTTAAATAATAATTTGCGCCGAAAAATTTTTGCACCATAATTTTTTTCATCCAATATTACATATAATAAACATAAAAACAAAAGAGATCTGCTACCAGGAGCTATTCTGTAATATTGCCGATTTTCGTAAAGGATTTGTTGTTTGTTTTTGATAAAATACAGTAGTTCTAGTTTGAAAAGTTATGTCTTTAGAGTCAGACATTTCCGAAATGAGTTTAATAAGTCTTCAAAGGGTGGCGCTTAAAGAGGTACTTGAGAAATTATTGGACTATCCGTGGTTTGCACAGAAATTTCAAATTTCAAAAAACTGGACTTTGTTTATAGGAAATGGAGGCGAATGATTGTAACTGTGATCATTAATTTAAGCAAATATGATCAAATAATGCAACTAAAAGCCAAGGTGAGTTTCAAAGCCTATAGTGTTTTGGCCAGTACAGCATGAGCCATCCAATCTAGTACCCTGCGCTCTAAACCTCGGGTACTCCGTTTGTCCGCTCTTGGCTGGACTCCACTCTCTCTCCGTCGTACCTACCTCGACCTAGTGAGCCTTTTTAAAATCCTATCCCACTCCTCCCAGAAATATTTTTTATTTGCTTCTCATAGTAAGGGTACTAGAGGCCACAGCCGTAAACTATTTCTTCCTCCTTCCCGTACCAATATCTTACGTAACTCCCTTTTCCGCAGGACCATTCCCTTATGAAATTCTCTCCCTGATTACCTAGTTTCCATTACTTCAGTGAACCAATTTAAGAGTCATTTAAAATTACTCCTACATATTTAAATTTAAACTTCTCCTCAATTTCCTGTTATTATATCTCATATTGTTTAATTTAATTTTAATTAATGTTAATTTTGTATTATATTCCCTATATCTTGGCTACGTTCAGTAACTGCTAGCGTACGCAGCGCTGCGCGCATCGGAGACCGATTTTTTTACTGTACGGTTTTTCGCACTTCCGGTTTCTACGTCACGCTACGCATCGATGGGACACCGATCGTAGCGGCTGGAAGAGCAGGTTTTTTCGATGCGAATCGGATTTATGACGTCATTAATTGAAGTTCGCCATGGCGAACAATCCAGTCCAAAGCCACTAGCGAAACAATTACCCCCTTTTTTTTTAGATCTTTTCAAATCAACTGGAATTAAAGTTAATTCCGTTTCATCGTCGTTAGATAGTTCATTTAAAAACAAAAATAACAGTTAAGTTTTCGTTTTCGACTCAATCCAAGATCTGTAGCAGACGCCATCATGGAAACTATCATCAAACGCAACAGAGAGAGAAAAAACGTTCAGTGACGTCTGACGTCACTCTGACGTAGCGCTCGGATAAAATCACATCGGTAGCGGTAACGGCTTTTTCCGATTTCCAGTTACTGAACGTAGCCCTTGTAATGTAAAGTGTACATAAGTTTTTTCAAAAAGTTTCGGAGCTGTAAGACCTTTTCTTTGGTCCTAGCTCGACAATAAAAACGGAGCAAAAAAAAAAATCCCTTTAAAGCGAGTCTCAGCTGTGACTGTGGTTTAGTATAAAAAACGGCACTAGATGCTCCCATAGTCGAGGGGTGGAGTTGACTGACCCAATAAGCTTATCATAGGCTTGAAGATGGTTTCTGATTGGTTTCTGCCTTTGGCTTCATAAAATTGGTGTGTAGAAGGTTAATCAGTGTGTTACGCGCACCACAGTAGCTGATATTTGCTTTAAAGTATAAATCGCAATAGAAAAACCTTAAGTAAACCAATGTTTATTGGTGGGTGATTAGAAACACCATAAGCCTATCACACATCCCTCGACCATTTATAGCGTTATTAAAGGGCACCACTAAAGCCTTGTGGGAGCTCTATGCCCACGCACACAAACTGCAGCCTTCCTTATAGTTCTTGCAAAGCTATCGGGCCTGCAAGCCTCTGGTGGCGCCCTTGACGAAAAAACCCCTTCTGATCCCCCCTTTGTTCACGTCACTGGTTTCTCGGTTTTCTTTCTGGACACTTTAAAAGACATTCTGCGATAAGAAAGTCCTATTTTGTAATGCAGTCTATTTTTTTCAGTGTAATGGTTTAATATCAAACATGAAAGAAGTGAGAATGACAAGTTTATTTACGATAAATAAGAAACTGGACGAAATTGAAAGGCTCAATGGGGTCATTAATGAGTTGTAAAGTAAAATCAAGGATCTGATGGTTTTTAACATTCTTCATTTTCATAGTCGATGTGAAAGAGAATCAGGTTAAAAGTATTAGTTCAATTATTGTTAATTGTTTATAACATAGGAGGAAAGTGGAATACATGAAAGAGCCAACATTGAATGCGTGAAATCAGAACCTGTTGAAAATGGTTTAGGACTGAATGAACAGGAATTATCTCATCCAATTCTGATAAATCAACAAACAGAAGAACAAATACAAAGGTATATAAAGCAAAAACCAATGAGAACTTGTCAACGAGGGCGGAGCTAAAACTAGTCTTTGCTAAGCTCAGCGGGGCTGTCAGCTCCACCCCTCGACTATGGGAGCATCTAGTGTCATTTGTTTAAACTAAACCATAGTCAAGTCTCGGCTATGGTTAAGTTTAAGCTCAAGTATAATATTTTATTTGACTGACTAATTCGCGTCCATAAAACTTGATTCGTTAAGCCTTGCCACGAGAATGGTGAATAAAATCAGAAGTATATAATGCTTCGAGAGAGAAGTGGGGTAATTGTAACATGATTCTTCCCAACATCATTTTATATTTGGAGCAAGGTTACTATTAAACCAAATCACACGCGTTAAATAGTTCCCTCATTATTACTCTATTAGTGCTCAACTATTTGCCAAGGTGCATGCTCTTGCGGTCATTTTTGTCCCACGTCAAGACAATCAAGGTTTAAGCAGGGTTCATTGCTGAGGATTTAGCAAATACCAAATAGTTAAAGAATTCACCCCACGTTGTGATGCCCATCTGAAGTTTGTTGAGCAGGAAAGCAAATGTTCAAAAAGGGGTCCTTCGCCTGGGAAGAATCATGTTACATATAACTGAAGAGTGTCATCCTTTTTCTATTATCCCCTTCTGATAAAATGTATTAATCTTTTATTACTGTTGCTATATCAGTTTTGACGATTTTTTATTTGGATAGTTCGCAAAGTATACAAGCTGAGATTACCAACAACATTTACCAAAGTCTGCTTAAAGTGGAAGCCACGAACCTCGAGCAATTTGGAATAGGTATGGTGTCACATTATTGTAATTCTGACACGCAACCTGATGTAGTTCCAGTTTAATAAAACTATTAGGGTTATTTTTTCGTTTTGATCATCAAGGTTCCATGGTAAAAGCTGAAGGTGCTTGCAATATCGATGGAATTCTGATTGAAGAAGACATTAATGAAGAATCACCTGAATGTGATGCGGAGATTGGCAAAAGAAACACGTCCCAAACTAAAACTACCTCAAAAAATGCGCGTTTTACAACGCGAATTATGAAACTATGTATTCCTAAACTCAAATTCCGTGACGGTGTTCCTTTACTTAATCTTGAAGGCAAAGCACAGTTTGAAATGTCTCCTGCCCCAACGACAGATTCGCCTCCCGAGAACAATGTTAGCGTTAACAATTCTTATCCCAAATCACGAATTTCTTCGACCAAGAGAGGAAATGAGAGTATAGACACTCGATCCAAGAAATTGTGCCTTGAAAAACAAGGGGAATTGTCGTCACTAGACGCAATCAAGGAAAGCAATTCTCAGGAAGAAGCTCTTGAGGAGAATCTTGATGATAACCAGTCCAAAATCACCTCGACCGATTCAAAGAAAACTGATAATAGACAAAATCAAACTATGAAACTGTGCTTGCCAAGCGATTTACCAAAAGTACCGATTGAAGTTGAAGATAGTACTTCAGTGTCCGGCTCTGATACACCCGAAAGTAGCTCGTCAAGTAGTTCCGAAAGTAATACAACTTCTGCCAGTTCGGAAATTGGTAAGTCATTTTACGCTTAGGGTCAGCAACGATTTTCGGGACTGAAACAATAAGACTCAAAAATCGTCAAAATTGAGCCACTTACAGTAGAAACCTCACCAAAAACAGAGGATGTTTCGAAATTTTCTAGTGGTAGTTTCCCTAACAGGTTTTTAACCCCGTCCTTTCTAACCCTGATTACTTTCTGTCTTCCCTGGGATTTTCCAACCTAATCCTCAATGTTTAGCATGTTAAATCTTAAGTTTCCAAAAATTTTGTCTCATTTAAATTAATACGTTTTTAACTTTAAATTTAAACGGAAAATTGTCCCTGCGAATAATATTAAGCTCAAAACTTGGTTACCTAAGTTCAGCGGTTGAGCCTGAGCTCCGTGGCCACCAGACGAGAAAAAATTCCCTTTTAAGAATCAGTGTTAGTACGAAGTGGGATTTTTGTCGGGGTCGGGGAGTAAAAAAAACCCGAAAAACCGGGTCGGGTCAGGTCGGGTCGGGGTTTATTGAAAAAAAAAACAAAAAAAGATATATTTTCAAAATTTTATGCTTTTAATTGAAAAAGAATTGCAATCAGAAGATAAATCATAAATCTTCAGTTTCTGCCTCTATTTCCGTTGAAACCAATGGTTCAATTGGAAATTCTTCTAATTCCTTGACAATAACGTAAACTAAAACTTATCCTAAAATCAAGAAGAGAATCAACCAGGGCGAGTCGAAAATGCGTGTCGGGGTCGGGGTTCAAAACCCGGGGATCCCCGACTTGTCGGGTCGGGGTCGGGGACCCCGTACGAACACTGTTAAAAATGCAGGTACCCGGCCGTCCTTGGTGTCTTAAGGAGCCCAAGCAAACGTTGCTCAGATTGATAAGACCTTAGTGCTTTACTCCCAATGGTCTTTGAAACTGTGAATAATTTCATCTAAAGAATATTTAAGAGAACTTACTCCGTCTTTATAGCAGTTCTCGAATATTTGTAAGTGGTTAATCGGTTCTTGAGGTAGTGTCGAAGGAACCGCGTCACCGAATAATTGTCCTTCGCGTGCTAGGAGGTTCTATACGAGGCGTTTCGAATATATCGTGTAGCTCACCTATGGCCCAAGATGCATACTTTGTGTTGAAATTACTTAATGTATGGGGAAACAAGGATTTTAAAGAGAAAATGGTGTTAAGGTAAACATCCTTGAGATTTGGGTTGAGCCTTTCGGAAAAATAATGTTATAGTCGTTGCAATCTATCCAAGACGATTTCATCTGACTCAATTGTTGCAATAAGTAAATCACGATTTTGTCACATACACCACTTACGCTGAGTGTCTACTTTCCTCAGAGAAGTGGCCATCATATCTTAAAATTATGATGTTCTGACTCATCGAAAATTTTCCACTTTCTCCACCATCATATTCTGCTCAAAAGGGTAACGCCAGTCCAAGTGCTTAATTTGGTGTTACGTGTTAACGAATTGCAGTTGCTTGCATTTTAACTTGATCACCTAGAACCAAAAAAAAATTATAACGCCTTTCAATAACGGCAGTCATATCATTTTTCTTCCAATTTATTTTATCAGCATATTTATATTGCAATAGACTAAAACCTTAAATATTTTCTTAATAATCAATAACCATTATTTTCCACTTTCTGATGGGTAAAATCTTCGGAGATAGTCATCTCGATTCGGAGCGGTACTAATTTTTTTTTTCCGAACTTGTTTTCTTTAACTTTGTGCCATTTTTGTCCTCGGCATGACCGGTTTTATCAAGTGCTATTGAACAGTGCTGTGTGTTTGATTCAAATTGTAAGAAGTTTCAGTTTGTTTGCTTTCTGAAGGGAAAACCCGAGAAGCAGCGTTCAACTCTTTGCAAATATTCTCCTGAATATAAAAGTGATCTTGAAAGTCACATTACAAATGGTACTGAAAAAAAAACGCTTCAAACGTGATCAGTGTGACTATACTAGCTCCGAGAATGGTTCTTTGATCAGACACGAACATGATTTAACTGCTCTGAGATCGACGTTGTTTTCCTTAATAAAATCCGAATATATTTTTTTTTATCTTCCAAAAATCTCCAATGTGGGAGACACGTCACGGAGTCCCTACCGGAAAATCAGTGTGTTCAGCTTTTGAACCTAATTCCGCTTTAAATTTAGATGAAAACTAATCTTGGTCAAAGTCAAGCTATTCATAATTGGAATGATTTTGATATTTAAAAGAAAAAAAAATAACCGTAAAGTATATAGGCCGGGGTCACCTTACAATAAATTTAGCTAGCCCACGCAAAACGTTAATATGGCCGGGGCCATCTTGTTTAATGAAGTTCGCTTGAATATTTTGTATTTTTGATACTAAATTGTAAATGATGTTTGTGGTTTCTATGTTTTCTATAGGAAAATTCGAGAAGAAACGTACAACGGGGCTCAAATATTCAACTAAATATAAAAGGGGCCTACAACGTGGCGTAAGAAAGGGTAACGATGAAAAACGCTTCAAATGTGATCAATGTGACTATACATGCAAGCATAAGGGCTATTTGAACGTCCATCAGCGCATTCACAGTGGTGAAAAACCGTTCAAGTGTCATCAGTGTGACTATGCTACTGTCCGTAAGTGTACTTTAATCGCACATCAACGCATTCATAGCGGTGAAAAACCCTTCAAATGTGATCAGTGTGATTATGCAAGCACAATGAAGAAAAGTTTGAGAATACATCGACTCATTCACAGCGGTGAAAAACCCTTCAAGTGTGATCAATGTGAATATGCCAGCTCGCAGAGCTGTCATTTGAACGTCCATCAGCGCATTCACCGTGGTGAAAAACCTTTCAAATGTGATCAGTGTGATTATGCCTGCACGCACAAGAGTAGTTTGATCAGACATCAACGCGTTCACAGTGGTGAAAAACCCTTCAAATGTGATCAGTGCGACTATGGTAGCAAGAACAAGAGCAATTTGATCATTTACAAACGCATTCACAATCGTATTGACAGTGCTGAAAAACCCTTCAAATGTGATCAGTTTGACTATGCAAGTGCGTGGAAGAGTGATTTCAACAGACATCAACGCATTCACAGTGGTGAAAAATTCTTCAAATGCGATCAGTGTGATTACAAAGGTTCGCAGAAGACTCTATTGAACAAACATCAGCGCATTCACAGTAGTGAAAAACCCTTCAAATGTCATCAGTGTGACTATGGTAGCAAGAACAAGAGTAATTTGATCAGACATCAACGCATTCACAGTAGTGAAAGACCCTTCAAATGTGATCAGTGTAACTTTGGAAGCACTCAGAAGAGTAGTTTGATTGCACATAAACACATTCAGAGCGGTGATAAGTCCTAAATGGGTACATATCGGGCGTTTAACAAAGTTTCTTCAGATAATGTAATGTGCAAAGCACATTAATGTTTAATTACAATTGTCTCTGCAAAGATTTAACGACTTGGGATGGATCGAAAATAAAATTCTCACGAGCTAAATATCTGAAGGCATAAAGTAGACTGTGCGTTGTCAGTAAATAGAGACTCGGACAGTTCTATAAGTTTAACTAATCGAATCAGGGGGAAAGCTTCCATTCCCCCTCCCTGATCGAACCCGGTTACATCACTGCAAATATATTCAACAGTCATAGATTTGTGCACCTCCTAGGTTCACGTGGAATATCATTCAAACAAATAATATAGAATGTTTTGTATATTTTTATTACCCTACAATTTTTTTTTTAAGTTTCCACAATCTCAAAGCATATATTGGGTTAGGTAAGATCAAGTCTTTGGGAATCGCTGTTTCGACTCGGACACATGGATTATTTCTGTTTCCAAACTCGTTTCTTTTATGATAATACATTCAGTGTGTGATCGGTGTGATTATTCTATAGTCTGTCAAACGAAAGAAGAGCCCTGAGAAATTTGTCCAAATTGGTGTCGCCACCATCGACCCCATAGTACTTTATCAACTTGTTTTGTTTTGTCAATAGTCGGCTGTAATATAGTCTGCTATAAACAGATAGGCTTAATCGCAATAGAACCAATAAATTTTGCTATATATATTTAATATGTTTATGTTTCGTGATTTTTTACGATCATCGAGTATTAAAGAATACAAAACAAAATTAACGACAAGACACCAGTTTTACCTTTGTTGAACTAGCATTGCAATATATTTTAATGACATAAGTTAAAGTACTTGTCCATAAGTAGTTCAGCATCAAAGCGTCTTCAGTCCACGTCTTCATCAGAGTCTTCGCTGTCTTCTTGCATATTAATTTTGAGAGGTTCAATTGTGGTTTCGATGATGGAATCTTTTTCCCAATACTCATGCATTATATTCTCGACGTGAACTTTATGAAATAATAAAGCGTCACAAGTCCAGAACCCTGAAGTACGAAATTGACGAGGTTGCTAAAAGTAGAGGTTACACGGTAGTGAGGATTCCACCGTACCATTGCCAATTTAACCCGATTGAACTAATATGGGCACAAGTGAAGAACGACGTTGAGAAGCAGAATTCTGGTTTCAAACTCTCGACGGTCAAAGATGCAACATTGAGGGCCATTGAACGTGTGACACCAGAGAATTGGCGTAAGGCAATAGAGCACGTCGAGAATAAAATGCATGAGTATTGGGAAAAAGGTCCCATCATCGAAACCACAATTGAACCTCTTATAATTAATATGCAAGAAGACAGCGAAGACTCTGATGAAGACGTGGACTGAAGACGCTTTGATGCTTAACTACTTAGACTTATGGACAAGTACTTTAACTTATGTCATTAAAATATATTGCAATGCTAGTTCAACAAAGATAAAACTGGTGTCTTGTCGTTAATTTTGTTTTATATTCTTTAATACTCGATGATCGTAAAAAACCATGAAACATAAACATATTAAATATATATTGCAAAATGTATCGGTTCTATTGCGATTAAGCCTATCTGTTTATAGCAGACTATATTACAGCCGACTATTGACAAGACAAAACAAGTTGATAAAGTACTATGGGGTCGATGGTGGCGACACCAATTTGGACAAATTTCTCAGGGCTCTTCTTTCGTTTGACAGACTATAGTACCCGTAAGAGTACTATAATCGCACATTAAGGCATTCATAGCTGTGAAAAACCCTTCAAACGTGATCAGTGTGATTTTCCAGCACAATGAAGAATAATTTGATCAAACAGCGACGCATTCATAGTGGCGAAAGACCATTCAAATGTGATCAGTTTGATTATGTCAGCACCCAAAAGAATATTTTGATCAGACATCAACGTAACAATCACAATATATATAATATTGAATATAACCCTTTATTTAACTCTAATAAACAATATTTGATATAACAAATGGTATATAAGTAATTATATCTTCGTTATTAAAGAATAAAAGTTTTACCATAGTAATTGATTAATATATTTTTGGGACCGTCCATAAACTACGTCACGCGAAAAAAAGCATTTTCTGACCCCCCGTCCCCCCAGATCACGCTTCGTCACGCTTTTCTCAGACCCCTCCCCTAAAAACCACGTCACATTTCTTTAACCCCCCCCCCTCCGCACTATGATTTGTCTTAATTTACAAATTAAATTTGATTAATTTCTTGAGTGATATGCCGCCATCTCAGAAATATTTTGCTCGGATGAAAATTCAAGTTCTCTTCCGTTTTAAGCTTAGCTTGACATGCATTTCGAGACGCTCGAGTGCGCGAAATGGTATCAGCCAATCAGATTTGTAGTTGATGATGTCATTCTTCCCGAAAATAACGCTCGTACGCCACCAAACGGGAGAATTTGGCATATGCGTATCTCAAGGAAGAGTCACAACCTCGGACCTCCGCGCTCTGTTCTATTTTCTTTAGTGTTATTTTCGCGTTTGAAGGTTAAAGTTTGTTTAAAGCGTTAGCACGCTGAAATTAAATTAAAAATGCCGCAGATCTGGGAGCACGGCAGTGCTCCCAGCCAAGTCGAGCACTGACATCCTTTTCTCGAAGCAACTCGTGGCACTTTTAAGCCCACTGTAACTTCGTGATGGGTACAGGTAAAAGTCTGAAATTTTGCTTGCCGCGAGGACTGTCAATCCTAGCTATAGTTTCCAAATTTCAAGTTCCTACCCTATATACTTTTCGATATATCGAAGGTGAAATTTACCTTATTTTGTCACTCACTCACTCACTCACCGATCATCAAAATTCTAAGGTACTTCTAGGGTAGATAGAAACTTAAAATTCAGGATTTTGTTTTAATTTATTTTATAAAGCACAGAAAAATTAAAACATCCCGAAATTTTTATAAAATTGTTCTTTAGTTCTTAATTTTAAAACTAGATGGCGCTGCCGTCTTTTCAACAGAAATAGTGTGTGTTCTTGATGAAAGGACGTAATGGTCCAAAGTTAACCGAAAGTTGTAACTGATGCTACATTCTTATATTAGGATATCGCGTACAATCTTTATTACATATTCTCTGCGGGTCGAAAGGGGTAATTCAGCGTAAATAAGGACAAACGTTAGCGATTATATTGGCAAACGAAGTACCACGAGAGGGTCTTGTTTTAATATAACTACCGAGGGTCTACAAAAAGAAGTGAGATCCTATGAAAAACATTAACATGTACAAAAATGGGCCAAGCCTCGCCTCGTGACCTCTCCGCCGTAAAACGTTCTGAGATCCCATGTAGAGCCAAGTCTGCCTTTTGTTCTCATTCAATCGCCAATTGAACAATTATGTTATAAATTAAGTCCTTTTCCTAATTAATAACCAATATTCTTTGACTCTATCATTATTATACATCTTTGTTCGTATCAAATATATCGTGACTTGGCAAGAGCAGGTCATCCCCTTCGATTATTTTAAAATAGGCAACGATTTAGTGAATATCCCCTCGACTTCCTTTTAATATTACTTACCTGCGATTGCCAAGTCACGATATTTTTGATACGAACAAAGATGTATAATAATGATAGAGTCAAAGAATATTGGTTATTAATTAGGAAAAGGACTTAATTTATAACATAATTGTTCAATTGGCGATTGAATGAGAACAAAAGGCAGACTTGGCTCTACATGGGATCTCAGAACGTTTTACGGCGGAGAGGTCACGAGGCGAGGCTTGGCCCATTTTTGTACATGTTAATGTTTTTCATAGGATGTTCTTGAAATCATCATTTAATTAAAAAACTTATCGTTAAAATCATTTAGAATTTCGTTTAAAGGAATAGCGACGTGATTTAAAAAATATCTCAAATCTAAAGAAAACCTAACTTTTTTGAGAGTTTAAACTCTTCTGATTCCAAAAATATGCTTAATATATATTTAAATATGAGGGATAACACAGAAAAAACACTTCAAACATTTGAAATTTGTTTGGGCAAAAGGAAATTTGCGGAGAATATTTTTGGCGGGTTTTTCTCCTTGATACGTCACTCACGGCATCTCGCGGGAAAGCCAAGCGCGAGCGCACGAGACTCCCGAGTCTACTAATGCCGCGCGAATCTGAATAAAATAGGCTTAACAAGGCGCTGAGACACTAACAGGCGTCACGTGAGCGATATCTAGAGAGAAAATTTCTCCTTACTACGTCATCAAACGAAACAAAATTTTAACTAAGCCTTTTCCAAACACAATACTTTGATTGCAATTTTCTAAATTGCTTCGAAACCAAATAAAAAAGTAAACATATCATAATAAACTAGATTTTTCAAGGATTTTTTTCGCATATTAAGTTTGTGGATGACGAAAATTATGTCACTAACACTTTAAACTTAGGCCCAGAGTTGTCATAATAAGCTAAAACGTTCTAATATTGGTAAATAACATCAATATTAGCAAGCTACATTAATACAAACATGTACATCATCAAATTAAATTGTGGCGATAAACTGCAGTGGCCACGGTTAGCCTCAGTCAAAAGCAGCTAATGTAAAATAAAACCGCACTATTTCTCCACGCGCAATATCACAAATTATCTTAGGTACGTGGTGAATAGGCGAGGGGGATGAAACAGATTTCGCGAGTATGCACTCACCCCTCCAAATGCATGACAAAAAAAAATGTTCAACTCGATACGAATGTTCCCCTGAATATGAAAGAGATCTTGAACTTGACATTCGAAACGATACCAAAGAAAAACGGTTCAAATGTGATCAGTGTGACTATGCAAGTGCGTGGAAGATTAATTTGATCAGACATCAACGAATTCACAGTGGTGAAAAACCCTTCAAGTGTGATCAGTGTGACTATGGATCCACGCAGAAGATAAATTTGATCAAACATCAACGCATTCATAGCGGTGAAAAACCGTTCAAATGTCATCAGTGTGACTTTGCAAGTACGCAGAAGAGTACATTGATCACGCATGAACTTATTCACAGTGATGAAAAACCCTTCGTATGTGATCAGTGTGACTATGCAAGTACGCGGAAGAACGATTTGAACGTCCATCAGCGCATTCACACTGGAGAAAAACCCTTCAAATGTGATCAGTGTAACTATGCAAGTACGCGGAAGGATGATTTGATCATCCATCAACGCATTCACAGTAGTGAAAAACCCTTCAAATGTCATCAGTGTGACTATGCAAGTTCGTGGAAGATTAATTTGATCAGAAATCAACGAATTCACAGTGGAGAAAAACCCTTCAAATGTCATCAGTGTGACTATGCATGTAAGCGGAAGTATGTTTTGATCACACATCAACGCGTTCATAGCGGTGAAAAGCCCTTCAAGTGTGAACAGTGTGACTATAGTAGCAAGAACAGGAGTAGTTTGATCAAACACAAACGCATTCACAGCGGCGAAAAACCCTTCAGATGTAATCAGTGTGACTTTGAAAGCACGCGGAAGGATAATTTGATCGTGCATCAACGCATTCATAGCGACGGAAAACCCTTCAAATGTGATCAGTGCGACTTTTCAAGCACGCAGAAGATTAATTTGATCAGACATCAACGCATTCACAGTGGTGACAAACCCTTCAAATATGATCAGTGTGATTATGGCAGCACGCAGAAGATTAGTTTGACCAGACATCGACGCTATAATCACATGGACTAATTAAAGGATTGCTGTTAAGCATACTCAGCAATTTAAAACTTGGAAAGGACCATTTCAAAAAGTGTTAATTGCGCAACGTGTTTTCATTTTCGTTTAACACGTACATTACCGTTCTGTAGTAGATGCTCACAAACAAAATGTTTTCGTTCATAGAAAAATTATGAAAAACTAAAAAACCCATCGTGACGGAATAGTCACAGGGCAGGCCACATGGTTTTACAAAATTGTGGTATGTAACAAGCCTAACGTCTTAACGGAAAACTGGTAGTAATACGATGTTTGTGTTAGTTATTTATAAAACCTTCACGACAATATTTAATGTAACCTTTTTTTTTAAAATATATTTAACAATATTTAATATGACAAATGGTATATTATATCTTCGCTAATAAAGAATGATATTTATACCATAATAATTGATTAATCGTAATTTGCTTCTTTCCTTACTTTTACTTCGTCATCACTTCTGGTGCTAGTTGGTTTCAGCAGAAACATCAGGAGAGACAGCAGAATTGTCGCTAAGCTTAACTTTACCCTTGAATTCGTACTTGTGTTTTTTCACTACTTTGTAGGTGTTATCATGCACCTACAGAGGTTTAATGGCAGAATATGGCTGTTCATATTGTCACGTATATTTTATTATACGTTTATTATGGGGAAGTTTACATTCTGTATTACACAAGTGTCTAATGTGGGATCAAGTTTGAATCGTCCACGTTCTCAACGCATGTATTAGATTTGGTAAGGTCAGGTCGGGTCTTTGGAAACCGCTGTTTCGACTCGGACATCGATTATTGTTTCTGAACTTGTTTTGTTTGCCTTTGTGTCTTTTTAAGCCTAAGTATAACCTGTTATATCAATTGCCTTTGAACATTGAAATGTTTGTGATGCGAGTTCTATGATACCATTTGAGGTTTTTATCTATTTCCTTTCTGTAGGAAAATCCAAAAAAAAAATGTTCAGCTCGATACGATTATTCACCAGAAAATGAAAGGGAGCTCGAACTTGACATTCGAAAGGATATCAAAGAAAAACGCTTCAAATGTGATCAGTGTGACTATGCTAGTACGCGGAAGGATGATTTGATCAGACATCAACGCATTCACAGTGGTGAAACACCCTTCAAGTGTGAACAGTGTGACTATGGTAGCAAGAACATGAGTCATTTGATCAAACACAAACGCATTCACAGCGGCGAAAGACCCTTCAAATGTGATCAGTGAGATTATGCCTTCACGCAGAAGATTAATTTGATCACACATCAACTCATTCACAGTGGTGACAAACCCTTCAAATGTGATCAGTGTGACTATGCAGGTGCGCGGAAGGATGATTTGACCAGACATCAATGCATTCATACTGGTGAAAAACCCTTTCAATGCGATCAGTGTGATTATTCTTACACACGGAATAGTGATTTGTTCAGACATCAACGCATTCACAGAGGTGAAAAACCCTTCAAATGTGATCAGTGTGACTATGCAAGTACGTGGAAGAATGCTTTGAAAAGACATCAACTCATTCACAGTGGTGAAAGTCAAAAGTGATCATTGTAATTATGGCAGCGCACGGAAGAGTCATTTAATCCGACATCAACGTAGTAATCACTAGGAATAATAAATTGGATTATAGTGAAGGATACTCAGCAAACTTGGAAAGAACATTTACTAAATGTGTTGTACTACAAAATGTTTTCATTTTCCGAATAAATATTACTGTTCTTTACAATTGTATTAGGTAATCTCTAAGAAAACTTTCCATTCTTAGAAATGATGTAAGCACCCTTAAATACCGAATAATTACCATGCCGGCTCTATGGTTGTGTGCTTTAAATATACTGCAGTAAATGGCGGCCGGAACTAACCAAATGTCTTAACGGTCAACGCCGAACCTTTTTTCTAAAAGTAGTAATAATAATATGATTTTGCTAGTTATTCATAAAACCATTACGAACGGATAGTAAAATTTATTAGTAACAATATTGTCTCAAAGGCTTTATTTAACATCAATTAATATTACAAGTGAAATTACAGTAATTATATCTTCCCTTACCGTAATAATTGACTAATTTTATTGTTCATCTCCCTTTTAAATTTCTCCAAGGTATTATTTAGTTTCGTTGCTTCCATGGCAAAACTGACCCTCATACCGGAAAGTTGTTTCAAATTACGTTCAATATTTTTCTCAATTCTTGCCAATCTCTTCTCAAATTTTTTCATAACCTTTTCCTGGCGATTTTGGATTTCCATTTTTTCCACCAGACTCCTCGGAACTTTCATTACCACTGTCTGAAGTTTCTTCAGGTTTTGGCGTAGTACTTGCTAAAGGTCCTGGATCGTCATTTGCGTCTTTAATTACTTAAACTTCGTCATCAGCTCTGGTAGTAGATGGTTTCGAAAGAAGCAAGAGAGACAGGAAAATTGTCGCTAACCCTAGCTTCACCGTTGAATTCATGCTCTTGCTTTTTCAGTACTTAGTAGGTGTATC
This sequence comes from Phalangium opilio, assembly GCF_054372755.1. Classification (NCBI taxonomy): domain Eukaryota; kingdom Metazoa; phylum Arthropoda; class Arachnida; order Opiliones; family Phalangiidae; genus Phalangium; species Phalangium opilio. Next base: position 2,996,100 of record NW_028324165.1, read on the forward strand.
ACGTATAGAGGTTTAATGGCTGAATATTACTGTTTGTTCATATTGTCACGTATATTTTATCATACGTTTATTAAGATAAGTTTTCATTCTGTATAATGTCTTAGGACCGTTTCAGTGATGAAAATTTAATCTAAATATATTTGCTGCCTGGTTTAGTGTGTTTGATTGAGTTCTTCTATAGACTGGTAATGCAGTGAACCCGTAGCCTTTAAGCCTGTTATGAACGTCCTATTCTGGGCCAGTAACATTTTAGTTTTATGATTAAACACTATTTAAGTATTGTTACACTGAATTTGAAAGTTGTAAGAAAATTTAAACAATATCACGAAGATACTTCATAGAGGTGGTCTCCAAGTCTATTTAGTGTTTATTGTCTACATAGATGCAGGAAAATTGTCACTAACTTTACCGTTGAATTCATGCTCTTTTTTTAGTACTTAGTAGGTGTTTTCACGTATAGAGGTTTAATGGGAGAATTTTACTGTTTGTTCATATTGTCAAGTTTATTTTATCATACGTTTATTGGGTTAAGTTTGCATTCTGATGATTCTGTATATAAACTAAACAATGAAAGCTTTTTTGTACCTTAAAAAACAGGTTTTTAATTAATTTCAATTAGAATGACCGAGGTGCAATTAACGAGATCGGGATCATTCGAGAGTGGAGTTCAATTCAAGGTTTTTGTTTTTCCCGCGCAAAAACCTGTATTTAAATTAGCTCTGTCTAGTAATTATTTTTTATTAGAACGACTGATTTGTAAGCGTTAAGATACATTTACTTGAAGACATATGAATTGATTTAATCGCGAAATACCTACCTACTTTTACAGATATATTTAGTTTGCTTTTGAAAATTGTTATAGATACTTTTTGCGGTCCAAGTCTGGCAGAATCTCCGATATTTTCTCGACATGATACTTCAAGAACCACAGTTCACTCCAGTCCACACTCCACATCAGTCTTCAGCACACTTCCTCTGGTTCAAAACCAGTTTACTAATAGCTTGGACTAGTTTTAAAATTTAAGAAGTGAGGGTTACTGGTCCTCGGGACCAGTTTATTAATTAAGAACAAAGGTGGGGGACTGGGGGCCAGTCCTGAGACCAGTTTATTATTTCGGACACTAGGAGGGGTCACTGGTCCCAAGCAGCGTGGGAAATAAGGCGGTGGCATATGGCGAATGACCAGTTTAAAAATTGCCTGGACCAGTTTTAAAATTAAATCGGAGGGGGTCAGTGATCCACTTGACCACTAATAAAATTCAAGGGTAACCAGAGTCCAGACGCTATCTCAACTATTTTAATTATCCACTAAGTGGATTCCACTTCTTCATTTTAGCACACGACGCGTCCTGGTCAATGGTCATGGAATAAGACAGGTTTACAAGTCCAAAACCAGTTTATTAATTGCTCGGACCAGTTTATTTATTCCAAAACTTGGGGTCAGTGGTCCCAGGGACCATTTTATTAATTATGGTTTTTGGAAAAAATAGACGGTGGGACCAGTTTATTAAGTTCGGGGTTCCTTATTAGCTCAACACATTTTCTACCAATTCTACTCATAGGTAGTTAGTACTCCTTGGCTACAACTTCCCTACAAAAGTTTTGTAGTCTATACTCTATTGACTATCGATCTTGTCTAGCGTCTATACTCACAGGATTTTGATCTGGCTTACTGACCTTTTCACACTTATGGCCGCGCATGAGCAGTTGCAAGTTTGTTGCCATGAGTTTTACGCTTCAATGGAGTTAACGTGTAAAATAAACTACGATGGACGAGTTTTAGAACGTTTTGTAATTTAATATTAAAATAAAATGCCTAGTATTTAAACCGAGAGAGTAAAATTAAAACCATGTTAAGAAACAAAACGTTTTTAAGTTCTAACGGAAGCGGTGATATGATAATAGTTGGTTAAAACTCACTAAGCCTCGGCGACCGTATGGGATCGACACTTCATCGGCGGACATCGCCGATGCCGTGCCGTGCCCGGCCCGGAAAGCGCCGCGTATAACACGCTCGTAAGCCTTGGCGCCCAATTTGGTCTGTAGAATATTATAAACTACCCCAATTTTACGTCTCTCAATTGAATTCGATAAAATTTCACCTAGGAAGTTTTATTTATACTTTTAGAACCATTAATACAACACTGTTTTATAAAAATAAACTCGAATGCCTAACTAATAAGGTAAAAGCAATGGTTACCTAAATACGACTGGCAACAAACATTCTTTCTGCGCATGCTCACCTCTCGAGAATTTTACCCCCTTTTCACCCTCGCTCTAAGTGTGAAAAGGTCTATAAGGATAGTTCAGAAAAGGATTAAGAACAGTTTACTAATTCCAACATGAGGGGTCGCTGGTATCGAGGACCACTTACAAAATTCACCTTATTTTCAACCCTGTCATGGACCAGTTTATTTATTTCAGACCAGGGCTGGCAGGCCCAGTGTCCAGTTTTAAAAAATCCTTATTTCCCATTCCCACCCTGTACTCCCAAGGACTAGTTTAAAAAATATCCTTATTTCCCAGACTGATTGGTTAGGAAAAAGCTGTCTGCTAGACGTTCTTTTTTTTGGCGTTTGTTGTGAATTCCTTTGTTACGGGCAAACACTATTTTACCCCGAAATTATTTTTGCCGAACTTTTGCCGAATTACCCCAAATTCTAAAATAGTAGAAATCTCCCATGCGTCGTCTGCTAAAACATCCTAAATGCCTTCTGGCTTCGCCTTCGGCTTTTCGGGGTAAATTAGTGACCGTTTCGGCACAAAAGAGTGGGGTAAAATATAAAATACGGCCCCCACACTAAAAGTCGCAATTAAATCAAGCAAAAATTCAAATCCATTTCAGAAACTAAATAAGCTTAACTAATCTACCCTCTCTCGCCCCAACGACTTTAAAAATAATAAATGTTTCGGCAAAGATCAAAAACTCAACTAAACATTGACATTAATGTGAACTGTTTATTGAATCTCAATTTATAAGCTAAATCTACTCTGCCGAACCACAATCCAACGTTAATTTCACTTAATTAAGTTTAATTAACGTAAAATTCGACCAAAAAGGTACATTTTTAGGACAAAAATTAAAATAACTTTTAATTAAACTACATAATTAAGATTAAAACTAAGCTATAAGCTGGTAAATCCCCTTTTTTCCCATTTAGCACTGAAATTAATTTATATTATCTTTATAATAAATTAATATTCAGGAAATTCCAAAGTTTGGGGTAAAATAGGGTTTGTTCGGCAAGGATTGAATTTTCAATTAAACATTGATATTAATGTGAATTATTTATTGAATCTCAATTTATAAGCTAAATATACTCTGCCGAACCACAATCCAAAATTAATTTCACTTAATTAAGTTTAATTAACGTAAAATTCGACCAAAAACGTACATTTTTGGAACAAAAATTAAAATAACTTTTAATTAAACTACATAATTAAGATTAAAACTAAGCTATAAGCTGGTAAATCCCCTTTTTACCCATTTAACACTGAAATTAATTTATATTATCTTTATAATAAATTAATATTCAGGAAATTCCAAAGTTTGGGGTAAAATAGGGTTTGTTCGGCAAAATATTATGGGCGTGAAATGAAAAAATATGCCGAGTCTTTGAAGAAGCGCGAAATTCAAAAGTTTGGGGTAAAATAGGGTTTTTTCGGCAAGGATTGAATTTTCAAATAAACATTGATATTAATGTGAATAATTTATTGAATCTCAATTTATAAGCTAAATCTACTCTGCCGAACCACAATCCAACGTTAATTTCACTTAATTAAGTTTAATTAACGTAAAATTCGACCAAAAAGGTACATTTTTAGGACAAAAATTAAAATAACTTTTAATTAAAGTACATAATTAAGATTAAAACTAAGCTATAAGCTGGTAAATCCCCTTTTTTCCCATTTAGCACTGAAATTAATTTATATTATCTTTATAATAAATTAATATTCAGGAAATTCCAAAGTTTGGGGTAAAATAGGGTTTGTTCCGCAAAATATTATGGGCGTGAAATGAAAAAATATGCCGAGTCTTTGAAGAAGCGCGAAATTCAAAAGTTTGGGGTAAAATAGGGTTTTTTCGGCAAGGATTGAATTTTCAATTAAACATTGATATTAATGTGAATTATTTATTGAATCTCAATTTATAAGCTAAATATACTCTGCCGAACCACAATCCAAAATTAATTTCACTTAATTAAGTTTAATTAACGTAAAATTCGACCAAAAACGTACATTTTTGGAACAAAAATTAAAATAACTTTTAATTAAACTACATAATTAAGATTAAAACTAAGCTATAAGCTGGTAAATCCCCTTTTTACCCATTTAACACTGAAATTAATTTATATTATCTTTATAATAAATTAATATTCAGGAAATTCCAAAGTTTGGGGTAAAATAGGGTTTGTTCGGCAAAATATTATGGGCGTGAAATGAAAAAATATGCCGAGTCTTTGAAGAAGCGCGAAATTCAAAAGTTTGGGGTAAAATAGGGTTTTTTCGGCAAGGATTGAATTTTCAAATAAACATTGATATTAATGTGAATAATTTATTGAATCTCAATTTATAAGCTAAATCTACTCTGCCGAACCACAATCCAACGTTAATTTCACTTAATTAAGTTTAATTAACGTAAAATTCGACCAAAAAGGTACATTTTTAGGACAAAAATTAAAATAACTTTTAATTAAAGTACATAATTAAGATTAAAACTAAGCTATAAGCTGGTAAGTCCCCTTTTTTCCCATTTAACACTGAAATTAATTTACATTGTCTTTATAATTCATCGATATTCAGGAAATTGCAAAGTTTGGGGTAAAATAGGGTTTTTTCGGCAAGGATTTAGTTTTCAATTGAACATTGATATTAATGTGAATTATTTATTGAGTATCAATTTATAAGCTAAATCTACTCTGCCGAACCACAATCCAACGTTAATTTCAACTTAATTAAGTATAATTAATGAGATATTAAAGCAAAACAACCATATTTTCTGAAAAAACACGAATAACTTTTATTGAAACTAAATAATTCATAATATAATTACACGAGTTGTTCGTCCAACCAATTTTTTCATTTAAAACTTAAATTTACACTATCATTGAATAACATGGAAGGCGCGAATGTTCGGCAAAAGATAATTAAGGAAAAGTATTTATTGAAACTCATTTTATAAACTAAAACAATACTGCGGAACCACATTTAAGTGTTAATTTCATATTCATTTGGCGTAATTAAAGTAGAATGAACCGAAAACAACCTTTTTCGGGTAAAATTCATGGATAACTTTTAGTTAGGGTAAAAGACTAAAATTATAACTACACGATTAGTTCGTCTAATCTCAAATTGCCTATTTCACACTTAGCACTTCAATAAATTTACACTATCATCTAAATTCATGAAAGGCGCGAAATTCCAAAATTCAGGTAGTTCGGCGAAAACTAAACTATACACTATAAATTAAACTAACACAATTGCGCTACACTACAACCTTAATTTTAGCTTTACTGAACAAATTTAAGGTAAAATTCACCCTCAACGTCCATTTCCTGGCAAAAGAAAATATATACTGATGTTATTTTTAGAATGGTCTTAGTATATTACAATCATTGGGTGTTTTACAGAATTCTTTCTCTTTAAAACGCTTCTGGACAAAAGTTCATGTTAGAAATTTATAAGATGCGATAAGTATGCGAAGGAATAAGTTGTAAACTAAAACTTCTGTACGTGTATTAATTGAACGTTAAGTACGTAATCATTTTAGCACTGTTAAAGGTAACTCTATCATCGAGGGATAATCACTAACACTTTCTGTTATTCTATTAAGGGTTATAATACTTGTGAGTGATCAGTTTAGCATTGTTAAAGCTAAAACCTCGTTTTTAGAATGGCCTTACGGGTAATCATTTTAGCAATGTTAAGGGTAGCGCATCGAGGGGCTACTCACTCAATCTTTCTCTTTGCGTCGCACTATTACAATTATAACATAAATAAATTTATTGAAATACTAGTCGTTACCCGCTCGCGTGTAATAAAAACTTCCATCAAAAGGATATAAAGAATGGGTAGATTTTACTGATGACTAATATTTTTGAAGCACCGTAGGAGCGAAGGCACTCGGCGTTGCCCGTCAGCCCATGGGAACATTTTTTCTTACTTTTCACGCGGACATTATTCTATGAAGAAGGGTTTTTAAGTTTTTAGCCGCCATTTAAAACGATGGCAACAAATCGAACCCAAAAGACCATTCAGCCTATCTATAGGTTAAAGGAAACCAATGTACTAAATATTTTTGAAATCGGTTGAAACGCGCAGACTTTGTTGCATGGAGAAAAGTTTTTACATTTCTGGGCGCCATTTTTTAAGATGGCGGCGGATTGGAAAAATATTTCTTAGTACGCGCCTACTACTTACGAGTAACGTTCCTGCAAATTCTCAGTCTTCTGGGGCAAGCGGTTTTGGGCTGGGCGTTGATTATCAGTCAGTCAGGACTTTGATTTATATAGATATAGATATGGATTGCGGGTAATCATTTTAGCAGAGTTAAAAGTAGCCCATCGAGGGGCTATTCACATAAATTTTATGTACGCCTGTTAAGTACGGTACGATGTGGCTACTATTATGAGCACAGCCCATGGGCCATCTTGTTGTATTTTTAAAAGAGAGACAACTGTCTCCCCGCGCAACTGTCCTCGTCGGAATCCCGACCATAGATAATATACACAAGGATCGGAAGGTATGCCTTCCGTAGTGTATCTCTCTTTGCCGCGCCTGTGCGGGGGGGGGGGGGCGCACGCCAAACTTCTGCAGTTGACTTCCGCTTCTGCGCAGACGAGGTCTGCCTGCTCGTTTTTCGTGCATGACTCGCCGTACGCATGCGCTGGTTTCCGGAAGTAGAACCTACCCAGTTTGTACAAAGCGCGGCAAGCTCTCCCCCGACTTTCTGATCCTGGTGTTTATTATCTATGTCCCGACAGAGACTTAACCCCTTGACCAAAAGTCAAAGGGGGTAGGAACCCTTAGACCCGATTCAAGACCCTGTGTCTATAAAAGGAGGGACCGAGGGGACGAGAGATATCTTTTGGCTCCAGCAAAGAGAGTATGGGGGAGGAGTGGAAGCTCCCCCGCTCCACAAGGCTAAATTACAATGTTGCCTCTACATTATACTAGTGGTACGAGGGAGTTTCCGGCTCAGTCGCGCCACCTACGATACTATTTAATGTCTCAAACGGAAATGCCTCGGTACTGCGCATTGAAGATGCGCGGTAGAAAAGAGCAACAAGATTTTCCCCTCTTTCCACTCCTCCCCTACACTCTCTTTGGCTCCAGCGACGAAGGAGGAAGGCCCGAGCACCTTTTTGTTTATTTAAAGAAAGTTTTTACTTTGTAATATTTTTGAGAGATGGCTGGGTGAGTCAATAATAAATTTTGATTATAAAAGTACTTGTATTCACTCTAGGTAAGCCTACCAGTTTTGTGGGGCTTACAGTTGTTAGGCCCCGGAACAGTTAGCTATGCCTTCTTCGACCGGATACAAACTCATTAAGTTAAAAATGAAAAGCCGTGGGGGTAAATAATCCATAAGATCTTTATTTCATGGTCCAGAAAAATATCAGCGTGGAGAGAGTTGTCTCTCTTTTAAAAATACAACAAGATGGCCCAAAGGCTGGGCTCATAATAGTAGCCACATTGTACCGTACTTAACAGGCGTACATAAAATTTATGTGAATAGCCCTCGATGGGCTACTTTTGGCTCTGCTAAAATGATTACCCGCAATCCATATCTATATGTATATAAATCAAAGTCCTGACTGACTGATAATCAACGCCCAGCCCAAAACCGCTTGCCCCAGAAGGCTGAAAATTTGCAGGAACGTTACTCGTAAGTAGTAGGCGCGTACTAAGAAATATTTTTCCAATCCGCCGCCATCTTAAAAAATGGCGCCCAGAAATGTAAAAACTTTTCTCCATGCAACAAAGTCTGCGCGTTTCAACCGATTTCAAAAATATTTAGTACAATAGTTTCCTTTAATCTATAGATGGGCTGAATGGTCTTTTGGGTTCGATTTGTTGCCATCGTTTTAAATGGCGGCTAAAAACTTAAAAACAATTCTTCATAGAATAATGTCCGCGTGAAAAGTAAGAAAAAATGTTCCCACGGGCTGACGGGCAACGCCGAGTGCCTTCGCTCCTACGGTGCTTCAAAAAATGATTACCCGTAAGGCCATTCTAAAAACGAGGTTTTAGCTTTAACAATGCTAAACTGATTACACACAAGTATTATAACCCTTAATAGAATAACAGAAATTGTTAGTGATTATCCCTCGATGATCGAGTTACCTTTAACAGTGCTAAAATGATTACGTACTTAACGTTCAATTAATAAAAATAACATCATAATATATTTTCTTTTGCCAGGAAATGGACGTTGAGGGTGAATTTTACCTTAAATTTTCTCAGTAAAGCTAAAATTAAGGTTGTAGTGTAGCGCAATTGTGTTAGTTTAATTTATAGTGTATAGTTTAGTTTTCGCCGAACTACCTGAATTTTGGAATTTCGCGCCTTTTCATGAATTTAGATGATAGTGTAAATTTATTGAAGTGCTAAGTGTGAAATAGGCAATTTGAGATTAGACGAACTACTCGTGTAGTTATAATTTTAGTCTTTTACCCTAACTAAAAGTTATCCATGAATTTTACCCGAAAAAGGTTGTTTTCGGTTCATTCTTCTTTAATTACGCCAAATGAATATGAAATTAACACTTAAATGTGGTTCCGCAGTATTGTTTTAGCTTATAAAATGAGTTTCAATAAATACTTTTCCCTAATTATCTTTTGCCGAACATTCGCGCCTTCCATGTTTTTCATTGATAATGTAAATTTTAAATGAAAAAATTGGTTGGACGAACAACTCGTGTAATTATAATTATGAATTATTTAGTTTCATTAAAAGTTATTCGTGTTTTTTCAGAAAATATGGTTGTTTTGCTTTAATATCTCATTAATTATACTTAACTAAGTTGATATTAATGGTGTACCTTGGTTTTAGTAGTGTTTTGTTACTTTACAATATGAGTTTGATTTTTTTTAAACTTAATAGGGGTTTGGCTTTGCCGACGCGCTTGTATTTTTGCCTTTAAGTATACCTTTAAAATATCTACCTAAGGAAAAGTTAGGAAACTGAAAAATGGGCAATGAAGCTGTTTTAAGAAAAGGGTTGCCGTCCACTGCGACGTCTCCTTCGACTTATATTTATCGGTCGGTCTTATCAGCGTGGAAAAATTTGGTAGTCTTGCGAAAGAAATGATTTCCGTCTATATGGCGCGAGAAACTATTGGCTATTGTAAAAACCTCACCAAAAATTTATTATAGGTATTAAAGGGTTATTATAGGTACAACCTTTAAATTTCAATGGCTCTCGCTTTCAATGTGGAAAAAAGTACTTCTGAGTGATAATTGTAAATAATCAAAAGGAAAATGGAAGCTGGGTGAAAGATAAGTGTAGTTTTATTTTCATTCGTTAGTTTATTTATAGTTATCTATGTTTTTAGCCAAAAATTTGCGTTAATTTCACGTTAATTATATACACGTAATTAAGATGAAATCAACGTTGGACTGTGGTTCGGCGGTGTTGATTAAGATTCAATAAATAATTCACAAAAAATTGCAATGTTTAGTGGAGTTTTTGAATTTCACGCCTATTAATGTTTTTTTAAAGATAATATAAATTAATTTAACAGTGAAATATGAAAAAAGGGGCTTTAACAACTTCTAGCTTAGGTTTAATCTTAATAATGTAGTTTTATTAAAAGTTATTTTAATTTTTGTCCCAAAAATGTACGTTTTTGGTCGAATTTCACTTTAATTATACTTAATTAAGTTGAAATTAACGTTGAATTGTGGTTCGGCAGAGTAGATTTAGCTTAAAAATTGAAATTCAATAAAGAATTCATATTAATATCAATGTTTAATTGAAAATTCAATCCTTGCCGAAAAAACCCTATTTTACCCCAAACTTTTGAATTTCGCGCTTCTTCAAAGACTCGGCATATTTTTTCATTTCACGCCCATAATATTTTGCCGAACAAACCCTATTTTACCCCAAACTTTGGAATTTCCTGAATATTAATTTATTATAAAGATAATATAAATTAATTTCAGTGTTAAATGGGAAAAAAGGGGATTTACCAGCTTATAGCTTAGTTTTAATCTTAATTATGTAGTTTAATTAAAAGTTATTTTAATTTTTGTCCCAAAAATGTACGTTTTTGGTCGAATTTTACGTTAATTAAACTTAATTAAGTGAAATTAATTTTGGATTGTGGTTCGGCAGAGTATATTTAGCTTATAAATTGAGATTCAATAAAAATTCACATTAATATCAATGTTTAATTGAAAATTCAATCCTTGCCGAAAAAACCCTATTTTACCCCAAACTTTTGTATTTCGCGCTTCTTCATAGACTCGGCATATTTTTTCATTTCACGCCCATAATATTTTGCCGAACAAACCCTATTTTACCCCAAACTTTGGAATTTCCTGAATATTAATTTATTATAAAGATAATATAAATTAATTTCAGTGTTAAATGGGAAAAAAGGGGATTTACCAGCTTATAGCTTAGTTTTAATCTTAATTATGTAGTTTAATTAAAAGTTATTTTAATTTTTGTCCCAAAAATGTACGTTTTTGGTCGAATTTTACGTTAATTAAACTTAATTAAGTGAAATTAACGTTGGATTGTGGTTCGGCAGAGTAGATTTAGCTTATAAATTGAGATTGAATAAATTATTCACATTAATATCAATGTTTAATTGAAAATTCAATCCTTGCCGAAAAAACCCTATTTTACCCCAAACTTTTGAATTTCGCGCTTCTTCAAAGACTCGGCATATTTTTTCATTTCACGCCCATAATATTTTGCCGAACAAACCCTATTTTACCCCAAACTTTGGAATTTCCTGAATATTAATTTATTATAAAGATAATATAAATTAATTTCAGTGTTAAATGGGAAAAAAGGGGATTTACCAGCTTATAGCTTAGTTTTAATCTTAATTATGTAGTTTAATTAAAAGTTATTTTAATTTTTGTCCCAAAAATGTACGTTTTTGGTCGAATTTTACGTTAATTAAACTTAATTAAGTGAAATTAATTTTGGATTGTGGTTCGGCAGAGTATATTTAGCTTATAAATTGAGATTCAATAAAAATTCACATTAATATCAATGTTTAATTGAAAATTCAATCCTTGCCGAAAAAACCCTATTTTACCCCAAACTTTTGTATTTCGCGCTTCTTCATAGACTCGGCATATTTTTTCATTTCACGCCCATAATATTTTGCCGAACAAACCCTATTTTACCCCAAACTTTGGAATTTCCTGAATATTAATTTATTATAAAGATAATATAAATTAATTTCAGTGTTAAATGGGAAAAAAGGGGATTTACCAGCTTATAGCTTAGTTTTAATCTTAATTATGTAGTTTAATTAAAAGTTATTTTAATTTTTGTCCCAAAAATGTACGTTTTTGGTCGAATTTTACGTTAATTAAACTTAATTAAGTGAAATTAACGTTGGATTGTGGTTCGGCAGAGTAGATTTAGCTTATAAATTGAGATTGAATAAATTATTCACATTAATATCAATGTTTAATTGAAAATTCAATCCTTCCCGAAAAAACCCTATTTTACCCCAAACTTTTGAATTTCGCGCTTCTTCAAAGACTCGGCATATTTTTTCATTTCACGCCCATAATATTTTGCCGAACAAACCCTATTTTACCCCAAACTTTGGAATTTCCTGAATATTAATGTATTATAAAGATAATATCAATTAATTTAAGTGTAAAATGGGAAAAAAGGGGATTTACCAGCTTATGGCTTAGTTTTAATCTTAATTATGTAGTTTAATTAAAAGTTATTTTAATTTTTGTCCCAAAAATGTACGTTTTTGGTCGAATTTTACGTTAATTAAACTTAATTAAGTTGAAATTAACGTTGGATTGTGGTTCGGCAGAGTAGATTTAGCTTATAAATTGAGATTCAATAAACAGTTCACATTAATGTCAATGTTTAGTTGAGTTTTTGATCTTTGCCGAAACATTTATTATTTTAATAGTCGTTGGGGCGAGAGAGGGTAGATTAGTTAAGCTTATTTAGTTTCTGAAATGGATTTGAATTTTTGCTTGATTTAATCATGGAGAAAGGGGGAAGGAGTCGAAATCTTGAGCCGAACTCTGCCCCGACCCGCGATATAATTTCCCACAAAACGGGAGGATGGGGTGGGTTGAAATAGTGGGGGTCGCATCATCCACATCGTGGTAAACACACGTGAGCTAGTTAACTGGCGCCGTCTGTGGCACCATGGTGGCGGGTTTAATTTAATTGCCTTCTACTACTTCGTGGCGCGTAGATTTCAACGGAGGAACGAAGGCAAGCTTTTTGTGAATTAGGTAATATTTCACGTATTAATTATTTGAATATGGGCATATACTGCGTGTATAAAAGCCAAAGTTATTATCTAAAACGATGGAAGCCTGGAACCATGTTGCCACTTTTGAATTTGCTAAGTCGAGACATGGTCGAGAGAGGGCGTGATAAATGTAGCCAAAGAAGCATCATGGTGGTTTTACCACAGTGTGCAAGAATCTTTCCCCATTCCATCCCCCACGGTTTTCTCCCACTTGGGGGTGAAACTTACTACGCATAGTGACCTTGCAACGCTACTCAATTCGACTCCTCCCCCTTTCTCCATGATTTAATTGCGACTTTTAGTGTGGGGGCCGTATTTTATATTTTACCCCACTCTTTTGTGCCGAAAAGTGCCGAAACGGTCACTAATTTACCCCGAAAAGCCGAAGGCGAAGCCAGAAGGCATTTAGGATGTTTTAGCAGACGACGCATGGGAGATTTCTACTATTTTAGAATTTGGGGTATTCGGTAAAAGTTCGGCAAAAATAATTTCGGGGTAAAATAGTGTTTGCCCTCAAACAACGTTTGACTGAAGGAAGGAGTTTTAAGATATGTTTACATAAAAATATTTTTATGATACCTGAAGGAATTAATTCTGAAATAAGTTGTGTTCGTGTTTAAGTACTAACGGAATTAAGGGGAATTTTGAAGAATAGTACCTGCACCGCCAATTTCTTTTTCTTTTTTATTTTTAGACTCGTTAGACCGTGAAAAAAAATATGGTGCTAAGATTTTTTGGCGCAAATGATTATTAATGGTAGAAAATCAAATTTTAAAAATCATGTAAAAATGGCTGAAATTTCAAATTTGACATGTTTACCAAGTGACCTAACCTAACCTAACCTAACCAAACCTAACCTAACCAAACCTAACCAAACCTAACCTAACCAAACCTAACCTAACCTAACCTAACCAAACCTAACCAAACCTAACCTAACCTAACCTAACCAAACCTAACCTAACCTAACCTAACCTAACCTAACCTAACCTAACCTAACCTAACCTAACCTAACCTAACCTAACCTAACCTAACCTAACCTAACCTAACCTAACCAAACCTAACCTAACCTAACCTAACCTAACCTAACCTAACCTAACCTAACCTAACCTAACCAAACCTAACCTAACCTAACCTAACCTAACCTAACCTAACCTAACCTAACCTAACCTAACCTAACCCAACCCTATGGTGAATTAATGCGCCGGGACCCTCCATGATATATATAGCAGTGCCTATATCTATAATACTAATTACTACCCTTAATTATCTTTTGCGCTTATTATAATGATATGCAATGAATAGAGGAAGGTGTGAGCTTTCATTTGGTATACATTTTATTATATTTCAAGGTGCAGGTACTATTCTTCAAAATAGCCGAATTATGTATGAAGATATGTCTCCTGGTAAGTCGTTTTTAAATTTAAATCCAAATATTGCTCTAAGCCTTGGTTCTGAAAGTCTTTTATTTACCTTTCCTATGTTCTTTTAACTTCTTGTAAAATGTAAATAATTAAGATGAAGCTTCAGAAGGACCACCGAGAAAAAATTGCAAAAGAATTAAGACATCTAATTTAAAAAACAAACGAGCCAAGAAAGCTGTTTTAACCGGGATAGAAAACAACATTGATCTGTAAGTTTAGAGTTGGGACATGAAACTATTTTCAAATGAATATAAATTTTAAGTATATTTCTATGAATTACAAGTGTACTAAAAGGAAAAAAACCTGAAACCCAACCTAAGGGAGAAAAAATATCAAAGAAGCCTGCATTAAAAAGAAAAATTGATTTGTAAATATATCCTTAATATGATAAAATATGATTAATATTAAAATTCACATTCAATTAGAAATGTACCTGAAAAGTCTCGGGGTGTAAAAATAAAAAAAGAAGTTAAAAAAATTGGGATAGTTGATGGTAAGGCCAAATTACGTTGCTAAGTGTTCCAAGTATTTAATATCATTAAATGTTTTTCAGAGAAAAATTATGACATAATGTTTGAACAGGCCTTCAAAAATGCTATTCTTTTCATAAAAAATGACCTTCTCGATTTCCCAGTTAATGCAATTAACACGAAAGTCATACATTGGATCACGAATTTTGAAAGGTTGAGAGCATTATTAACAAAAACTGCTTCTGACAAATTATATTCAGACTATAAGAAAATAAGTATGAGCACGGAAGCATTATGTTATTGTCAAGACATTGAAATAGCTGTATGAACGAATTTAAAGACTACTTCAAGAGTTTGGTTAACGAATTTAAGCTATGAAAATATTTCATTTTAGGATCCTGTCAAGGTAACTGGGCTACAAATGCTTCTTCGGGAGCTCTACAATGCAAATTTATTTCTTACAAGCAAGTCGTCGGATCCTACGCCGAAAGAAGAAATTGAAACTCCAGAAGATGACGAGGTCTTCTTTTATGTCATTGGATTTCTACTGAACTATCTATTAAATCATAAGAGTTCTGACGAAATGAAAATACTAGGAAAAGCTCTCGAAGAGACTGATCTGGAAAACGTATCGCCCAAGTACAAAAGATGGACAGAAATGCAAGATAGAGGAGCACTTAAATATCCAAATGCTAAAGCTTTAAGTTTCTTCAAAGACATTCAAAAACATGTTGGCCAATATTATGGTGAAATTTTGTATAGAAACAAAAAGAAATTAGTCTTGGAAGCTATCACAGATGACAAGGTCATAGAAGCAAAATGGACTGAAATTTATACCGCAGCTGATGTGAATGAAACTCTTGCGAGTAAGGTTAAAGATACCTTCTTAAGAAAATACCTAAATACCATAGGGAAGGGGCACACAAATAAAATACGGAACATAATGAAAGGAAACGAAAGGTGTAAGCAACTGAATACCAAACTTAATCTAAAGAAAAAACTGAGAAAAAATTGGAGGCAAAGTTCGAAGAGAAACAAAAATTAAAACAAACATATTTAATCATTTAGAATTATAACACTAGTGATTAAAGCAGCAATACCTATCTATGTCAAAAAAATATGATCTCAAAGCCATTGTGATTAAAGTTTGTTACATTTGCAATTTTAAAATAATTTTCCAGTTTTTCATTGACAATTTCCTCCATTTCCAGTCGTTTTAACATTAATATTTCCTTCAGCTAATCTACGAAGTCTTGGTGTATTTTGTGCAAATTTATTAAGTGTTGGTTTGCTTCCTGCCATACACGCTTGCCTATGTTTTCCAAACAGTTGTTCCAAAGGGTCTTGATTGAAGTGATCAGTCAGCACAAATTTAGCTCCTTTGCTGAGTAAAAAAGGCACTAGTTCTAAAATGCAGTTTGCTATATCAATAAATACCGTTTTATTAGACTAATTGATTAGTGCAGCTTTTCTTTTGTAATACTTAAAATTGCACTCTCTTGTTTGGCGTAATCCAGAGAGAGTTTCTTGAGAAAGCATCATTCTTTTTTGCTCTGATAATTTGACTGGTTGTGAGTAGGCATACTGCTCCCACCCATCCAAGTAAGGTAGGTAAACATCTCTAAGCCACTAATAGTAAAAACAAATGGATATCGAGTATTTAGATTAGACTTAGAAATAAGGAAAAATACCACTTACCTTTAATCTGCAATCATTCGGTGTATAAAATGGTCTAATATTTGGATTGCGTGTATGATATCCTTTCAAAACATGTCCTACATTCATAATATCAAACCATTTGTTAAATATTTCAATGAATCTAACAAGTTCCGGACATGTGTCTCCAAATTCAATTTTCAAGGCGTTTGCCACAGACTGACTAAGCACTTGGGTAGCGTATTTTACTTTCATTCTGTTTTGAAGGTTTACGTGTTCTGAAGTTAATTTGTGTAGCTTCACTAGGTTTCCCTCAGAGTAAAGTCCCTTGTTATAAACATCTCTTATTTTGCTCCACATCAGAAGTTCCTCATTCATTTTCATAAGCCTATGTTTGTTGCATTCTTTGCTGTTGGCTAAACAATTTCTGACGGTTTTAATGAGATGTGGTGGATCAAAAATAAAGTAAACAGGTCGAGCTTCAGAACCAGAGTAATGGTTGTTGCATTTGTAATACCCTTCTTTGCTAGAATTCATGAGGAAACATTTCCGATTTGTGGCAGCTCCATCACCAACAACAGACAGAACTTTAAATCCACAAAGTTCCAATTTTTCAATAGCTTCCCAAATTAGTCTGTCAAGCTTTTCTGCAGTTAACGTTCTAGTTGCGAAATAAGCAAATGGGTATTTGAATCCACTTAAAATTCCTCTTAACATAAATTGTAGAACGTGGGAAGCAAGTGGTTTTTCTCTGTATTTTTCAGTGTTGAGCGATGCACTTTTTTCATCAATGTTGCTAAGCTCAGTATATCCAATTAAGTCACCAGTTTCAACACTATATACGAGGTCTTCTTCTATTTTAATTTCGTCCAATACCAAACTAAAATATTCTTTATAATCTGGATCTTTAGACTTGTCAATATCTTCTTTCATTTTTCTAAAAACATCCCCATGAAATCCAGGCCTTGAACCAAAATTAGAGGCATGTTTACGTAATGTTTTTCTTGAAGGCAATTGAAGGATTCCGGATCGTTCTAAAACATCGTATAGAGATGCCGACTTTTCATGCATATATATGCACCACTGAAGAATGTAGGGATGCCAACGTCTACGGTTAGAATTTTTCAACTGCAACATTTCAAATTGAGTTTTCATGAACAATCTTCTGAATTCTTCATTGGTTTTATTTCTTGAACTTCCAATCGCAGTATCACCCGTACTTTTTGAAGAAGTAAGATCTTTCTCTAGCATACTTGTGTAAACTTGATCTGTTTCTGTATCCAGTTCCTGTCCATTTTTTTGATAATTCGTTCATATTTAATGCGTAAGCGACTCATTTTGCGTTTCACCTTTGATAATGTATAACTCTTTTTCCGCAAACAAACTACTAATTCTTCTCTAGACAAGTTCTTCAATTGGGTAACACTGTTTTCCAGTTTTTTAATTCTTCTCTTTGCGATTACTCGAAATGAATCTCTTTGTTTTAAACAATAAAAACATCTTTTTCTATTGCCTTTTTCGTTAATAATCAGAGTACATCGGTTACTATGAACGCCTCCACCAATACCTTGAAAACCCAAAGGTTCACTACGAGCTTTAAAGATTTTTACGTACTCCTCATCAGGGTTTCCAACACAAAGTTTGGAATCACTTAGTTTTTTAATACCATATCAAGCTCTCTAGAACAGCGAACATGTTCAGGAAATTTGGGTTCAGAAATCTGATTGGTGAATTTCTTGCCATTGACCATATATTTTGCTTCATAACTACTGTTAATGGAAATACCAAAAACGGTAGCACCAGTTTCTTCATTAATCTTGCCTATACGTAGGCAATCTTCGAGGATAGTGATTGACCAACCCAAAGGACAATTAAAATCTTTTGAAAGTATCTTAAAATCATTATTCTCCAACATGTTATCCGACGAAACGTTTTGGTTATTTTCTACGGTTTGTGTAATAAACACCTAATATGCAAAGACAAAAAGTATTTAGTCAATTCCCTATGCTAAACGTGCAAAAAAAACAGCTAATTATATTTTACTCCATTTTCCTGATTGCTCAAAGACTCCTCAATGTCTAACGGTTTCATAGCATTTAGGCTTTCAATGGTTTTCTCGGCCAAAACCTCAGATTGACCTAATTCTGAGCAAGATAGTGGTTTGGAGGATTTAAGCTGCATCGAGCTTACATAATTTTGAGGGTTTTCTGGCTGAACGTTTGAAGGCTTATTTCCCACCTCCCCTAGTATTTTTTCACCACTAGCTTCTTGTGCATGTGGTCTCAAGATTGAAACCAGATCCTATTACGTTGAAAATATATATTTTATTAAATGGATTGCCTATGAAATACCTCAATTACTTTTTGAGAATGAATGGGGTCTGGAAATTCAATGGTTGGACCATTTCCATTGACAAAATGCTTAGAACACAAATATGTATGACCATTAACTCTTTCGATTGGGAAGTCATCTCTGCCCAGCCAATTAATCCATTTCTTGCAAGTATTTAAATTTCTACGACGCTTTGGGAAAGGAATAAACCAAACGCCTTTCATATAATCTTTATGAGAAGAGCGTGTGTCACTTCTGCAAGATCGGTACACACAAATCTTGTGCCGTGCCATTTTAAATCAATAATCTTAAAATAATATTAATAAAACATTAATTAAATTTAGCCTTGGCATGCCTATTAAACTAAATTAGTGTAGACTCACCTCATATATTCTGGAACTTAAGGATTATGGCTTTAATCTTCAAATAATATTTATAAAAATTTTTAGCTTTGGTCTTGTCTATTAATAAAATTAAATCATGATTTTTAGAAACTCACCTCATTCTTGAACCGAAATACGGAATGTTTTTAACGACCGTTGACAATTCATACAAGGACTATACAACATGCTTTAGAAATCTATCTGTCTTTCGTCTATGCTTTCGCGAAAATAAGATAGGTGGCGCCATACCGATATTTCTTTTCCGTTTGACGCACCAAAACAGTAGGTGGGGAAGAGGGGGATGGGTTAAAATTTCGGATCAACTAGAGAACATTCCCTTACTATAGAGATCTGTGTGTGCGTTTTATCCCTAGACATTTTAAATAATCCTTGGTCCATCCCACACGGACACCAGTCTGTTCTTACTGGCTTCTAATCACCACCATCTTCTGGTCTTCGTTCATTCCACTTGGACACCAGTCTGTACATACTGTCTTCCAACACCACCATCTTCTGTTCTTTGTCAAACCCACATTGACACCAGTCTGCACTTACACTAGCTTCTAATACCACCATCCACTGGTCTTCCGTCTATTCCACATAGACACCGATCTGTATCATTGGCTTCTACTCCATTATCATCGTTTGGTTTTAGGATATACGCGGCGATCAGCTAGGGTTACGAGAAATGTCTAGCCTCCCTAAGGTGGGATCGGCCACCAAAGGTTTTCGCAATTGCGCTTTTTCCTTACTATTATAGTGGAAACGAATCGTATATATACCCCAAAATTTGAAGAAAGCGGGCAAGAGGGGTACGCTTCACTTTAAACGTCAATATTAGCAAAGTTTGAGAAGATAATAGGTATAACTTTATTTTAAGCGATTTAACTATTATTAATGTTAATTATTGAAGATTAAAATAATTAAAAATAATTATATTTATTTAAATATTAAAGATAAACCTCTCGTGCAAAGAGAGAGATTATCATTGCCTCCTATACTACCAAGGCCCGTGCATGCGATAATTTCCTTCATTGCCTCCTATATCTATCAAGGCCCGTGCATTGTGATATATTTCATTCATTGCCTCCTATATCTATCAAGGCCCGTGCATTTCGATATATTTTTCAAAACAACAACCAAAATGGGAAGCTCCTCTCAGAAACATAATAATTTATTTTCTCTGTATATGAAATGAAAATATGGATATTATTGCGCTTCTTCTTTAATGGTATGAATCCTTGCCTGTCTATTAATATTTTACGCAGGAGTAATACGTTTTTAGCGAAGTCTAGAGAGGATAAACACAAGCGAGATTGTTTCGGGAAAAAAATACTGCTTCCACTAACGGGTTTATACTCCTTGTTACTGTTGTATAGAGTAATCATGATAAAAGCTTAAAAAATTACAAGAGGACAGACCTTTTTTATCCTCTTGATTTATTCTTAATAAGAATATAAAACATTTATTTTGTATCAAAAAATATTTTTGGTGCTAAGATTGCTTTAGAAAAATCCAAACGGTTAGGCATTGGTAAAAAAGACATGTGTAAAATATTTGCAGAGATGATAATTGATTCACATGTTTTAAATAAGACTGAAGCTTCCACTATTGTGTTTATGCTCCTTGTTTGTTTGACTGAAAACCATCTAGGTGTAGATAACAGTCAGACCAAAAATTTCAAAAATATATATTTTAAATCTAATCAGATACGCCCACCTAGTTGAAAATAGACCTTTTAAATTTGCGCGAGCCTTCTTGAGAATTTTTCCTTGCTTGTAGGTTGTCAATTTATCTACCAGTAAATATTTGTGTTTGGAAGTTGGATATTAAGTCAAATTAAGTGATTGTAAAGAGCCAGCAGGTATTTGCCGCTTCTTTTTGTGAGTATTTGATTTTTGTATGTAAAATGGAGGAAGATGCTGAGAGTAGGGATGAAATGCGGAAGCGCGGGAAAGGATGAGGGCAAAAAGGTCGACGTTTTCATTGGATACTTAAGTTTATATAATCTTCTCGACACGGAGAGGTAATATTTTGGTTTTCCCAACTTGTTATCTTGTGATTTTGGCCCTTTTTTTGGGTGCGAAAATGGCTCGCGAGTCGCGTCTGTCGGCGCGGTCAGCCGCGGTGTACATTAAGCCTTGGCTAAGAAGTTGGCTTTGCGATGGTTTCTAGTTTTCTACAAAACATTTAAACGATAATCATTAATGTTTTCTTGTGATATGTGTGAGAATTCCATGGTTAAATTAAAACGGTATGGACAAATTGATTCCCAGTATCTTTAATATAAGAATTCCATCGTGTTTCTACGTCCACATACTCGCCATTTTTCTTAACGACGGAGATCCCAGGCTCCCAGCCAAGTTTTGGAACGAAAAACAAGGAGTATAGATACTACTACAATCAACTGTAAAGTTGTATGTCCATCAACAGGCTAGTCCTTTATATGCGCAACGACAAAATCTTGTTGTTCGCGATTTTTACCATTAGCTCTATGGCAAGTTTCGTACTTCCCCCCCCCCCGAAGGGGGGCTATTATGAACTCCTGTTTAAAGTAAAGAAACAATTCCCATTTGCAGTTGGAAGTAAAAATTCATATTTGTAACTTTGAATTGACTGAAAAATTAGCATTGTTATTCTACAAATTTAACGACTTTTGGAACATTCTTTACTTCAAATACATTTCAAAGTTTCGCAACTGCAACTGTTTGGCACCGTTTGGCAACAAGTGGTACCTTCGGGACAATTGTCGCAAGGAGAATCGGGACAAACGTTTCCGCAATGTACAATGTGCTCTGGATATTGACCAGCTGAAAAACCAAAAACATGGACTAATATTTCTCTTAAATTCATAAAATATGTCAATTTCTTTTACTGGAAAAAAGGTATTATGTTTTTTGAAATTTATCTGTCATATCGTAAATGAGTAAAAATTCAATTAAAATTTCTACTTACAGCTTTCCTGGACGATGAATGTCACCGCCAAAAGAACGTAGAAAATCGACACCTTGACGCTGAACATCTCTTATCGATGGACAATAATTCAATGTATTAATATTAAAATATTTAACAAGTTAATCGATCTCGTTCTTAATGTTCTTGTTTACGAAAATCAACAACCTTTAACCAACACTTTTTTATAATCTTTACAACTAATGCATAAATAGCTTACCCAACATTTATTCAAATTGCGAAAATAATAACAACTGGAAACTTTTGATATTTTATTGAAATGCGCTTGCGACTCGGCCTGCGACGGTATCATTTGTCAAATGAATGGAGAGAATGGTATTACCAAAATCACACAGTGTTGTAATCTCTGTGCTTTTGGTATTACACCAGGTAAAAATTTCATTACTTTATGTATGTTAGCAAAAATTTTAATTTATTTTACATCTAATGACACTTCAAAATTGTGCATTTTGATGACAGACCTTTCAAATGCACGGAATGCGGTTCAGCCTTCAAATGTGGCTCGTCTTTGAAGAAACATAAATTGTTACACTTACGTGCTAAATCATTCAAGTGTTCTAAATGTAGTCTGTATTTCCCTTCCGAAACATCTCGTCGTGCACACGAGACATCTAATCATTTGTATGACAAATATTTCGAAACTTCGCGAAGATATGAAAACTGTTCAAGCACTGATGTGAAACCTGTCATTTACGAGTGCTACATTTGCAAAACAGCTTTTGCAAATGAATACGATTTGTTTCAACATAAAGGTACGAGATGTCCCATCCAAAACTTCAAACTGCGAGCTTGCCATGTTGCATTGGAAAGGTTATCTCCGAAGCAACTCGCCGAATATGGTGTTTTTTCATATCCACGATTGAGAATCCAGATCGAAGACTTCGTAATTAAAAAGGAACCTGAATAAACACAAGCTGTGTTATTATAAAACATGAAAATATAACAATTTATGAGCTCATATAATATGATATTACTTTGAGAATTTAAGAGTAATGTTTTTGTAAACCTTTCATTTCAACAAAATAAAAATACTTTTAACAATATGAAAGACAATATATTCATTAAGCGACTCGGAAGATAGCAAAAATATTAACTTAGAACTGGTTTTATTAGGATTTTTTCTAAGTTATCAAGCGCCATGTTAAAAGCTGACGGCTTAGATTTTTCTAGTGAAAATCCACAATCGGATACGCGCTTTTAACATAAGAAAATAATTCTTTGGACGGGCTTTTATGGCGCGAGAAGCGTGATCCAGGAGGCTATGCCCAGACCAAGGAATATGTTAATTTTATATTTATTTATTTATTTGTTGTTTGGTACATAAAGTCATAGTTTGACTTTTGAAGACCGCCTTGTATTACAAATGGTTATGATTATCACAGTAATTGTGTTTAAAAGTAAGAAATGCATACATTTGGTTATAGTTATCACAGTTAATTGTATATAAAGTAAAAATACACAGAGAAAAAAAACATACAGTCTTGAAACAATTATATAATAATTTTCACTCTTAAAAGAGATGATATATTTTCTTAAAACAGCCATTAACAATACCCTGATCGAACAGCCTCCATTCTAAAGTGATTAACCTCAAAAGCCCCGTTTCAGAAAAAGTTAAAAATGTAAAATTTCCATGATTTTCATATTTTATTTATTTTTTTTCTACCTTAAAAAAAGGCACCACTCTCGAATTTTCAAATTTGGCGCGAGATTGAATTGTAGAGAAATTTTTCATGGATGAGATGTCTTATTTCTAGTCCTGTACGTGAGTAGATTGAAGGGGGAGGAGGATGAAGGAAGGCTGACACTGACCATGGCCAACTTAGATTACCGGTGGTAGAAGGCCTGCCAGCTTCACCCGATCCCCATGTTAAAAAACGACTAGCAAAATCGCCCCTAGTTCCAACTTTCGCCGTTAGGTGCGCTACCAACCCAGTTTTCCTCCCAATGCTTTTTCTATGGGAAAAAAAATTCGGAACTGGACTCGGTTTAAGAGAATTTTTAATATATTTACCGATCTTTTTCGTGGCCGAATTTTAAATGAAAAGTCAAGTAAGTTTTAATTTATATTTTGAGACCAATTTCATAATTTTCCGTCCGTTATTTGACGAGTAATCAACATTCAAAGTTGGGGTTTTTTTTAAGGCGGAGAAATTAAATTTCTCGGAAAACCTAAGCCTTGGTCCAACGGTGCCACGAAATTTTAATGTAAACTTCCTTCAGACCGAGGCTTAACTCTAAACGGCGCATTTCTCCGCCTTAAAAACAACCCCAACTTTGAATGTTGATTATTCGTCAAATAACGGACGGAAAATTATGAAATAGGTCGTTTACAAATAACATCCATATCACAATTAACTTCGTCATCGCGAAACGATTCTTGAAAAGTATTGAAGTCACAAATGGAGGAGTGGCAGCCTTTAACCCTAATAGGTTGCCCATTCAACTTGGTTTCCACTTTATAAGAAGCTGAATCGTTTACGCGGTATCGTTCCTTTCAACCGAATTCCCAATGGACCGAAATCCCATTCGACCGAAATCCCATTCGACCGAATATCCCGCAATGATTTTAGATTTCCAGCCCAATGGCTATATTCCCGATGGACCGAAATCCCAATCGTCCGAATATGCCCCTAAAAAATAAATGAATATAACTTGAAACACTGTAGCCGTCAGCGATTCGGTGGTGTAGTGGATACGATGTTGGACTGCGAAGTGATAGGTTGTTGGTTCGAATCTCCGAAAGGTATGTTAATAATATTAAAAGTAAATGTTTTGTGATACTAATTAAAACGCTCACTTGCATTCCTTTCAAGGCAAGAGATATATTGAATTAATAAACAAATTGTGCTTAAAATGAGGTACAGTCTTAATGGTAGTTCCATCATTGTCTTTAAGTTTTAAATTAAAATTTTAATATTTTGGTTTCGGAAGGGTTAGGTTAGGTTTGGTTTGGTTTGGTTTGGTTTGGTTCCAATAATTCGTTGACACCCTTTCCAAAATATGCTCCTTTTAATTAGCTACCACCTTTTCCAAAATATTCTCCCTTTAAATAGCTACCACCTTTTCCAAAACATTCTCCTATTAATTAGCTGCCACCTTTTCCAAAAGATTTTTCTATTAATTAGCTGCCACCTTTTCCAAAATATTTTTCTATTAATTAGCTGCCACCTTTTCCAAAATATTCTCCTATTAATTAGCTGCGAACTTTTCCAAAACATTCTCCTACTAATTAGCTGCCACATTTTCCAAAATATTCTCCTTTTAATTAGCTACCACCTTTTCCAAAATATTCTCCTTTTAATTAGCTACCACCTTTTCCAAAACATTCTCCTATTAATTAGCTGCCACCTTTTCCAAAATATTCTCCTATTAATTAGCTGCCACCTTTTCCAAAACATTCTCCTACTAATTAGCTGCCACATTTTCCAAAATATTCTCCTTTTAATTAGCTACCACTTTTTCCAAAACATTCTCCTATTAATTAGCTACCACCTTTTCTAATATATTCTCCTATTAATTAGCTGCCACCTTTTCCAAAATATTTTCCTATTAATTAAAAATATATTTAATTCAAAACCACACAGTATGTCTTCTTCCAGTTCAATAGAATTTCGGTCCAATGGGACTATAATAAAATCGCACCTTTTGGCTACGTTCGGTCGAATGGGACACCACAAAAAAGCCGTTCTGTCGAATGGGAATTCGGTTCAATGGGACCAAAGCGTTTACGCGACACTTGTAAAGTACCAGGACTAAATTGGCGTTAAATGGACTAATGCTGCTGGATTTGTACGTCTCACGTTGACTGGAGCAATAATTAGAAGAATCCTTCATTATGTTGAAAATGGAACAGACTTTCTTGAACGAACGACCGTGACTAAACATCAGGACTGCTTAAGGATTCTCCGGTAAGGTTATTTTTGTCCTATTAGAGTTAATTACAATACTTTTATACTTGAACGCTTGATGCTTTATAATGTACAAAACAGATCAAATTAATAGTTGTTTTGAGCAAAATGTTGCTATAAAATAATTTGTAAGGTAAATGTCAGACCCACAGAGAGCTCTGGGTTGGGGAGGTGGTTAAATTCCTGAGATAATTTACACGGTGGGTTGAATGCGGGGGAAGAACGGAAATCCTTCAATATGTCGCCCAGAACAGAACTAGTATAACCATAAGTCTATTATGTAAGGTCCCCATAAGTGTGAGACAAAGACAATTTAGGTCATTAGCAAATGCCCTTAATGAAGGTAGTAGGTAAGCAAATTTCATCGCCCCCTGGCGGGTTCTAGAGGTACCACGAAGCGGAAATGAAATAATCGAAGTTCGTATTGCGCATGACTTAGCGAGTCCTAGACGGAGAAAAATTCAGATTTAAAAATGGAGGCGACGGAGAATGGAGCTGGGAGGTATTTAGAAAAACTAAAGTTATATTTAAAGGAAAACGTAGCTAAAGAAGTTCATTTAATAAACACAGAAAGAGGTAGAATATATACAAAATTAGCAGAAAACAATTTGCATGAAAGGTATCTAATTTTATTATTAGATTATCTTCTAAACGCAATTAAAGACCTTCAATCTGAAGTTAAGCCTTGCCATTTAAAACATCATCAGGAGGAACCCCCAGTTCCATTACCTCAGTCAGTTAATGCTTCAATAGTAGACTCAATTGAAAGTGTTATAAAAGAAAGCGTAATTATCTGTGATCGAGAGAACATTCCTATAATTACTGATCGGTTTGCGAAAGAGAAAAAAATCAGCTGTAATCAGCAGTTCAAGAATCGTTCAGTTTAAAATAAACTATCTCTCTTATGCCAACACCCTAAAAGTTGGATTCAACTCTGATTTGACCAAAACTACAGATCTATCAACCGAATGGGACGACAGTGAGAAAATTTTCAATTTCCTAACTCGAACAGTCAGCGGTATATCAAACACAATCCTGCCACCCACAGTGAGAAAAAGTACAAGAAAAATTAAAAAAAAAAACCAAAGAATTTAGGCCTGTGCGGGTAGTGATTTTTGGGTTTCGGGTCGGGTACGGGTAGTTGAAAAAACTTCCTATCGGGTCGGGTACCCGGATTTCTAACGGGTACTCGAATAATTAGGCCTAGCTAAACTACCATTAGTCGGGTGCTTTTCGGGTAGCAAAAAATCATATCGGGTACTTATCGGGATGAAATACTTTTATTTGTGAAAAAAATAAGTGTCATGAAAGACTTGGATACCATTATGGCGAAAAGTACAAAAATAAGACGCTAAAGGTGGAATATATAAACGTCGAACGCAACGCAATTTAGTACAGGCAAAGGCAGGGCGTCGTGCACAAACTTCCGCCTTTTGCGCACGACGCCCTGCCTTTGCCTGTACTAAATTGCGTTGCGTCCGACGTTTATGAATTCCACCTTTAAGCTATTAGCGAGGATTGAAATAATACTGAGCATTGTGGAAAGGTTTACTCAAACTTAAGTTCTTCTAAGTTCAAGAAACTTTGCCAAACCAATACCCGATTGTCCTAAGCCTTGTCACGGGTAATAAGCGGGAAAATTTAAATATTCGCATAATTTCGGGTATTAAGAAATTAAGTTTTCGGGTATCGGGTCGGGTACCCGACCCGATACCCGACCGGGTAATTTTCGGGTACCGGGTACTCGCACAGGCCTACCAAAGATATGATGATTAAATAAATTGAACTACTTTATTAAAAAATGTCTTAATTATTAATCTAGTTAAAAAAAATTCACGAAGCACTTAATACAGGGAATTTTTGGATATTATTAAGTTACATAATTTGAATTAACTGGAACTGTTGGTGTGTTTCTGTAGCTCTAGTAGTCATTTAGATGCCCTCTCTTAAGTAAAGATACGTATCTCTAATATTCTTATTATTAGTTTTTTTACCATGAATGTTTTTTCTCGTAAGAACAGCTCTCCTAGCAGTAGAGTAGTTTATGCTTGAGAGCTTGCTACCACTTGCGTACTTCATCTGTGAAAATAAACTTTCGACAGCACTTCCATTTGTGCGTAATGGTGCCAAAAAATAATCAGGATTTGGGGTAAGAAAATCATTCGAAAGGTTTATATATCCATAGACCATAATTCTCATTAGGTCCCATGCTTGCCAGCTCAAAAATTTAGTTTGTTTTGGGTCATTAAATGCGTAGCCTGAATCTTCCTCCAAAACTTCATTAAACCATTCTTCAAAATATTTGAAACCAGTTCGAATAGAATGCAAGACCTCTGAATTAGAGCTTGAAACCTTTCGGTGAGACAAGATTCCATTTTCAAATATTTGGTTAGTCGCGCGTAAGAAGTTGTAGGTCAATCTTGCACTCTTCCTTTTGGGATCGCTTCCCTCTGTCCCATTCATGAAGCTATACAACTCTGAGAGAACACCCTCCTGCTGCATTATTTTACTGGGAACGACATTTAACCTTGTCCATGAGTCTCTAACTATGTAGCTAGTCAGAAGTTTCGGTTCATATCGTAACTGGCTTCTTTGGGCCTTTCTTTCATCTCTTCTCTTAACAGCTTGGATGTCATTCCATCCAAATTTGCTTCCATTTCGAATGAACTGCTTTGGTCCAGCTTCCCGAGATGAAAATAAAGCTTGAATAGTGTTTTTCAATTGATGAGATGGGCACACAATCCAATGAATTTTTCCTCCATTAAAGAAGGGATTATCAAAGGTTGGGTTCACGGACACGTCAATTTTTCCATTTTCATCTTTTATGTAACCAAAGGGACCTTTGTGACCTATTGTAGATTTTATAAGTGCTAGATTCTCTGATGCCCCATCACAAACTACCGCAGTAGTTACGAAAGAAAAGGCATTTAGCGCTTCAATAGTCCCGAAGAAAGCTTCCGCAATTAAATGCTGCTGAAATGACGAGGCAGACGTGAAGTAAGGACCAATGAAATCAAACTCTGAGGAGATATCTCTCCAAAGGAACTGCAGCACGTATTGAGCTGGAGAATCAGCTTCCACATCTTCATTAGGCTTAATGATTATATCATTTAAATCCTTGTATTCTTCTCTAGACATTGCGAAGCCAGTGAATTCGTTGCTCTTTGAATTCCAAATAATTTTCTCAATCACCTTAACTTCGTCAAATACAAGAACACCTTCTCCTAATGGTTTTTGGTCACCTCTGGAAACCTTCTCCATTTGGAACTCTTTATACTTTCTCTCTTGGTCGGCTAAATACACTTGATCAATTCCTGGCTTGTGATGGTATTTCTTTGCCTTCTCTTGTAAAGTGCGTTCACAAGGTAGCTGTAAGATATCAAAACTCTGAAGGGCATTGTACGCAGCTTTACTTCGAGAGTAAATAGCCAAAGCTAGTCTAAGCGTGATGGTGCTCCATTTATTTGACTTTTTTCCGCTTTTATTTTTAATCTGATCATTCAAAAATTGTTTTTTATCTTGGAGCTGCCGTAGTTTAGAATCCATTTCCCATGAATCTCTAAGTGCTTTGCGAGTAGGTTCAGAAAGATTTTTGTCATTGACTGTCTCTTCAAGTACATCTGAAAACTGGTCATTAATTATTTGTGTGATTGTTTCCATCTGTTTTGAATGGTCATTATTCAGGGTAACTTCAAATCTGTTCAGGTTTTTTTCTAGCCTAGCAATCTTGCCTTGGAGACACTTCCTTGCACTTCTTAAACGAGAGAGACGAATTTGTCTGCTTGCTGGTGATAATCTACTAATACCATAATTGCTAGATATTCGCTGGCGTTTGAACTTGCGGGTTGGTGTTTCTATTAATTTTCGTTTTTGTGAGTTTGAAATGGACGTAGAAGTGTAATGGCAATCTTTGCATTGTTTTAACTTGAAAACCTTTGACTTGACTTGATTATCAGGCGGTCTTTCATAATACACTTGACACAATTTAGATTGGTATCTTTTAAACGGATGATTTAAGATTAGAAGACTGGGAGGTACAGGTAGTTGATAATTTTTCATATCTTCCGACACATTCTTAGAATTAATTCCGGGACAAAATACGTAATTACCAATACCCGATACTTTGGTTAAAATAGAATTAAACAAACACTCGTTTAACATATCATTTTCATAGATTTGGTACACTTCTTCAGATCTAAACAAAACTGACAAAATTAAAGATCCATCGCGGTTCAAAATAATCGTCAAAGGGTCTAAAGATAAACCAAGAAGGCCAACAGAATAATTTTTAGTTATTCGAATAAACGGGTGCTTGTTATGGTCTCTCATAACTTTAATTTCCAAGTCCGCAAAATGTTTTGCATCAAAAAATTTTAAAGCCAGAGATAAAAACCGATTCTTTACACCACCAACGCTTTGGTTGTTATCTTGCTGGGTTAAATCAGTTTGCGAATACTTATTTCTTGTACGAATGGTAATATGTTCTTGAATCTTACATTGAAATTCATTATTACAGCACTGGGTGAATTTATTTAGCTAAAATAGAATAAATTAGTTAACAGAGTTCAAAAACGACTGAAACAAAACCTTGGAAAGTTGGGATACGTACAGTTTTTTTCTTTGATAAAGGTGCTGATACTAAACCTTTAGGCTGATCTTCATTTTCGCTACGCTTAAAATAGCACTGCGTTGAAGCGTTTGTTTTGATTACTGTTTTAATTTCCTTGTTTTTTAACTTCATACTATCACACGATGGACAAGGCTTAACAGGCGTTTCCCAATTAGAGGTACCAACTTTGCATTTATCTTGATCTTCCAGGTAAACATGGCAAGGAGTGCTTTCATTTTTCTCTAATTTACGTACCACCGGTGTTGCACTTAAAATATGATCCATAACTTTACCAAATTAAACACCGACATAAAGCAAACTGGCTAACAAGGCGCCGCCATTTCTGTAAAAAAAAGGTCCTTCCCTAACTTCCGGTAAAAACAAACGCTCTTTGAAGCATAGATGGCGCGCTTATCGTACCCGCCAAGTTTTTAAAATGTTAATACGAGTACAATGCCCGTAGTACAGGACCTAATTGGGGTTTCATACTCATGGGGACCTTACATAATAGACTTATGGTATAACAAAGCTAGAAATATGATTGAGTGATCTGATTTCTCAAGTATAATTGTATATTCCTCAGTACATATTTGTGCAAAAATTATGAACAGTAAAAGCAGCGATTGTGATTGGAACAATCATAAGTTTATAAGATATGTTTCATAAGTATGACATTCCTATACTTCGTAATGCTAAAGACTTACTGAGAGCTAGTTCGAGAACGACTTAAGGGAGAATTGACTACACTCGGTTAATTTTTCATTCCATCTTCCTAACTAGGCTGTTCTAAGGCTTTGACAGCGTCTCACCAGGCGTCGCTTTCTTCGAGAATCTATGACGTTTCACTTACGTCACTTCATGACAAGCTCTCAGTAACCATTGCCAAAGTTATGAAACACATCATATGAACTTATGCAAGAACTCATATAAAACCTAAGCCATCTGGGTCATTATACCTTAGCCAATATGGCGGCAATGCAACCCACTTGTAATAGTAGAGCACCAATAGAACCTTTTCAAGAGCCTGGTGTTTTGACCACCTGGTTTCCTTAATTTGGAATATACTATATGTGGATCCAATGACGTCAGATATGGCTTCAAACCAAAGAACTTTAGTTGGACAGCTAACTTCGAAGCCCTATCTAACAACTTTGGATCCACATGCCAGATGTTCCTGTTAGTATTTATTACTAATTGTAAGTGGAATGACTTAGCGCTCAAGTTAATAAAGAAACGTGAAGTGTGTGTTTAATCAATGCGGAACTATAATATACATGCAGTGTTGTCGTTACAGTTAAGTTTAAGAGATGGCATTGGCGCGATATTTAAAAGTTATGCTTCAACTCCTAACACCCCTCCTGGTTCTTTGATCCCCATGCATTCAAGGTGCTGATTAGGGTTCTAAATCGGTAAATTACCATGGTAATTTACACGGTAATTTACCACGGTAACTGTAATTTACGAATTTCTCGGGTAAATTACGAAAACGGTAATTACCCTGGTAATTACCGTGGTAATTTACGCTGGTAAATTACCACGATGGTAATTTACCACCGAATTTTCAATTCTTTCACTTTGAAAACGGTCTAAAAGCTCCATATTTTGCTCTACCCGTGCAAGCACACATTTCTTCCCATGAGACATGAGTAAGTCATAAAAGGTCGAACAGCAAGCGTGGGAAAAATTTGATTAAGGAAATGAAAATTGATTTTCTCGTCTATTCTTGTTGTCGAGTTCGTTTACGTCAGCTGGAAAGCTGTAGTTGTTAGAAATTTCTAGAGATGGGCCAATACCAATATCGGTACCGAAATTTGACTAAACCGATATATCGGTATCAGTTTAAACTGGTTTCGGCCCTTCTCTAGAATTTTATTCTAAAATCGTGAAATAGAAATAATTCGCCAAATTGGTAAGAAGAAGCAAGTGGATCTTGCTGTTCAAAAGTATTTTGGAGCTGCAAACATCAAAACTCGGTGTTTAAATTATGTACGATACTATGCTATAAAAATAATAGCTGTGTTCAAGTGATATTTTTCATTATTAAGCTTATAAACGATCAACATAATTTAATTTTTGAATTTCGTAAATTACCGTGAATGGTAATTTACGCGGTAAATTACGGCGTAATTTACCATTTTCCAAAATTACCGTAATTTTCGAACCCTAGTGCTGATGCATTCTTGGACTCGGCAGAATTTTCGTCAATTGATCCGCGATGTTGAGATTTGAGTTCACATAATGAACTGTTATCTTCTTAGCTTCAATTAAATCGCGTATGTGGAAGTACCTTAAATCTATGTGTTTAGATCTGTCCGACGTGGTGTGGTTTTCGGCCAATCTCATTGCTCCTTGGTTATCAATGTTGACTTTAACAATGCTACCCAAAAATTCACTCTGTCCGATTTCTTCAAGTAAACTCCTGATCCAAGTGCATTCTTTGCTACATTCACTTAAAGCTA
The DNA here is from genome assembly GCF_054372755.1 of Phalangium opilio. Lineage (NCBI taxonomy): Eukaryota > Metazoa > Arthropoda > Arachnida > Opiliones > Phalangiidae > Phalangium > Phalangium opilio. The sequence goes on from NW_028324165.1 coordinate 3,028,794, forward strand.
CAAACTCAGCTTCCACGGTACTTAACGCTGTACATCTTTGTTTCCGGCTTAGCCAGCTAACAGCAGCGCCTCCAATTTTGATGATGTAACCGCTAAATGATCGTCTGTCTTCTACGTCTGATCCCCAATCAGAATCAGTGAATACTTCTAACTTCTTCTCATTCTTTTGGTAATGCAAAGCTAGAGTTTTTGTACCATTAAGATATCTCAGTACATGTTGCATACCAGTCCAGTGTTCTGTTGATGGGTTGTGGTTAAATTGACTCAAGTATCCAGTAGCAAATGATAAATCAGGTCTTGTCTGTGTCGCTAAGTAGAGTAGGCTTCCTATTGCGTGTCGATATAGAGCTGCTTTCTCAGTATTCAGTTCTTGACCTTTCTCACAGCTTTTATACTTCACTCCTAGACATAACGGAGTTGCTACTTTCTTCGAGTTTAGCATACCCATCTCTTCAAGTAATTCTGTCGCGTAGACTGTCTGATCCAGTGTTATCGATCCTTTGTTTCTTCTCACTCGTACCGATAAAATATGTTTCGCTTCTCCTAGGTCTTTCACTTCAAACTGATCCTTTAGGGCCTTCTTCATATTTTCAATTTCTTTTACGTTCCCGTACATCACCAGATCATCCACGTAGGTCGTTAGTATTAATTCTTTATTTTTACAATAATAAACGCAAGGATCTGCTCGGAATCTTTTCAATCCTTGTGATTGTAGAAAACGATCTAGATGCTGGTTCCATAAACGTCCCGATTGATGGAGTCCATATATGCTTTTCTTAAGTTTCCATACGTAATCCTCTGCCTGTAGTTTAGATATCGGGGGAACATGAGGAAACGAGCTTCTTAGTTCTTCACAGAGCTCTAGGAAATTGTCAGGTATTTCGACATAAACCTCTTCATCTATATCGGCGTTTAAATAAGCAGCCTTGATATCCAAGTGGTGTATTGCCCAGTTCTTTTCAGCAGCGATGCCAAATAAAATCCTGGTACTCTTCATCTGTACTACTGGCGAATACGTCTGGTCGAAATCCAAACCCGGTCGTTGGGTGTTACCCAACGCTACTAATCTTGCTCGATATCTTGCTAAATTTCCCCTTTCATCGTACTTTGTTTTAAAGATCCATTTACTACGAATAGTCTTTCTATTTGGTCTTTTAGCGAATTCGAAGGTTTCATTACGTAATAGATTGTCGGTTTCTTCAATCATAGCTTCTATCCATTCATTTTTCTGTGGTCCATTTAACGCTTCTTTTGTGCTTTGTGGATCTACCTTCTTGATTGATGTTGCTTTATTTACGACGTAATCCTTCAACCATGTTGGTCTTTGAGTGGTCTCCCTGTTCTTGATATTTCAGCCTCTGGTTCTTGGTGATTTATGACATTTATTTCTTCTCTTTCCTCTGTTTCCTCTCGCTGATTTTCTTCAATGTCAGCATGTTCACCATTTCCTTGCTGTTTTTCTTCAATATCAGCATGTTCACCAACAACATCAACATCATTCACCTCCTCGTCGTCAATGCGTTCTTCATGAAGGTTATCATTCACCTCCTCGTCGTCAATGCGTTCTTCATGAAGGTTGTCAGAATCCGAGTTACTGTCATCATTTTGGTCAGGAACTTCCGTAACGGACATTGGTGTATGTGCTACGTTTAGCGCACACCACATACTGTCCTCAAGTGAGCGATATTTGGACTTAGTCAAGGCTTCTTGTTTCTCTGTTTTCATAGGGAAGATGTTTTCCTCGAATGTGACGTCCCGGTTTATAAAAACTTCATCAGTTTTCGGGTCCCAAAGCCGGTACGCTTTTGCATGGTTGTCATATCCGATGAATATACAAGCAATACCTTTTTCAGAAAATTTGTTTGATCTTCGCTTGTTGACCGCCCAGGCGCGACACCCAAAAACTTTTAAGTGTGACAAATCCATGGGCTTTTCCTCCCAGAGTTCTAGAGGAGTTGCTCCTTTATTAGCTACTGTTGGGCAACGATTTCTTACATAAGTCGCCGTATTTACAGCATCCGCCCAGAATGTCGTGGGCATTCCTGATTCGAGCAGCATACATCTAGCTGTGTCAAGAATAGTTTGATTTGCCCGCTCTGCTACCCCATTCTGTTGTGGAGTGCCAGGGATTGTTAGCTGTCTGTCTATTCCCAGCTTTATTAGTTTAGCCTTAAAAGAGTTTCCGGTATACTCGCCCCCATTGTCACTACGAAGTGAAACAATTTTCTTGCCTTGAAAATTTTCGACTTTTCTTCTGTATTCATCGAATATTTCTTCTACTTGACTCTTTTGCTGTAACATGTGAACTTCGGTATATCTCGTGTTATCATCGATAAAAGTGACGAAATATTTACTGCCCCCCTTGGAAGTTGGAGTCATGGGGCCTACGACATCAGAGTGTATTAATCTCAATGGTTCTGTCTCTCTTGTGAGACTTTGTTTGGGGAAAGGCTTAGCTTTGAGTTTTCCCGTCATGCAGACTTCGCAGTTCCCTTCATTCGTCTCTTCATTAATTGCTATGTCGATTTTGGCATTGGTAGCAAATTCTCGTAGAGCGGCCAAATGAAGATGACCCAATCGTTTGTGCCATAGGTCTTCAGATTTTGACGCTAGTTTAGCTGTCATTGTCTTGGATTTAATTTTATTACCGTCTTCTTCTTCTGTGAAGTAATAGAGGCTGTCTTCCTTCTTTCCCGTCGCAATGATGTGACCACCCTTCGTGATAACCGCTTCTTCTTTGTTTAATGAAACATTTAGACCATTTTCCGTGATCTGTGGCACGGATAGGAGGTTGCCCCCTAAGTCAGGCACGTACAAGGTGTTACGTAGAGTAAGCATCCAACCACCACATTCTTTGGATAGTATAATACGAGTGTTTCCTACTCCTGTACTTTTCAACATTCCCCCTCCTGCTACTTCAATGTCAGTATCACACTCGGTAAATGTAACAAATTTATCCCGATAAGATGTCATGTGATCAGTTGCGCCACTATCCATCACCCAAATATCATCAACATTAATGGCTTTCTTTTTCTGTCTCGTAGCTTTCAAAATCTTGTTTTGAATAGCTGCGCTACCTCTTGCCTTTCCAAAGACTTTATTAGTTATTGATTGAACCTTCGCAGCTGAGTGAGACTTTGCACCAATTCTTTCTTCTGATTTCTTCTGTACATCAGTCTCATCATACGGACAATCTTTGGCAATATGTCCAAATTCCAGGCATTTGTAACAACGTCTATTTGAATAATCCGTTGATTGGATCTGGGGTGGGTTCCGTTTACAAGATCCGCTTGTTTCAGTACTTGCAAAATTTCTTCTTGTAGAACCCCCTTTATATCTTCCTCGGTTACGTCCTCGAGATTCCCCTCTAGGGACCGATTGTGTTGCTAGTGCTTTATTTTCTATCGCAGAGGAACTTTCTTTCACACTCGCGCCTTCGTTTGAAAACTGTAAACGTCTCTCTTCGTCTATGAGCTTAGCTTTCAAAGTAGTCATATTTAAATCATTGTTGCCAGTTTTCAAACTTCGTGACAAGAATTCGTAATCTTTAGGCAAACCGAGCACTGCAAACCCAGCCAGTACTAAATCGTCAAATTCGAATCCGGCATTTCTAATTTTATGGTATAGAGCGTTTCTTCTGGTTAAATATTCACCGATACTTTCGCTGGTTATCTTTTCGGTGTTCACAAAGTCCTTCCATAATAGCAGACCATGCCAAGTGTCGAAACCGGTGTGTATGGCTTTCAACGTAACCCAGATTTCTTTCGCATTCGCGCATTCAGCGATGTCATCTAGCGACTGGTCATTCACGATCATATAAAAAATTGACTTAGCTCTATGGTCAAGGGCCTTTTGAGCTGCCGTTATATCTTCTGAATAACCTGGATCTACCTCTGCCCAACATCCTTTAGCCTCGAGAAGACCTTGAGCCCTCATGGACCAGTGACGATAGTTATTTTCATTCAATTTCTCCGTGTGATATTCGTCACCCATGTTTAAAATAGACTATGAACGTAATATGTCTTCTTACGTCGATATCTTCTCTGTATTTAATGTTTATTACTTCTTGTGAAACATCAACTGCCGCTCAGTATTTAATGTTTATTTCTTCTTGTTAAACATCAACTTCGGCTCAGTATTTAATGTTTATTTCTTCTTGTTAAACATCAACTGCCGCTCAGTATTTAATGTTTATTTCTTCTTGTTAAACATGAACTTCTGCTCAGTATTTAATGTTTATTTCTTCTTGTTAAACATCAACTTCTGCTCAGTATTTAATGTTTATTCCTTGTTAAACATCAACTTCTGCTCAGCATTTAATGTTTATTTCTTCTTGTTAAACATCAACTTCTGCTCAGTATTTAATGTTTATTCCTTGTTAAACATCAACTTCTGCTCAGTATTTAATGTTTATTTCTTCTTGTTAAACATCAAAGTCTTTGTTCTCATTCTTCAACAAAGGCTTCCCACACAGGTAGGCCCGATGTTTTTTTAGTTTTTTTTTGAGTCACCGTTAGGGTTCCGAAAACTTACTTCTCGTACTTTAAAGTGCAGTGGAAGCGTGCTGGGCCCATAACCTGTTAGTTTTTATTACTAATTGTAAGTGGAATGACTTAGCGCTGAAGTTAATAAAGCAACGTGACGTGTGTGTTTAATTAATGCGGAACTATTATTACATATTATTGTTGTAGTTACAGTTAAGTTTAAGAGATGGCGTTGCGCGCACTACTATCCTTACATTGGCGAGATATTTAAAAGTTATACTTCACTCCTAACAGAAATCGCGATGATACTGTAGGATGTGGTCTTAACTTGTCTTATATCCTTTTTTGATGTATCCGCCCACTTATTATCGTTACACAGTGGGTACGAGGAGCGCGGGAAAGATTCCCAGAGTCGCGTCTACTTTTTCCTTGTTATATTCACGCGTAGTTTACAAATTAACATTCAAAATATTGTATATAGAATTCTGTAAGGGCGCTTGATTTAATAAGGAATGCCAATTAGGCGTGTGAAGACACAACATTAAAGAAAAGAAGTAGTTTCTTCTCTCTAAACCAATAGACTAGTGGCGGTAGAGAGGGGCGTAGACTGTGTATCCCTCCATCTGGGAGGGTTCTTGTAAGAGGGGATACTGTGCGCTCCCAGTAGGCGGATGACACTGAGCTAAGAGATAGAAGGGTATGACGTTTGCATACGTAGTACTGCCATTACTCTATGCGAGGCTTGTTGTTGGTGTTATATCTTCTGATCTTATCAATCATCTATTGTTATATCTAATAGTTAGACTTTTTTCCTGGTTCGCATTTTAATGTGACGTTATAGATTTCATCCATACTATTTTGAATTAATATAATCTAAGTTTAAAGCGGAATTAGATCCTAAAACTGAACACTGATTTTCCGACAGTGAGTTCGTGTCACCCACATTCGCGATTTTTGAAAGATGGAAAAAAAAATACATTCGGATTTTATTGAGCAAATCGAGAGCGATCTTAGAGCATTCAAATGGAATACGCTATTAGACTTTATAAAGAGAAGTCGGAAATTGTTCCTCATTAGAAATATGACTTCTCAATCTGGGTACTCAAGACTATTAAAGAATGAAATGACTTACCTGCAATTTCCGAACGAAGCGATGAGGTTTTACCTTCTGGAATCTTTGGAGCGACATCTTCAAATGTCTCCGAGTTGGACACCGAACTATTATGTTGAACTGCAATTGGAACTTCGGGTAAATCGCTTTCCATAGAGACGGAGGTCAATTCTGATCGTTCAGTTGGGTTACGTTCTAGTTTAGTAACAAGCACTTGCACACTCAATGAGCTCGGACCGACAAACAGTTCCATACTTTCATTTTGTCTATCAGTTTTCTTTGCATCTGTCAAGGCGATTTCGGATTGGTTATCATCAAGATCACTTTCTCGGGCTCCTTCTAGCGAATTGATTTCGATATTTGCGTTAAGAGAAAGATCCAAATGTTTCTTCGATCGAGTTGTATTATCTTCAGTGTCCCCCTCTGTCGAGACACTTTGTGATTGAAGAAGAGAGTCGTTAACGTTAATATCGTTCTCAAGAGGTTTTCGTGGCGAATCGCTTTCCATATTCGTTTCAGGAGACATTTCGAATTGGTTTCCGACCTTAATTTTAAGTGAAAGCGCACGTAGAGGCAAACTGTCACTGTAGTTCAGTTTAGGGATACACGGATTAGTCTTTCGCGTTATAAACCCCATATTTTCAGAATTTATTGAGGTAATTTCAATTTCTGGGTTTGTATTGTAAACCTCCGCAACATATTGAGGTTCAAAAACAGGTGACTTTTGAATAATATCTTCTTTATACAGGATGCCTTGGACACTGTGCATCACAATAGGAAGAGATAACTCTTGGCCATTAATTTTAGAACCATTTTCAACGACTTCAGTTTTCACGTATTCATCATTGGCTAATTGATGTATTCGACTTTTCTCCTATTTTTAAACAATTAACAATAACTTTCATCCGAATGTTGCGCTCTCTTGTCGAACAAAAAATCCTGCTCGTACGGCTCCTCGACCTTGAGTCGTCGGCTGCTTTTTCACCAAGGGAGTGTTTTAGTCGTGAATGTTTATGTTTTAACAATTTAACATTAAATCATGGCGTTTGTGTCAGTACTGAGACAAAAAAATGCAGGAACTCAATGAAATTTACCGATATTGATAAAGAATTCTAAAGATAATTCCACTACATGCGCTTCCGGGGAAAAACCGGAAAGAAGAGAAAATAAGACTTTCGATCACGTGGCGGCCGTAGAGCGTCGCATATAATTGGGAAGCCGGCGGCGGTGGAGAAAACACATAAGTATAAAAATTAATTGCCTGAGTAACTTACAGGGAGCTAACATACGTATTATTAAGTCATGGTTTGAGCCCATTAATTACAGAAGACGAGCAAATATGGTTTTTGTCCAACACATCCATCTATTCATATATGTGTCTTCTACGTTTATGTCTGATCAACTGAGTCTTCTGCGTACATCCATAGTCACACTGATCACATTTGAAGGGTTTTTCACCACTGTGAATATGTTCATGTCTGATCAAAGAACCTTTGTTCACGCTGGCATATTCGCACTGTTCGCATTTGAAGAGTTTTTCACCACTGTGAATACGTCCATGTTTGATCAAAGTACTCTTGTCCGAGCTGGCATATTCGCACTGTTCGCATTTGAAGGGTTTTTCTCCACTGTGAATGCGTTGATGTCTGATCAAATTAGCCTTGCTTGCGCTAGCATATTCACACTGATCACATTTGAAGATTTTTTCACCACTGTGAATGCGTTGATGTGCGATCAAATTACTCTTCATTGTGCTGGCATAGTCACACTGATCACATTTGAACGGTTTTTCACCACTGTGAATATGTTCATTTCTAGTCAAAGAACCCTTGTCCGTGCTGGAATATTCCCACTGCTCACCTTCGATGGGTTTTTCAACACTGTGAATACGTTGATGTATGATCAAATTACTCTTCTGAGTGCATCCATATTCACACTGATCACATTTGAACGGTTTCTCGCCACTGTGAATGCGTTCGTGTCTGATCAAATGACTCTTCCGACTGCATCTATATTCACACTGATCACATGTGAAGGGTTTTTCACCGCTATGCATGCGTTGATGTATGGTCAAATTACTCTTCCACGTACTTGCAAAGTCACACTGATCACATAAGAAGGGTTTTTCACCACTGTGAATGCGTTGATGTCTGATCAAATCATCCTTCCGCTTACTTGCATAATGACACCGATCACATTTGAAGCGTTTTTCTTCTTTACCCTTTCTAACGCGACGTTGTAGACCCCTTTCATATTCAGTTGAACATTTTGTCCCCGTTATACGTTTCTTCTCGACTTTACCTACAGAAAATATAAAAAACACAAATTTAGTATCAAAAATACAATTCCATTCAAGCGAATTTCATAAAAAAGGTAATGCGCACGAAAACTCAGTAAAAAGGGGAGTTGATCAATTGAGGCGTTAGCCTAGACTAAACGAGCATATCAACAAAAAGGGGATGAAGATTAATGCAAATCCGAAGGGTTGTACTTTTAACTTTTCTTTGCTCGCAAATTAATTTTCGTTAAATCCTTCTAAGATAGGTTCAACAGAACTTACTGCGCGATGAAACTAATTCTAAATTATGTAGGACTGGCTTAATTACAAAAATACGAGGATCATATGAATCATTAAAAAGCAGGATAAGAATAGATGCGCGAACATTTGTCGTAAGTTCCGCCATGTGGAGGTTAGACAGTTCCCGTAACCTTACCCCTAACGATTATAAATATATGTATAAAACATAAAAACGACATATATCATTTTTATAATTAGTATCAAAAATACACTAATACAGTAACATTCATCTGAGCTTCATTAAAATGTAATACTGAGGCGAACGAAAACACAGTGTTTATGAAAAGAAGCGTTGTTCATCAAAGGCGTTAGCTGATGAATAAACGAGCATATCAATTAGAAGAGGATGAATATCAATTAGAAGAGGATGAACATCAACTTAAATGGAGAAGAAACTTTGGCTCCAAAATAGAACGGTCGTGTTTTAAACATTATTTTTGTTAACTCTCGCCATATTCAACGGATTTTCACTGAATGAAATGCTAGGTGATGAAGCGTAATGACAAGTTACCAATTTATTTCTGTTGTCAAAGTATTTTTGGCTGAAGTAAGTAGTACCAGCGATGATGGCAAAGAGGGCATTTTATTATATTCATTATTCAAGAATTATGCATAATCTTAAAAATAACATAATAAGTGTGAACGGTTTGTCCAACACATTTAATATGTTCCATATAGGATATAAATGAAATTTTACGCGGTCATAAAATCCATTCTATTTGCCTATGCTTATCCCAAGCCTTCAGCGTTCTTCCTAAGCCACATTGATCACATGTAAGGTTTTTTCACAAATTTGCAAATAACTTGAGGTACGCTTCCAAAGAAACACCAGGACAATAATCACATTTGAATATTTTTTTCTGGTCCGCGTTTTTATGTGACGTTATAGATTTCATCCATACTACGTTTAATCTTGAACCTGGACGAAGCAAAAAACATTTTGAAGTAGATAGAACCACTCTTCACATGAAGTTTACGAAGAGGTATTAAATATGTAGAATTGTGCAGGCGTAGTTCTTAAAAGCTAGAAAGCCAAGTTTTTAACTAGTTAAGCTATAATACTAGGGAAACCATCAAAATTTTAAAATATTTTTAGACCAGAGTCCTGGATTAACCGATGGACTGCTTAAAATTTGCGCAAATTTCAAAATCCTAGGATTTTCGACGACTTTCGCAAAAGAATAGGATTTTATAGGACAGTTTAAAAAACATAGGCTTTTATAGGACCTGCATTGTGAATGCGTTTGTGTAGGATACGATTACAAGCCGTCCTTTTTCTGACTTGAGCCGAGCCGAGCTTTTAAAAAGCTCGCTCAGCTCGGCTCGAGAACAGTCCTAAATTAGGCTCATTAGAACTTACTGCGAGATGAAACTAATTCTAAAGTATGTAGGACTTGTTTAATTACAAAAATAGGAGGATCATAATAGTTATGAATCATTAAGGAGCGGGATAAGAATAGATGCGCCAACATTT